>NC_041395.2:324637031-324947864 GCF_900747795.2 Erpetoichthys calabaricus
GTGAATGCATTGAAGTAGGAAGGTGAAACTCCGAACTCTGAATAGTCTGAGAGCGTGTGAATGCAGTATTACAACAATGTGGTGAAAGCATTACTGTAAAATGCTAGTGAACCAAATCTACTTCAACCTTCAGTAAAGTGCACTGTTTAAAAGAGGCAGAAGTATGACAGGGACAGAGAAAAATCAAAGTGTATTACTAATAAAATCCTTTTGATGAGCTTTCCACAAAAACCTACTTCTTCTTAACCTACTCTCTAAAATAGTTTCAGTATATCTCTGTGCTTTTGGATCTACTGTTGAAAGACACATTCACACACAGCTACTCACTCATTCTCACCAGGCCAGTTTAAAGAGGTCTCTCATCTTATCCTACGGTAAACTTTGTAAGGATTTATAAACAATGCACAGAAGGTACATTAATCTGCTCTTCTTCATTGAACCCATGTTCTCCCATGAAACCTTCCTTTCTTTGGCTTCTTCCCATTGTGTTCACTTCCCCTGCTGCTTCATTTTCACTGCTTTTGCCATCATCTCCTCCTTTACCATGTTGCTAGATCTCTGTGTGCACTGTCTTTCTGATCTCTTCTGATTTGGCCTTTTCCCAGCTTGGTTTGGGGATATTCAGTTCAGTATTTAATGCACATTCGTCCTCTCTCTATATCACTGAAAATTTCCTAACGGTGCTCTCTGTGCAATTCCTCTATGACTACTGCAGATGCCCATTTTCCCCCAGTGTGGAATTATCTCTTAGCTGTTCTCTTTTTGTCATTTTTGCAGTTGTGCAGTAATAGCATCTGTCTGCTTTGATCACCTTATGATATTCTTTATAGTTATTGTATTTCTAACAGTGTTATCAAACCACTTCCAGAGGTTTTTTCCGGGTCTTGCTGACAGAGTTTTTAGTTTCTGTCCATCAGCTCTTTCTGTCCACACTCTCTCTCTCTCTCTCTCTCTCTTCAGTACTTCATGAGTTGCTCAGCTTATGGTCAACTTCTCCCATTTGGAAAAAGCCTTTCAGTCTTCTTCAATGTTATCTACTTTCTATGGCTGACAATGTCATCATGATCATGTCATCCGTAATGGCTTGTATTGGTGTTTGGCACACTTTTGCCCTCGACAGTGGTCCTTGGCTCGTGCCCTCTGTAGACATAAGAAGGCAGAGTGCCACAGAAAGCAAGGTGACAGAACTTGTGCAATATGCCACTTCATTGTAAGGTTGCATGGTATACTGTGTGACAGATAGAGGTCTCCGTGACCCCTTGAATCCTCAGACTAGACGTCAGACACCAGGTAAAAGTCCAAATAATGGTTTATTAATAATAATTATTATAATAATTGTGCACAAAGCACCCTCCTCTCCACAATACTCAATAATAATAATAACAATAAACAATAATCCTCCACACTCCCAGACACGTTGCCACTCTTCCACCCAGCTCAGCTCAATGTCTGGGATTTCCCATCGTCCTTTTATACACCCTGACCCGGAGGTGTTCCTGTCCAATCCATCCACAGTTCCTTATCCCTTCCGGGTCAGGGTAAACAGTCCTTTTCTTCAACCCGGGAGCACATCGTATCTTCCTGTCATGTGACCATGACGTACTCCCGGGTTATAGGGCACATAAGAGCCTCCGAGTCCTCCTACAGCGACTCCTGGTGGCCCCCAAGGTATCCAGCAGGGCTGCGTATAAAAACTACATAGTCCATGAGGCCCTGCTGGAACTCGGGGGACGTTCACGCTGTTGGGAGAGCTCCTCCTGGCGGCCTGGGGGTGAGAACCGGAATCGAAAGTCGGCAATCCACCACAACTGATACTGAAAAAATAGCAAAAAAAACAAAACAATTTTTTAAAATGGTACAGCATTTTTTTAAATTTTGGTGCCAGAACTAAATGGTAGTTTTCAAACACCTCGTGTTCTGTTGTTTATTGACATGATTGTAACTTCAAGGCTGAAACCTGCTCTTCGATTATTAAATCATATATATGTGTATTACATCTTGCTTGAATGGCAGCTTATACCACTCTTCAGATGTACATATTAATATAAACGCGCAGGACACTCAAAGGAAAGTAGCAACCCCAGCACCAAATGCTCCAGTTAATCATTTAGTATCAAGCACTACTTTATTGTATAACTGCCTACAGAAAACCTTCTCTTAAATCCATCAAAGTAGTCTTTCAGGAGTCAGTGTATTTTGTTAGAGATGTGATACTTCTTTAGAGTAGCGTTAATCAGTTGGTGAGGAATAAAGCTGTAAGTTTTGGTCAGTTTTAGTTACAAAATTGCTAAATCTCTTTTGTGCGTTATACCTGCATTTTTATCACTCTTTAATTTAATATTGTTCTTTATCAGTATGCTGCTGTTGGAGTATGTGAATTTCCCCTTGGGATTAATAAAGTATCTATCTAAAATATTGATTACAAAATTATACTAAAACAAACCCAAGACTAAAAAGTTTATATTAAGTTAAAAAGTATACTAAAAAGTAACAAATAAGTCTCCCATACATCACTCGTAAAATAAAAGCACCCACCTTTTATTTTATGTGTGATATTTGAGAGACTTATATTTTATTTTTTAGTACACTTTTTAACTTAATATAAGCATGGTTTTTAAAAGTGTTTATATAATAGATTATTTTACATCTGCTTGATAAAGTATTATAATATACTTGAGTAGCACAATAGTGTAGGCTTCCAAAAAATCCACAAACAGGGCCTTCACCAGACCTCCTTATTCCAAACTCCATAAGCTGGCTTTAGCCTACCAGGCCTAATATTAGTTTATCAGAACTATAAAGACATATATATATATATATATATATATATATATATATATATATATATATATATATATATATATATATATATATATATATATATATATATATATATATATATATATATATATATATATTATCATTTAGTAAGTGTCTACCATAAATCTATGACACACTGAATCATTGTGATTTTTAATTTATTATTTCTGGTGTTTTATTGTTTGGTTTTGAATTCTAAAAATATTACCTAAGACAAATTAAATATTCTTATTTGAATTTAAAATTTCAGATGCAATGTAACTTTATGCTTTTTAGCATATGTGAAATAGTCTTATGTTCTCTTTTATATCTTCACAATTTAACAACATTTTTCATATGATTAAAGGACCAGTCATTATTTTAATATCTTGTAATGAATACATACTCTTTCCAATTGCTTAGTCAGAATAGCTTTGGAGACATGATGCATTTCCATTTTCCATAAGTTGCTTAATTTAAACATGGAGTGAGCTAATAGTATGTTTAAGTCGCAAATGAGCAACAAGTGAATACTGCACTGGGCTGTGTCTGATTTAATTGTTTCTCTTTTATTTAGCTGTTGATGAATATGAAAATCTTTTAAATGAACACAGAAAAACAAAGGATGAGGTAAGCTTGCTATGTTTTTCATATGATATTATTTTCAAAGAGACACAAACTCCTTCTTTTTTTGTCTGTTTTAGAGTTACAGTTATGTTGTTCAGAGAAAAAAATCAGCAAATCCTAACATGGCTTTGCTCGTTGTGCCCTGTTAATTTGCGACTTTTTAAAGCTAGGCTTTTTATGATGAATAATTATTATTATTTTTTGAAACAGAGAGGCGCACTATAAGAAGGTGATTTTTTTCCATATTGGGTAGCATCAATATAAGTCTGAGCACTTCTGTTTTTTTGGCACGCCAGCCTGTATGTTTCATGTATATTTTTTTTTTTCTTAAATCGTCATGGAGCAAACTAAATGACCCAAGGATCTGTGAACAACTCTATTGATACAGGATATTTTTTCATGCTCTAGGGAGATAGTTCCACTTTGGCAAACTTCATGAACAAATAAAAAATGCAGCAACAAAAGAGGAAATGGACTGTTTGCAGAGCCTGTCATGGCTGTTGCATCTGCATGTCTGCATCTGGCTGTCCCTAAGAAGCAGCTTTTTTAATCTCTTATTGCTATTCTGTTGGACTTACTACACACTCACAAACTTATTTTTTAATGAACTTGTCTTTATGTAAACTTTGGTCTATTTACAAGTGCTTGATCATAATGTTCTCTTTTGGTGTCTTGTTCTGACATTTCCTGTTGCTCCCCAAAATCTTGTGTTTATCACTCCTAGTTTTGCTTAAAGACTGTGATTTTCCTTGTGCTTGTAGACTTTTTTTTGTGCTACCGGGTTAGACTAGATCTCAAATTTTCTCTGTGTTGCTTATGTTAAATTATTAATCCATTAAAAAGCTGTATTGCAATCAGCATTTCTTTTCTGTTCAGATGAAATTGTTTGAATCCTGAGTATATAATGATTAACATTTATGGATATTCGTTCCACCTTCCAGTTTAACTCTCTATATGTAACTGTCCATCCTTCTTTGCATATTACAACTCAAGAATAGAGTCGCAGGGAGCTGGACCATATCTTATGGGAGTTAGGAGAAAGGCACTCACCACATGTTAACTTATTTTCTCCACTTCATTTAGGATGCATGTCTTTAGGATATTGGAGGAAAACTTTAGGGGGGAACCACCCATACAGATTTGAAGAGAGTGCAGAAATTCCATACAAATACAATACAATCCCTCTTAACTGGCCTCGCATTAACCAGCCGACGGATTAACCGGCCTGTTAAAATGAAAGTTCTTCTTCTGAGTTCTTCTTTATATTATATGTATGCACTTCCTTCTTCCCTGGAAGGTGAGAGAGCTCCTACGCTCAGAGTGATTTCCATTTAAATATTCCTTTATGAATTTTCCATGGTGCCTTCTTCTTTCTACCTGGTGGCTCCCCTGCTTCTCCCATCAGGCTTCGCAACAGGGGAGTCACCCTACCTGCAGGTGCAATTGCCTTCCACACTGGTCCGGTAGCCTTTTGATCCCTGGCTATGTCGGGCTCCATCCGGACCGAGACTTGGGTTCTTTCCCCAGTGGCCAGGGCGCTCACACTGGGGCTAAACCAGCTCAAAGCCTCCACAACTGCAGCTGCCTTTCGGCCAGTCGTCTTCAATACCGGTCACTCCAGCTCCTTGATCGCTCAACTGGAGGGACCGCTTTCTTCAGCCCCACCAAGTGTTGGCCAAACACTCATCAGCTGGTGTTCACCTCCCAGCTGCCTGCCTTTGCTCCATTGAATCTGCTCTCTCTCGCTCACTCTCCTGCACTGGCTTTCCTCTATCTGCTTCCTTCTCTATTAACCTCTCGTTCTTTCCTGTTCTCCCCCTAGCCACCTCGCGCTTCTATTTATCATGGGGACGTGGATCAGATGTATCCGCATCACGAATTTCCAGGGAACCGATCGGCCACACGTACTCGCTAAGCCGCGAATGCGGCGATTATTTATTTAAAAAGTGGCCTTTTTGACTTGAGCTGTGGACCCACTACACCACACTGTCCAGTTGTTGTATGAGAAAAAAAACCTGTGTGTGAAATCGTGGATGAAGCCTTGTGGATATGGTTTCTTCAGGAACGTCGAAGAGGTACAGTACATACTTTAGAAATATTTTTCTACATGAAAATAGGTATGCGTCGGATTAACCGGACAAAATGGCAACCGGCCATGGGTCCAGTCCCGAGGTGGTCAGTTAAGAGGGATTGTACTGTAGTGGCTTTGCCAGGGTATGAGCCTGGTCTCATGTTGCTGTGATTGTGTCATTGTGCTTTCCCCAACATTAAGTGACATATGTTAATTTTTATTTGTGCTTTTTTCTCTTGGCAACAAATAAAAAATTAAGAAGTGAAATAAAAAAGGGATAATGCAGCTATACACTGTACCAATTGGCGCTGAATATGCTGAAGCAGCATAATATAATATTAAAGTCAAAATTGTGATGGTGCCTATTTCACATATGTGATATTTAAAAGTTCTGGGTGAGTTGAATACTATTTTTGACATTAGAGTTTTAATTTTCACTGTAACAGCCTTCAACATGTAGAGTTGATAAGTTTTTGTCCAAAATGAATGGCACAGGCTTTACTGTGGCAGATTTTTTTTTTTTAAATGTATCGCAATAATTTAAAATAAATCACACCATATGTTTAAGTGACACAGCAAGGAAACCAGTGCTAGAAATATTAGGGAAACACCAAAAACATAAAAGTTTCCAGCCTTGCTAGTGTTGACTAGGATGGAACTTATCTGTGTTGCGTAAAATCTACCATGAGTTATTTTTGCATCATCCCACACCAATTTTTATTTCCGTTCTACTTTCTCATATGTGCCTCCTCATCTTTTTTGTTGTTGAGCAATCTAATTACTAATTTAATGATATGAGTTTTACTATATTTGACTATCCACTAGTGCAAAGAGTAAATGTGTGGCTGATTTTGTACTGTTTAAAACTAGATATAATTTTCTGTTGTCTATTAGAAATATCTAGCATTTAATTGTATATGGAACTACACAAACCCATTTCTCCAAGATTGAGTTAGAGGGAATTATTGTATTAAATGCAAATCTATAAACAGTAAATCACATCCTAATCTGTTTTGTCAGATTAATCGGGGTTTACAGATATGTCTTTATCCACTGCCTTCTTAACTTGATATTCACACTAGGATTGGTGTAATTACAGTGCCTGTAAAAAGTATTCAACCCTTCACATTTTATTGTTATACAACATTGAATTACAACAGATTCAATTTGCCTTTTTTTGAACTCGATCAACAGAAAAAGACTCATTAATGATATATGTAAAATAGTCTGCATTATTACAAATATAAAACACAAACAAATTGGTTGAATAAGCATCCCCCCCTTTAGTATGACACCCCTAAATAATCATCGACACCGCCAGTTGTTTAGAGAAGTCCCATAATTAGTTCAGTGGAGATGAACTGACTTGGGTTTCAATTGATTGTAGTATAAATGCACCTGAATATGGAATGGACAACTTGTGGGAGTCAGTATGGCAGCCACACAATGGAGACAAATGAACAATCCAAGCAACTCCATGAAAATGGGAGTAAAAATCACAAGTCAGGGGATGATGACGATAAAATATCCAAGTTATATTAAATTATGATGAAATGGAAAGAGTATGACACAGCTGTAAATCTGCCTAGAACAGGCCTATAGAAGACCAGTAATGAACACAGAACTGTCTTCTCGCTGACGTCCGAGTCTTCCATGTGTCTTCTGGGAAACTCAATGTGCATTTTTTTAAGAATGGGTTCTTTGGCCACTCTCCCATAAAATTGCCAATGGTGAAGTTACTGATGCCAGTCTACTTTTTTTTTCTCCTTTATTTTACTTTCTCCAAGTTCATAAGTATACTGTGCTTCAGATGTTACTATTCTGTTTTGTTCTTCCTGCATCACAAAGGAGTTTCAATATGACATTTTCCAGAATTCAAACTATATTGTTGATTTGTCTTCAAAGTTTGAATGATTTGTTTTTGTTAATGTTGGATCAACTTAATACCCAGCTTTCTTATGGATGGACATTAAAGGAATTCTCAAAATAAAGATTATATATATATTTGTTACTTACCCTGTGTAATTTGTAGTGGTGAGGTAACAAAAAAAAATAATCTCATATTTTTGTGCATAATGGAGAAAACGTTTCTGACCAGCACAGGACAACAGTAGACAATATCCAAAATGTCCATGAAGAGAATCTGCTGTTACTCGTGACGCATAATCCACATGTCACGTCATCCAGTTGTATGCTCATAATATGCAAAATTAACACCTGCACATTTTTTGGTAAAATATTGGTAAATAAATACTTCAAGAAAATGAAAGTAGTCCACAAACTGAAAGGCTTATCACATGGGGTCCCACTTTTAAATTAAAAGACTAAAAGACCCATCTGCCCCCTCATTCACTGGTCAAGAGTCTTGCCACTGGGCTCTGATTATGCTAATGCACAAAAACAAGTTAAGGACCCCACTGACTTCTTCAGCCAGTTATAGTTGATGAATTCTGTTGTCAAGCTGCTGTTGAAGGTGTTTGCTCGAAGACTGCAGACAGTGATTTTGAAACTGGATTATTTTCATGTCCAATCATGCAGCTGACAATGTATGCTGATTATTGTATCTTTCCTAATGCACCCACACATTCCTGCCCTGCTGTTTTTTTCCCACCAAATGCAGAGGAGGTATTTAGAAGTATGGATTCTTTTTTTGCAAGGTCCTAGCTAGAATGGGCCTTGGTCCTATCTTAATTGACATGATATGGGCACTCTACTCCTGTCCCATTCCTTGCATCTAATAAAGGTTAATATGTCCTCCCCCTCTTTTTGTACATTTCATGGAGAAACATCTCTTAAAACTATCATTATAAAGTCTTCCAGTTACACTCCACAATTCACAACTCAGACCAAATTACTTTCATATGGATTATAGATATCCCTCAAAATGTTCGACAGTATGCTGGGGAAATTTGAATTTTTCTTGCTAATGCCCTTGCTAATTTCTCCAGTGTTCTCAGTCTGTTTAATGACTGTTAAGTCCAGTCTGTAAAGTCCAATTTGATTCTACTCCATCCTTCTCCAGTTTACTTTTGTCCATTGTCTGGTTATTTTTGTCCTGTTTCCTTTTCCTTTGGATTGTTTTCTCTCTTGATGTTTATATCGCTGTTAGCTTCAAGTTGGAAATGTCCTGTGTTTGCTACTCTTTCATTCTGGTAACCTTTACTCTGTAATATTGTCCTCCTTGATTTCTCCATATCCTAGATCAGTGGTGTCAAACTCTGGTCCTGGAGAGCCGCAGTAGCTGCAGGTTTTCATTCTAACTCTTTTCTTAATTAGTGACCAGTTTTTGCTTTTCATTTCATTTTAATTGATTTGTTTTTAAAAAATTGTTCCCATGAATTTCTTCATCATTCCTCTGAATTGCTTCATTTATTTCCTTAAATGACACCAAAAACAGAAATGAAATGTGAAGTGAGTGAGCCAACAGAAGACCAACTAAGTCAGGGCCTCAAACTTGAACCAATTTCACTCCAAACAGTTGCTTAATTAGGAGCTGATTCTTGTTAATTAAACCCATTCTTTAATTCCCTGGCTTGTTGCTGCTCTCATTGTGCAATGGCATACATTTCCAAAATGATTGATTTTCTCTTTTCTAAGAACACTATTAAAATGTTTTGTGGACCTGATCAGATAAGCATTCCTGGGAACTTCATCTTAATTTATTTTCAGATAATGTATGATGGACACAGTTTGCTGGTCATATTTTGGCTAATTTTGTATCTCATTATTGTTTTGTGGCTAATTAAGGAGAAAGAAACAATTGAGGGGTCTGAGTCTTCAAGAACAAGTCAATTAAAATTAATTCAATAGAAGTTAATTAGCAGGAAAAACAGGTCACAAATTAAGAAAAGGGCTAGGATGAAAACCTCCAGGACCAGAGTTTAAGACCACTGTCCTAGATCAACAACTCTTCTTCTAAAATTAGCTTAATGCCATGTGCTTAGCCAAGGACATATTGGGGGATTGTATGTGACACCCTGACATAGTTAGTTAATTCCATGTTGGTCTTTCTTTTTGCTACTTGCTCCTTTCCATAGAGTGCTTAAGCTAGTTCCTATTTTCTTAGGTGCCTCGGAATAGGGAGTGGATCCTGGGGGATAGGAGGTTCCTTTTTGTTTTTATATATTTTGAAACTAATTTATTTTTTCACACAATGTCTGAGTTACTCTTTTTAATTCTATTAATAAAAAACTGATCACAAAAAAGTCTGTATATAGTACCTAGTTAAGTTTCAAATGTTTTGGCAATGTGAGGGAAAACATTGATAGGGTCAACTGCTTTGCTACTCCACCCAAAAATGCTATACTTTTTATTATTTGCTCTGTGGGGTTTGTAGTGATGGACACATTTTTTTTAATCAGATGTTTTCATGCAGAACCAAGATAACAAAATTTCTGACAGAGTAGACATCTATGGGGACCAATGATCGATAACATCAAACAATATGAAAAAAATCTCACATTACTCATATCACATAATCTATCTTCCATTTATCCAGTCATGTGCTCCCAATATCCCTCACACATTTATTTTTATTAAAATATTTAATGAATCACTTCTGGAAAAAATTCTTGTGACCAAGCATTTGAGTTGAACGCCTGCCAATCCACCATTCATTGGTTACAAATCCTGGACAGTAACAACTTATTAATTGGCTAACATCACACTTCACATTATATCAACACTGCAAAATGCAGTGAGAGACGAATACAACTAAAGATTCAAAGATTTAAAAAGCGAGGTAAAACCTTTTCTGGAAGAGAATTTGCCTTCAACTTGTGCATTTCAAGGTGCTCCAACAAGAAGAAAGTCCATTTTTACAGACTGCCTATAAAGAATCCTCAGGAACAACAATTATGAATATGATTATTAAAGTGACAATGACAGTTGGGTCTACCATTGAAATGCTTGTTCACATTTGAGCGTGTTCCATCCTTGTTCATGACAGGGTTTTCCAGAAGTGGTTTATTTTACAATTTGTTAATAAAAGTACATGTGCTTTGAACATACAACTGGATGACTTGACATGTGGGCTATGTGACACAGGTAATAAGAGACTTTTTATTATGGACCTTTTAATATTGTTTGCTGTAGGTCACCATAGACACGTATTTCACCAGAACCTTTCTTATTTCCACTGAATATGAAAATATGACATTAAAATTTTTTCTCAGCCATCACTAAAAACTACATGGGGTAAGGAACATATATAAAAAATCATATTGTAGAATATTGGAGTATTCCTTTTATTTACTCTGTTGAAGCTGAAAGCGCCATGTTTGAAAAGTAATGGAATGCTTGCTGCTGGGTGCTTCAGAGATTTTGTAAAATGTATTGTTCATCTGACAGGAAGGTAGTGTTAATTGTGGCTATGTCATTAAATAGCATGGTATCAGTGTAACAGAAACAGTTATAGTTAGAGGCCTAAATGTAAACAAATTAAACACTCTCCTTCTTTAATGATATAGTGTTGCTTTAATTGACTACAGTTGCAATATTACTGTGAGAATGAATTTGATTATTTAATGAATTACCACTACTTTAATTTATAATACTTTCCAAGTCTTATAAAATATATGTCTAAGTAATAACATACAAGCAAAGCAACACTGAATAAAACATTCCTGCACAATAATTATACTTCAGAAATCCATTAATTCAATTGGTAGAATAACATGAATAGTAGTTATTATTGTTTCTAAATTAACTTTAAGGATAAGTTTGCATTTTTGTAGTGAGATTTTTCTTTTACAGTGGTAGCATACATTTCATTAGCACGTGAAGCTTAATTATTCATTTATAAAAAGTGTTCTCTTTGAAACAAAGAACATTCCCTAATATTAATTAGTTTCATGAAATGCCATGAAAATGTAAATTTCTAACCCGCTTAGTCCTGAACAGGGTTACGGGGCTCTGCTGGAGCCTTTCCCAGCTAGCAGCGGGCACAAGGCAGGACCCAGGACAGGCTTCCAGTCTATAGCAGGACATACCCATACCCACACATACCCTCCAGCCATACACTAGAGCCAATTTAGGATCGTCAATTCACCTAACCTGCATGTTTTTGGTCTGTGGGAGAAAACCAGAGCACCTGGAGGAAACCCTCACGCACACAGTGAGGACATGCACTCTCCACGCAGGGAGGGAGGGACACGAACCCTGGTCTCCTTACTGCGAGACAGCAGCAATACTGCTGTGCCACCATGCTGCCTCTATCAGAAAAGCTTGTGTTGATGTTCTTATTACAAATATATTCCTTATTATTCTAAGACTCTTATTTTTAAAGAAGTCCATCTGTCTTCTTCACTTTATTCTCTCTCTCTCTTTATGGCAAACCTTTATATCTGGGGTGTGAGCACTGGTTACTTGATGATTTCTGTAGTTGTAACTGTAGTTTAAAGGCAATTTAAATACTCGAGCTATATTTTACCGTGAAATTTACATTTTTCTAAGAATTTAAACAAATAGACTCTCATTTAAATATTAAATTACTAGTCATTTAGCCCGTTACAATAACGGGCGCTAGAACAGTAGTGCATAAACATTAGTAGGAACAGTCTATATTAAATGGCAAGGGACTTTGACCTCATTCTTTTTGTTGGTCGTATTTTTCTTTCTTTCAGCCTTTCTTTTGTTGATGTTTACTTGCTGAGCTGACCGTTCTTCGTGGGCTGCTGCCGTGTATTGTATGTCTTTAATTTTCTGTGACAGTAATACTGTCTTGTACGGCTCTATTCAATAAGGGCACGCACAAAAAGGCGAGCTTCAAAAGGGCGACCTCAATTGAGCGCAGCGAATAATGGCATTCGTAGATAATTTAGTACAAATGGCTCTGGAATATGTGAAGAGCAACAAAGGTGCAGATCTTTATTTACGCGCGCCTTTATTTGCTGCGCCCAATTGAGGTCGCCCTTTTGAGGCTCGCCTTTCTGTGCGCGCCCTTATTGAAGGATACTATCTTGTACGTCCACTGGTTTGTACGTCCGTAATATACCTTTAATTTTCTCTGGCGGTAATAAAGGCGTGCGCGTCAGTAATATGCCGTTAATCTCCTCTGACTGTAATACTGGCTTGTATGTGGCTGTAATATGCGTCACTGTATTGTGTACCTTTAATTTCCTCTCGCAGTAATACTGGTTTGTATTTCCGTAAAACGCCTCTAACTTTCTCTGACAGTAATATCGCACATCACACCGTGCCCCGCGCATGCACACTTCATCAGAAGACACCCACACACGGACACCTGGACGCACATAGGGATTTTATATATATAGATAATGTCTCACTGTGAATATCAGGAAATGTTTAGCCTTGTTGCTGAATCTAATTTGTATGAACCAGAATACATCTATTAAAAGCTGCAGCAGACTGAAGCTGAGAGAAAGAAGGCAAAATAGGAGAGTGCAAGGATGAAAATGTAAAAACTAAAGCTGCAACGAGCGTCTGGACAACTGTCAGTTGGTGGTGTAGATGTATACAATGTAAAAAAATAATGGCAGTTGAGTTCAAGTGCCTTTGCTGTAGTCAAGTGGGAGTTACAGCTTCCAAGACTGGAAACAAATTGACATGTCCAGGGAGTACACAATATGTCCCACTATGTTGCCGTGTTTGGTTCCTGGTGAGATTGATTTTTTAGCTATCAAATTATAAAATTATAGAGACAATTTTCCATTTTCCATAATTACTTTGGAGAAAGTCAGAAGAACTAAACGGTCAGCTTTCATTAAAGTAAGTTTACTGTAAAAAAAAAAAAAAAACATACTGCTTAGGTGTGATGCCTTATAGCATCAAGTGATTGTGTGGAACCACTTTCCATTGTGGTGTTCAAATCTATTCTCAGAGCTTCATTAAGGGAATTGAGGAATAAATTGACAATCTATTTTTCTTTTATATTTTCACAACTTGGGTATGTATTTTCAAGCTATTTTAGCTAAAAGGCAGTGTCACACTAAACAGCCACAGACACTTTCTTTACTTTGTCATGTTCTACTGCGCTGCTCCCAGTTTGAATCATGGCTTCTATTATACAAGTTGTTGTTTACTTGTCATTTATAAATAATGCTTCATTTAGCAATATAAGTGTTTGGGATAAATGAATGCTTACCACAATTGCAAAAAATCAACTTTGACTTGAATAATACTGCACTTATCTTTTAGAGCCTCCAAAAAACAAAACAGTATTAAAGCTCCTAGAATTAACTTAATTAATTTTTATATAAAAGATTTGTTTATTAAAATTTTCATGAAATAAAAAAATATCTTTCTAATTATTACATTTTTTTCAAGTATTACAATGAATTAAATCTGGGAGCAAATTTGTTGCAGTTCTTACTAGCACGACACAGGCACATTTACTGTTTATTTCCGTTATGGTTGCATAAAATAGATACCTATATCCATTTTGTAGCAATGACAGTCTACTTATATTTCCACATCACAGACTGGTGTCTTCTTGCTGCTTGATCAGACTGGGTGTATAATGCACAAGACTGAATATCTACTTGGTTTAGAAATACCAGTAAACACACTGAAGTATCTGATTTGAATACTTGACTGCTATGCAACAGCAGGGCTATTTGTTGTGTCTAATTACATAGTAAACCACTTTAAAGTTCCATTTATTGTAATCTTTAGTTTTTATCAGATGTTTTTTTTATTTAAGTAGGACTTTAGCCTTGAGTGTTATGCTCTTAGTGGTGGCAGCAAAAACTACTTATAAAATCCTTTTGATTTAGCATTTAGAACTGCATATAATGAATCTGCAGCTCCTAAGCGCTTAAGGACCTGCAAATTCTTTGCAGAATTTTTCTGTAATCACCTGACTAAAAAGGCCTAACATTTCAGTAATGCTATTATGTCTGTTTGCCTTATGTTGCTTATTGTAGCTAAAGTTTTAACTTGAACCATTCAGAACTGAAAATCATGGCATCATTTGAAATTGAACTGAAACTATTAAAGGTATGTATTTGACGTTAATTTTCAGTTTATTCTACACTGGCATATTTAGTGTTTCTGTTTGTGGATATGAATATAAATACAGTGTATAGTTAAAGGAGACTGTCCATGCCGGAATAAAAGAGTTATAAATCTTTCAGGAGCATTGATTTTCTAATAATACCTATCTTTTTATTATTTAGAATAATGGAATTAAGGTTCACATATTCTTTTCGCAGAAGCAACTCTTCTCTAAGTTCTTTAGTTTGGAAGTATTTTGAACAGCAGGACAAATAACAATCGGTTGCGTATATTTTTTGCTGTAGTTGCACAAGCAGATTAAGTAACTTGCTCTGGTTTATAAATGAAGTTGGAAGATTATTCTCATGTTATTATTATTGTTGTTCAGCTGACAACCATGTGTTTTAAAGTCTAGAGTAGCCCAGCCGTATGCCACAGTATATGTTTAGTTTCCATCTGTATGTATTACACTATACAGTATGTGCTGTTACTAGACTCTACAGAGGATGACATTTGTCATCTCTAACCGTAGATTGTATTTTCCTAAATGGTCATGTTCATGTACATTGATATTTCAACTCATTTTTTCCTCAGTTTCTCTCCATCATCTTTTCCACCTCTTTTAAAGGACAACAAGCCCACCCAAGTGAACTGTCACCTTAATTAGCCTCTCACACATCCTTCATTGAAAAGCTAGGTCAAGTAAAGTAGAACTTTATACTAAAACAGCCTTACTACCTCTTCTTTGCAAAGTCGCAGGTATTTAATCGTAGTTAAAACACATTTGTTTAAATGTTTTGAGTCTTCGTCAATATTTAGGATCGTTAGGTTTTTTCCTTTTTTTACTTTTTATGTGCTGTGTAAAAATCTTTATATTTTATAGACAATGACTGAATGAAAGTGTACAATACATATATGCATAAGCATTTACATAACCTATATACTGTATCAACATAACATATACTGTATGTGCCCATTAGGATTCTTTTTCGTAGTATTCTAGGTGGACATTTTTTTCAGTGTAAAAATGTATAAAAACAGTGTGAATAAATTAAACTTTCCCTTTTAAAAGGCAAGCATTTTGATAACATCTGTTTGAATTTTGCTTAATTATTTTAGCAAAACCTGTGATACCATAGTTTATGTATTTTCCAGTAAATATTGTAAGACATCATTAATTTTTATCAAAGAATAGATAGATAGATAGATAGATAGATAGATAGATAGATAGATAGATAGATAGATAGATACTTTATTAATCCCAATGGGAAATTCACATTCTTCAGCAGCAGCATACTGATACAATAAATAATATTAAATTAAAGAATGATAATAATGCAGGTGAAAAACAGACAATAACTATGTATAATAAAAGGTGTCATTTTGCTTGGCTTTTCTCTATGTATAATGTTAAATGTTAACGTTTACCCCCCCAATCATCCCCCCCCCCCCCCCCCCCCCCCCCCCCGGATGGAATTAAAGAGTCGCATAGTGTGGCGGAGGAATGATCTCCTCAATCTGTCAGTGGAGCAGGACATTGACAGCAGTCTGTTGCTGAAGCTGCTCTTCTGTCTGGAGATGATACTATTAAGTGGATGCAGTGGATTCTCCATAATTGATAGGAGCCTGCTGAGCGTCCTTCGCTCTGCCACAGATGTTAAACTATCCAGCTCCATGCCAACAATAGAGCTTGCCTTCCTCACCAGTTTGTCCAGACGTGAGGCGTCTTTCCTCTTAATGCTGCCTATATGCAGTATGTATAATCAAGAAAGTCGAACCCATTCCGTTTGACAATGTGTTCACTTGAACTTGAACTTATTGCTAGACAACATAGTTTTTAGACATTTGTCTAAGTGTTAAATCCATACACATAACAAGGTAAATACAATTAACCTCCTTAGAATTAATGTTTAACTCCAGGAAAAGAGCCAAAAGTGTTTTTTTTTCAACAGCATAAATGTTATTATTTGTAACAAAAACATGTAAATATCAAAAAGTCAACAGAGTCACAGTAAAGAAGGTATGACTAGTATCCGCTGCTGTACTGCTGCAAATTTAGTATACGTGGTCCATGTAATATGTTTTGAAACAGTCACCAATGCACATAGGCACTGTTTGAGCAGATGTCGAAAGATTTTTTCTATTGTCTATTCATGATGATAGAATGTCAGTGCCTGACCCACACAGTTCTATTGACTGTACTTGCCATCTCATTTGGCTCATCCACCGGTATAAAGTATCAAGTACCAGATGTATCCAGAGCTTACTTTACACAGCATGTAGATCTTCATACTGAGTTGTGCCTGTTTAGATGCAATGGACTGTATCTATGACAGCCTTCCATTATAAACCATGAGGCATTTGTCAATAATTATGTTATGATTGGAAACATGCAAATTCTGCACATTTTTGATGATCACCTGATACACATCCCATAGTTTGTGTAGTTTTGGTGCCTGGTGAATAGCTTTATCATAGTCTTTGTTATTAGAGAAATGCAGGTATTTTATATGAAGTGAAAAATGACACTTATAACTTCACTGAAAATGGATGTTTGCAACAACAGATTTATGGGCCAGTGCCATCTCTGGACTGGTTTACGTACTATGCCCTGCAATATCAGGAGACTGAAAAACATCCATATGTTTTCTACAGTCACAGGCTGCCAGTGACCACGACAAGCAAACGGTTTACTGTGACATTTCTGACACTGCTCAACATAGCAATTCGTTTCAACAACTTTGTTCTCCACGAGACTATCATCAACAAATCGTGAATAGTCCAGGTAATCATCATCAACAGACATCTTTAAACCACAGATACCTGTAAATATGCAATGAGGAGGTGCAGGATTGCTAGTAGGAGCATGGAGCTGACCACAAACATGAACATCACTGAAATTTAGGAAGTTTGAATCTACTGAACAGGTGTCAGTTTCACCGTTCATGTCAACATCTGATGGCCAATTCATATAGTCATGACAATTGTAATACTAGCAATGGCTCAGTTTCAGTTTGTTCTAAAACTGGTTTTAGTTGTTTTTTTTGGCTGAAGGCTTTGTCCCACTTACAAATAATGATGAGTTATCATAGAGTTACCATAAAGTGGCAGAAATGGGGTGTCCGATCTACTAATTGGAAACTGATTGGTTTATTGTACCAAAAAATATTTTCGTAAAGTTACAAAAAGTGTTACAACTTGTGAAAGTATGACAGCCCACCACTGCTAGACTCCAGATATGTTGGTGCTGGTAATCTGCTTAACCTGAGGTCTTTTGAATTGCTGCTCTCCTTAACTTCGCACACTCCCATAACATCTGGAGAAGACAACAGCTGGAGCACCAAGTTTACCTCCACTAACTGCTGTGTTCACTTCTGTTGACTTTTATCATGAGTCTTCTGATAGAACGTGACTGTAAATTTGTATGTCTGAAAGCTTATGTAATACAAATTAAGCAAAATCATAGTATTATGTTGTGATCGATGTGTGCTGTTGGATGAACACATCCCCATTCTTTGCTCAGTCAGATGGGGAGTGTTCAAGATGTGGCAGCAGTAATGTGTAGTAAGGTGAAGAAAATAGCAATGTTTTATGGAACATCAGTTTTCTAAAAGATATGGGACATCAAATCTGGAAGAAGTAATGGGATTTTTGAGAGAAAGAGCTTTAAAAATAATGGAGATTTACTGACAATGTTCAAAACTGGGCATATCTTTGTAAAATACAGTTTAATGTAGATAAGTGCAGGGTGCAACATGCTTGGAAAAGGGACATTAATTATAAATAAAAGATAAGTGCTCTTGATCAATAAGAAAGATTTTCTGAAAATGATTTTGGGATTTACATTGTGACCAATATTTTCATCTTAATTTTTATAACAAAATGCAGAAAGAGCTATAGTCCTAAGGAGTTGTTTACAACAATATTTCCTGAGTTTTGCAATATGTGCAGTATTTTACATTACATAGTTTAGTGGGGACACTAGGCTGAAAAAGTAGGGGCTGACAAAGAGAGAGATTAGCTGATGTCAACCATGGAAGCGCACCACTCACAGTGCTTAGAGACAGTTCTGCGCTGCTAACGCTGCAAAGTGCTTGCTTTTCAGCCAGGGAAAGCTCACCATTGACAGTTCACCAAAGTGCAAATCTTCGAACTGAGATGCATTGTGGTGTGAATCCGCAGCAATTCAGTTGGTGACAAGTGTGGGATTTGCACTGTGGACTGGTAGATTATAGTGGTGATGCTGCATGAAAAAAAGGTGGAGGCTGATACAGACCAACATCAGCTGATGTCACCATCACACATGTCAGAGACGAGCTCTGTGCAGCTGACAAATGGATCTCTCCATTTAGCTCACATAGCAAAGTGATCGCTTCTGAGCCAGAGGTTTGCAGATCACCACCTACAGTTCAGCACAGTGCACATCTTCAAACCGAGATGCTTCTTGGTGTGAGCCCACAGCAATTCAATTCACACAGTATATGAAGTCGGCTCCTATTATTAACATCTATTCCTGATTTGATTTTTCTTTATGTGTGAATATTAATGTTTTGGAAATATATAAACATAACGTATGGCTCAGTACTGTATTTTTAGCTTCAAAGTGATATTTAGTTTTTTTGTGCCTACTAATGTATAAAGTGTTGCAACTTGTGCCGTTCATTGGCTTGGATATTAGAGAACAATAAATATTATCTTTTAATTCTAGGACAATGAACTTAAGTTCGTCAACATATTGGAAAGTTTGTGAAGTAAACAAAAGCGACAATTTTAAGTTGTTCCTTTTATATATGAAGATTGAATAAAAGACCCTTAAGATGTCAATCACAGTAGAGCAAAATAAACTGAATACAAAACATCAAGGTTTTCTATTTAAGATTCCTTTTATAGAAATATAGTAACACATGGTTTGTCTTTATAGATTCTGTGTTATGGTCAGAGATATAATGGATGAACAAAATTTAAAGTAAAAACTTAATTTCTAAAGAGAAAATTATGATTGATAGTGATAAGATAAAGGATACGTGGAAGAAGTGCACAGAGGAATTAATAAATGAGGAAAATGAATGTGATAATGTTTATTGTGAAAAAACAGAAGGCCGAACTGTAAGTTTGCAAATGCATGGAAAAGAGACAAAGATAGGTTCAGGAGTGTAACCCACTAGAGAGGTGTCGGAACCGTTGAAAGCATTAAAAGATTCTATATTTGAATGATTTAAACACCTACACAGCATAACTTTGAGTGAAGGGAGGACTCAGGAAGACTATAAAAGAAGTGTGCACATTTAAGTATACAAAGGGAAGGGTCATGCATTGGAGTCTGGGCCATATTGAGGGATCAAGCTTTTGGAGCAAGTAATGAAGGATGGTGAGAGGGTTCAAGACAAAAGAATTCGGGATCAAGGGAAAGTTAGTGAAATGTAGTTTGGTTTCTTGGGAAGGGAAAAACAGATGCAATCTTTGATGTCAAGCAAATACAGAAAAAGCCTCAGGCAAAATTAGAGAAGCTTCATTATACGGTTGTAGATCTGGGGAAAAGGTATGACAGAGTGCCAGGAGAAGTGTTGAGGTGGGCATAAAGAAAGTTAGATGTGGATGAATGGCTAATGTCTATGGTATGTGGAGGATGGGCATCAAGAGCTTTTAGGTGAAGGGGGCTCTGCACCAAGGATCAGTTTTGAGTCTGTTGCTTTTTGTGATAGTGATGGAGGTGGTGACCAGAGAAGTGCATTACGCATTTGCCATGGAATCTCTCGTTTGCAGATGATCTCATATTGAACAGGAAAAGTGAGACAGGATTTAAGTAAAAGATACTGAGAGCTCATTTAGAAGCAATAGGCCTCAAGGTAAATCTAAGGAAAAACCAAGATGACCAGAGGTGAACGGTCAAAAGCAATGGAAGAGGAGGGTGTATGATATGTCTGGTAGAGGGTGAACTGGCAATCAAATTGCAGAAGTTGCCTGAAGTGGGTGCATACAAAATGTACTGCTATGAATGGTAGTCTGCAGGTTGTGAGTGTGCCGTTTGTTTGTACAAACTGTGTGAGGAGCTGTATTATTGTGAGGTTAATGGAACTTCCCGAGTTTGCTAAGAGTTGGCCTACTCTCACACTCTAAGCTTAAGGCACATACAGAAAGACACACCAACAGAGCTTATCCACTTGATACCTGCATAGTCTTTCTCTCCTTAATACTCAATATAGGGTTTAACTAGCTTTAATATGAACAGCAAAGAGGTGTCCTGGGATATACTGTAACCTAGACCTAAAGGCTGACACACCTCGTTCCTGAGAAAAACCAAGAGGTATCCAGGCTGATGTGCCAATAGGCAATGCCACTTATCAACTAATAATGCATTACTCACACTATGGTGTCCTCTGTTGGGGATTCACACCTCAGCCTGCCAGCCCTGTGTGAAACAAAGAGGCGATCTCTCCACACCAAGTACTGTGTATCTACTTTTATCATTTTAGTCATTAAATATATGCAGACAAAGTATAAAAATTTTAAAGCAAAGCAGTATTTATTGAGAATAGAATAACAGGAAATGAACTAAATGAAATAAATGATAGAGAAAAGTGAATATAGTAATTAATTTAGGTATTTAGTTCATTCAAAGTCTGGCTGTAAAGCCCTAATAAAAATACACACTTTCTTAAAAGTAAGAAAAATTAAACAATACTTTGCACAAAGATAAGAATAGTATCCATGTCAAGGGTGGAGTACCATTAGGCAGATATTAGATTCAGCAGTCAAAATAATGATTGAATGGCATCTTTGTCCAGGTGGAGGGAGTTTCTCTGATGGAGCGGAGTCTCTCTCTCTCTCTCTCTCTCTCTCTCTCTCTCTCTCTCTCTCTCTCTCTCTCTCTCTCTCTCTCTCTCTCTCTCTCTCGTTTCTCAGACAATCCATGTTTATATGCCAAATGGCCATAAGAGTTTGCAGACCTTGTGATGTTACACACAGATACAGTAATTGTGAATTTCCCATCGGGATTAATAAAGTATCTATCTATCTATCTATCTATCTATCTATCTATCTATCTATCTATCTATCTATCTATCTATCTATCTATCTATCTATCTATCTATCTATCTATCTATCTCTATCTATCTATCTCTCTATCTATCTGGCTTGCTACAGTGGAGATGAACAGTTCTGTCTAAAAGCTTTGATAATGAAAATATGTATGAAACACTTTATCTTGTCAGAGGGACTGATCAATTGTATTTCCAGTTCCCATTATTATCATCTAAAATATATGTTATACGTAGTCTGGTCATATAACATCCATCCTTCCATTGATTTTCTTAACCTTCTTATCCAGGGACATGGGCAGCTGGAACATTTCCTAGTAATCATCATGCACAAGGTAGGAGCAACACCTGGACAGGGGGCCAGTCCATCGCAGGTGAATGCACACACATGTCAGGTGCAAAATAGCAACTATAGTTCACCTAACCTGCATGTGTTTGGACTGTGGGAGGAAACTGGAGCCCCAGGAGGAAACACATAGAATTAAAATAAATACGGAAAACATTCTTACAGTGCCACTCATAGCTTTGCTTTTCACAGTATTTCACAGAACTGCTCTTTGTCTAGAGGGTTCAATTGTAGGTCATATTAGTCCATCTGAACATGAACTTCTAAAAGAAAGCAGATTTCAGCCTGCTTTTAATGTATTGCCTGTAGTCCCAATATTATGATTGTCCACTCCGTAACAGGGGTTCAGAATGTTTATCTAGCAGGTTTGAATTTAGATGTCAAGTACAGGGGGTCCTCGGGTTACAACATCTCGACATACAACGTTTCGAGTGTACAACACTCACTCCCATAAAAACTTAAAAAAATTGACACTTGAGAAGGAATAAAGGTAAGGATTTTTTTTTTTACACTCATTTTTTCTGTTACTACAGTACAGTGTACAGTATAGAATATTTATGTCCTTTTCCTTTTTCTGTGGCTTAGTTGTGTTTTTATGTTGTAGATTATGATTTTGCAAATGTGTTAGGATAGGTAAGTGACTTAGGCTAGGGTGTGTTTCGACTTACACCAAAATTCGGGTTACATCACTGTTGCAGGAACGGAACTGTGTCGTAACCCGAGGACCCCCTGTAATTGAGTTGTCTTGGACAATGTAGGTGAATTTTGCTGCGTTGGTGATGTGTTGAGTGCAGAAGAAGGTGCAAATGCAGCAGTGATAGCAAGGGTGAGAAGAAATTTAGAAGCTGTCTACTGTTATGTATAAAGGAGTCTTTCTGGCATTGAAGGATACAATTTTTCAAAGTTGTGTGAGAAATAATATGCTACAGTATGTGAAGATGGCCAATGACTGGTGAAAGCAGAAGAGGAAATAAATTGAAAAGAATTGTGATGGGAATAATTAAATGGATATGTTGAATGTCATGGAGTGGTAGTAAGATGAATGCTGAGTTAAGAGAAAGACTTAGTGAGGTGCCGGGCAATATGTGCCATGCCGAGGAGAAACAGATTAAGATTAAATTGGCATGTAAATCGAAAGGCAGGAAATGATGGACTTAAAGATGGATGTGAAAGGGATTGAGGACATGAGGGATGCCAAAAAAGACATGGTTAGAGGTTGTGTCAGCTAATATGGAAAGATTGGTACTCAACCAAAAGTACATCTATTCTGAAGTGAGGAGAGCAAAAAAAAAAAACATTTGTTAGGTAACTAGCTAATCAGGTTAAGCCCCATGATGATCATAATATGTGATGTCTTGATTTGATTTGTTTTTTCTGGTTTGTACATTTTAAAAAGATTATTTAGTTTCATTGATTTTTCAAAGATTATTGTTGTTTGATATAGAGGAGGCCAGGAGTTGCTTTGCGTCTTTGTGGAAATGGAGCAAGCATATGACAGGGTGCCTCGAGAGGAGCTGTGGTATTGTATTAGGAAGTTGGGAGTGGCAGAGAAGCACGTAAGAGTTGTACAGGATATGTACAAGGGAAGTGTGACAGTGGTGAGGTCTGCGGTAGGAGTGACGGAGGTGGGATTACATCAGGGATCGGCTCTGATCCCTTTCTTATTTGCAATGGTAATGGACAGGTTGACAGACGAGATTAGACAGGAGCCCCCATGGACTATGATGTTTGCTGATGACATTGTGATCTGTAGTGAGAGTAGGGGGCAGGTTGAGGAGACCCTGGAGAGGTGAAGATATGCTCTGGAGAGGAAAGGAATAAAGGTAAGTAGGAACAAGACAGAATACATGTTTGTGAATGAGAGAAAGGTCAGTGGAATGGTGAGGATGCAGGGAGTAGAGTTGGCAAAGGTTGATGAGTTTAAATACCTGGGATCAACAGTACAGAGTAATGGGGATTGTGGAAGAGAAGTTAAGAAGAGAGTGCAGGCAGGGTGGAATGGGTGGAGAAGAGTGTCAGGAGTGATTTGTGACAGACAGGTATCAGCAAGAGTGAAAGGGAAGGTCTACAGGACGGTAGTGAGACCAGCTAAGTTATATGGGCTGGAGACGATGGCACTGACCAGAAAGCAAGAGATAGAGCTGGAGGTGGCAGAGTTAAAGATGCTAAGATTTGCATTGGGTGTGACGAGGATGGACAGGATTAGAAATGAGTACACTAGAGGGTCAGCTCAGGTGGACAGTTGGCAGGCAAAGTCAGACAGGCGAGATTGTGTTGGTTTGGACATATGCAGAGGAGAGATGCTGGGTATATTGGGGAAAGGATGCACCTGCTAGGCAAGAGGAAAAGAGGAAGGCCTAATAAGAGAAGGTTTATGGATGTGATGAGAGTGGACATGCAGGTGATGGATGTGACAGAGCAAGATGCAGAGGACAAGAAGATATGGAAAAAGATGATCCGCTGTGGCAACTCCTAATGGGAGCAATTGAAAGAAGAAGAAATGTTTGATTCCCTTTCACACACAGTAGAATGCAATAGTGCGGGTAAATGCAGAATTAGATTTAATAAAACCAGCAACATTCCAAGACCAAACAGTTTTAAAATAACACTTCTGTCATAGTTTGTTAAAACATAGCAGTTGATAAAGCTGTTTTGAACAGGCTGAAAACTAAACAAATCCCTTGGTACACAACATCGAGTCAGAAATCACATCAAACTTAATGAATGCACTTGCTGGATGTTGTTGCCTTGAGGATGTCAGATTATATGTTGGGGGGTTGCAGGGGATAACGGATTACATGACCTGCTCACAACTTCACAAATTCCAGACCGGTATTATGGTATTTTACTTTTTAATTTTTTTTTAATTGTGCTTGCTTTAATTTCATTAAGACAATTGGTGTTATTAACTTTAAACTTGCTCTTTAATAAAAGCCAGTAACAGAGTACTAAAGACCTGACAATCATCTTGGTCAGTCTTTAGATTCACTTCCATTTTCTTCACATTAAAAACTGAGACTTACTTTTTTTTGAGCACTGCTAAGCTGTGCTTGAAGCTGTTGTGCTGTGAAGCACCTGTCACGCAAGCTGGTGACCCTCAGGAACCTGTCTTCTGATTGGGTTGTGACTTTGGGTCTACCAGATCACTTCCTATCAGACTTTCTTTCAGTTTCCAATTGTCTTCGAATTGTTTAGGATGCCACTGTACCTACTGACACTTGGATTTTCTTTGTAATTTCTTTAAATGAAAGGCCTGCACTTCTAAGGATAATAATGCTCTGTCTCATTTTATTTGTTAATTGCCATTTTCTTGCCATAATCACTGAAATATTGCCAAAGTAGTACTTCAGAAGGTGTAGTAACACAGTCTGCTGCAATTCTACTTTAAGACAGACAGAGGGTTTTTAAGTAATCTACAGAAGTTGGGACACCTGTGCAAATTGTTTGCTTCAACTTTACTTTAATTTCTACAGAACATCTGTAGGTTGTAACCTATTAGTTGTTCCCTGAAGAAGGCCCATTTGTAATATTTTCATATATTCATATTTCCATTTATTTCAGTTTTTGCTAATCTAAACTTTAAATTTACCTTTGGCAGATTACTGCTTACCTTTTCACCATTTTTAGGTCATTCATTACATTTCAGTGATTAAATTTGAAGAAAAACTGAGGTGTTCTAAAAGTTTTTTTGACCAGTAGTTTTTGTGTGTGTGAGTATATATATATTTTTTCTGTGTTTGTGTATATATATATATATATATATATATATATATATATATATATAGTCTGATAAACGTCACATAGATACATATACAAATACAGTGGTGTGAAAAACTATTTGCCCCCTTCCTGATTTCTTATTCTTTTGCATGTTTGTCACACAAAATGTTTCTGATCATCAAACACATTTAACCATTAGTCAAATATAACACAAGTAAACACAAAATGCAGTTTGTAAATGGTGGTTTTTATTATTTAGGGAGAAAAAAAAAATCCAAACCTACATGGCCCTGTGTGAAAAAGTAATTGCCCCCTGAACCTAATAACTGGTTGGGCCACCCTTAGCAGCAATAACTGCAATCAAGCGTTTGCGATAACTTGCAATGAGTCTTTTACAGCGCTCTGGAGGAATTTTGGCCCACTCATATTTGCAAAATTGTTGTAATCCAGCTTTATTTGAGGGTTTTCTAGCATGAACCGCCTTTTTAAGGTCATGCCATAGCATCTCAATTGGATTCAGGTCAGGACTTTGACTAGGCCACTCCAAAGTCTTCATTTTGTTTTTCTTCAGCCATTCAGAGGTGGATTTGCTGGTGTGTTTTGGGTCATTGTCCTGTTGCAGCACCCAAGATCGCTTCAGCTTGAGTTGACGAACAGATGGCCGGACATTCTCCTTCAGGATTTTTTGGTAGACAGTAGAATTCATGATTTCATCTATCACAGCAAGCCTTCCAGGTCCTGAAGCAGCAAAACAACCCCAGACCATCACACTACCACCACCATATTTTACTGTTGGTATGATGTTCTTTTTCTGAAACGCTGTGTTCCTTTTACGCCAGATGTAACGGGACATTTGCCTTCCAAAAAGTTCAACTTTTGTCTCATCAGTCCACAAGGTATTTTCCCAAAAGTCTTGGCAATCATTGAGATGTTTCTTAGCAAAATTGAGACGAGCCCTAATGTTCTTTTTGCTTAACAGTGGTTTGCGTCTTGGAAATCTGCCATGCAGGCCGTTTTTTGCCCAGTCTCTTTCTTATGGTGGAGTCGTGAACACTGACCTTAATTGAGGCAAGTGAGGCCTGCAGTTCTTTAGACGTTGTCCTGGGGTCTTTTGTGACCTCTCGGATGAGTCGTCTCTGCGCTCTTGGGGTAATTTTGGTCGGCCGGCCACTCCTGGGAAGGTTCACCACTGTTCCATGTTTTTGCCATTTGTGGATAATGGCTCTCACTGTGGTTCGCTGGAGTCCCAAAGCTTTAGAAATTGCTTTATAACCTTTACCAGACTGATAGATCTCAATTACTTCTGTTCTCATTTGTTCCTGAATTTCTTTGGATCTTGGCATGATGTCTAGCTTTTGAGGTGCTTTTGGTCTACTTCTCTGTGTCAGGCAGCTCCTATTTAAGTGATTTCTTGATTGAAACAGGTGTGGCAGTAATCAGGCCTGGGGGTGGCTACGGAAATTGAACTCAGGTGTGATACACCACAGTTAGGTTATTTTTTAACAAGGGGGCAATTACTTTTTCACACAGGGCCATGTAGGTTTGGATTTTTTTTCTCCCTAAATAATAAAAACCATCATTTAAAAACTGCATTTTGTGTTTACTTGTGTTATATTTGACTAATGGTTAAATGTGTTTGATGATCAGAAACATTTTGTGTGACAAACATGCAAAAGAATAAGAAATCAGGAAGGGGGCAAATAGTTTTTCACATCACTGTAGGTATACTATTTCATTAATGAAACGAGTTTAGTTTAGAAGTTCTCCGCATGTAAAAGTGAATGTTTCAACGAATCAACCAAAACATTACCTGTTGGTTGTAACAGTATACTCAGAACCAGTGGAAAAGACCATTTGCCCATTGTTCTTTTCAAAAATGCTTCAACTAGCATTTGTATGGTTGGCATAAATGAGTAATCTGCATCAAATTTGGCAAAAACAGTTCTGGATCCATTCCAAAAGGTACATTTTCTACCTTTGAATCTATTATTTGTTAGATTTGCAAGATATTTACACTCATACCTCAAACCTGAACTAAAAAAGTGGTTTCAGAAAATAAGAGGAAATGTAACTCAAATGACAGAAAAGGGACATTACATTCTTCTCCAGAATATTTTGCTGTAACTCTTAACTCTTTTTCTCAGTATCAAGTCTATTAGCAGAAATAAAACACCATGCCATGATTTTTTTTGACTGACATCTTTATCCAAGGTAAATTATATCTGAGGGATACAATTAATTACGTTTCTTTTTTTATTTTGTTATTTTTTTCCAGTTGGAGCACAGGTAAGTGAAGTGAGGTACTTATGGTCCCACTGTGTCAGTAGCAGGATTTGAACACACACCTCAGAGTCTGAGGTCCAAGGCCTTAACCACACTGCCAAGACCATGATTAACAGTCGAAATTATGTCACTTTGGTCTTAATCAATGTTGGGTTTTTGGCATTTTGTAGATTTAGTTTACATTAATCTGTCCATAGACCATTCTTACAGAAATGTATATTATTGTTTCAGTAGTCTATAGCAACTGAATTGTGATGTTCTTTTTAGTGTTTTGTTGTGTAAGATTCTATGGTGACCCTATTTTGTCCTTTATCTACTTGATCGTGTAGACTTAATCAAAATGCCTCAAATCCCTTAAACTTGCCACTCTGTGGTCAGATACACTACTTCAGTTCAGCACAAACTGAAACCTGGACTCGCCCTCTTTGACCCAAGCTTGAAAATACCTATATAAAAAACAGCAGCTCTTAAACTGCCAAAAATATTTAATATTTGAAGATGAGACCTTAGGTGTAACTTTTTTTTTTTTATAGAATTACAGGTAAGAATACAGAATGAAAATGAGATGTTAGATGTAATTTTTTTTTTTTTGTAGAAATACAAGTACAAATACAGAACAGTACAGTATACGTACACTACACAACTATCCATGTGGGTGCACGGTGGAGGACTAACTCAGAATTTGGCTCTGTGTATGATGATGTGTCTACACTCTGGCCGAGACTGCCCTAGACCAGAAATTTCACAACAGATTGTCACTTTCTTCTGGGCTAAGAAAAAAGAGAGAGCATGTTCCAGGGTTCTCCAGACTCCGCATTAAGTATTTTTTTTTTGCATTATTATCTTTGGTGGCCATTTTTGGTCGAAAAAACATTCATTATACTGAAATTTACATTTCATTATAATGAAATAAAACATAATGTTGTATCAACCTTTGTCCAGGCCCACAAAAAGTATTCATTATTCTAAAAATGTTGTTACTTCGGTATTCGCTATAATGGGATTTGACCTGTACATTTTGTTGTAACTAGTGCCATACAAGCAAATAGAATATGGATTTGTAAACCAAAACCATACAACCTGATAATTCTAGATGTGTAATTTCAAGTGGGACAATAACTTATAGTTGCTTTTGATTCTTCCTTGTGAGCTCATTATCTGCACAGACCCAGGGAGTCTACTTTCTTCAGGTGATAATCTGGACTAATTTTTGTCGGGATGTAACATGGCAGATAAAGCATGCCTATGCAGAGCTTCTGTCTTTATTGTCCATGTGCAGCTCCTGGCAAACATACCTTCCTGGGCTGTTCACCAATGAAATAGCTCATGCATAGCCCCCTGCCTCAAGTATCCTTCAAACAAACAATTTTGGGTGTCGGGATCAAAAAAAAAAAAAAAGGTTTGTCAATTTTTCTTGCTCTATAAACATTAAGTACAATGCTAATTCTGCAGATTAAGGCATGCAAAATATTCATCAACTTATATACAATATGTCATAACACCACAGGGCAGAAAAGATTTTTTCCTGCCGTCTGTCTCCTGATTATCACTACTATTAGAAAAGCCTCCAGATCCTTGCGTGGGACTCAACTGTCAACTAGGTGGAAACATTAAACTTGCTGTCATTGTGGACACTCTCTTTTGAAGATGTTTTGCAATGCAGTTTAATAAGTGTATTGAGTGATCTTATAAACGTTTTAGTTTAGCTAACTGCATGAGTTAATTCTAATTCTGGTATGTACTAATATTCTGGTACATACTAGTATAAGGCCAAATGTAAGTTACAATTAAAAAAAACATATATTATGGAATGCAATTTTGAAAAGGGTGAATATTGGTTGTATTAAATCACCACATTGCTACAAGACTGTTCCCCCACATGCTATCCTGCTATTATATGGGTAAACAGGCACTTTGAAGTGCATGTAAGCAGAATGTAAGCAGAAGTATACTTTCAGTCGTAACTTTCATGATTTATAAGATATTTGCTTTTATTTAAGTGTACTGTGTATGTTACTATGGCCACATGTCCCACTCACAATTAATTAAGACTTTAAAAATATTAAGATTATTACATTAAAGCAATGATGAAAGAATCATTAGACTTTTTCACTTCAAAAGAATGCAAAGTTAAAATAATGTTCATTTAGCAAGTTTGCTTTCACACCCTCAGCCCAAGAAATAATGCAGTGCAGCTATCACATTTCATAAAAGTTAGAAATGCTTATTTTGCCTTCAAGAAAGGGCAAACTCCCTTTGCAAAAGCAGGTTTTATCCACATGAAAACGTTTAATTACAGCATTAGACCAATCTAGACGTGAGCAGGCCATTTATCCCAACAAAGCTTCCAGGTCATATCCACTTAATTCTTCTAAGAAACATCAAGTCTATTTTTGAAAGTCCCTAAAGTCCGACTGTCTACCACAGTACATTTTTTTTTTTTGTTCTTTATTTCGCCTTATACAATTTCTTGTATTAGGAATTTGGTAGTTTTCGCATACCCCTTGGGGTCAGAGCGCAGGGTCAGCCATTGTACAGCACCCCTGGAGCAATTACAGGTTAAGGGCCTTGCTCAAGGGCCCAGCAGAGCAGTGGCCTTTTTGGCAGTGACGGGGATTCGAACCGGCAACCTTCGGGATACCAGCGCAGCTCCTTAGCCTCAGAGCCACCACTCCACCCTAAATGGTACATGGTAGCTTATTCCAAGTGTTTGTGGTTCTCTGTGTAAAGAAAAACTTCCTAATGTTTGTGCAAAATTTACCCTTAACAGGTTTCCAACTGTGTCCCTGTGTTCCTGATGAGCTCATTTTAAAATAACAATCTGGACTAATTCCCTTCATAATTGTAAACACTTCAGTCATGTCACCTCTTAATCTTCTTTTGCTAAAATGAAAAGGCTCAGCTCTTTTAATATTTAGCATGTCCTTGATTAACTTAATTTTTTTAACTTTAATTTATGCATATATTTTAAATAATTCATTATTCTTAGGTGACAATTCGCCATGTCATTATTCATATATGATAGACTGTACGCTTAAAAGACTAACAATATCAAGGACTTACAATGTTATGTGATAAAACTATGCATATTAACAATTATAATAGGTAATCTGTGCCCATTACCAAGACTGGATATTTTTCAGCAGTTAAAAAACTCCATTTGTTAGGTCTATTTGATAGTGTTGAAATATCTATAAAAAGCTAATTGACTCTTATTTTTGCCTTGCTGTTATACTAGGTTATAATACAAATCAGATATAATGAATAATGTTATGTGAGGTAAAGTTTAAATGGCTACATTATCCAAAGCTTTACAACTAGAGAAACCAGTTAATTTACTAATTTGGAAAAAAAATATTATTTTGTTAAATATGTTATTACCCGTGCTGTTATAGGAGTACTAAGAAAATAATGATGGTAGAATGAAAAGGCATGCATTGAATTTTGGATCCTTCAAAATTAAGTCCAGAAATAGCCTAGTACTGATGTAATCCTAGGACAAGATAAGGAAAGCAAAAAGAAATTTATGTTTAAACGAGTAATGACTTAATTTTGACTTGGACAAAGATTTCCTGACTTGAGTACTGGTTTTTGATGAGAGGATGTTCTTGTCTATTGTGCTTGTAATCATGATTATTACTCTTTTCATTAGCTCATAGAAAATAGAAAACTAAATAAATCCCCACTGCTCAAGTTCATTTTTAATATTGTTTGCACCTGAAAATTCCAAACATGCACAACACACTTGAAAACTTGAATTAAACTTTAGACACTGTATACTAACTAAATGGCCTGTTAAATTCAAAATTGTGTTGTAATTGTTCTAAATGGATTGCAATTGAATACTATGCTTTCTGGAATCAGTTCTATTACATAAGTTCCTGATTTATGCTTTCCTCAGCTGTATTGTTAATAGGCGGACATGTCTGCATGTGTAAAATATTTGAATTTGACATATTATCCTAGCAAAATGAAAACAGAAGCTTGCGAAAGAAATTATTGTGAGTTTTGATTGTTTTACATTCATTTTAGAAGCACCTTTTTCAAACTTTTAGGTAGTTGACATAGCTATAGCCTAGGGCAGTGCGATGTCCTTAAAGATCCCATTTTTACACCATCATTTCAAAACTTTGATGATATATGATACTTTCACCTCTGGGGAGTGGGGAGAGATGGAGAGTTGCTTATAGAATACAAATAATTAGCTATTCTACCCATGTACCACAGAAAGCATTTACGTGGGTTGATGAGGGAATGGTGCATGGGCACTTTAGCTCGGGATGCAATAGTTTTGTTGTCTTACACATTGCTGCTATGCAGCATACATGGCGGTAGTTCGGTATTGTTATTATGATGACTCAAAGGAGATTCATTTCCAGTTCATTTAAAACTGCTACAAATCACAATGTTATATTAGCACGAAACTGTAAAAATGAATCTACTTCATCTTACAATGGATTTGAATAAATGTCTGCCTACAGAAAACTAGAAGTCAGTAACTACTTTAACTTAACCCCCCCACCCCCTTTTGGAAGTCATAGCACAGAGCATATTATATCGAGAGGTGGGGTTCTCTTGATTCTACGAGTGCTGTGCTAACATTTGATTGTGGATTCAGGGGGAGTCCCCTAGAAGCTTCAAGGTCCGCTGCTACCTGCCCATTTCAAACACTGCCTACAAGAAGACCACCATGTCATCACTTTTCTTGTCCGGCTACCAAATCTTGCTGCTTAAGTTATATAAAATATAACACCACAAGAATAGGTTCCAGCCGCCCTGTTAGTAAAATGGACGATCAATAAAAAATGCAATGTTCTTTTCTTTCAACCCCCAAAAAACTTTATAAAACTGCAAAACCCTTTTTAGTGAGTTTTCCGGTTGTGAAATCGCATGCAATCCAAATATTTTGATAAGTGTGAAGTAACCCAGCTAAAAATAGTGTCTGGCAGTCTATTCAAGAGTGCAAGTCTGTGTAGTAGAATGCTATGGTCAGTATCTCAGAGTAATGGATCTTTTATATACTGTAGGCATTGTTCAAAAGTGCAAGGTATATTGTCATATTACCCTCAATTTTGTGAAACTCTGTATGAAAATAAACTCACCCTTTTCATTCACCTCTACCTGTTATTTTTGTGATGTTTTATTATACATAACCAATGGACCAGATTTTGAGCTGCTGGACAATGTCAGTGGTGACCTGCTTCGTGAAGGATAACCATGCAGGTGGGAATTTCTCTGTACTGCGTACACGCGACAAAAACTCTCAAATGAACTACAGACACTATGTTTCTAATCAAAGCAAAACATTACATTTTTGAGAAAGCCCCCGCTATTATTCACCTGCATATTATGAGCCACAAGGAAACGTGTTTACAATATGGTAGAAAGAAAATGACTGAGGATGGTATTAGTAACTCTTACTGTCTGTTGATGGTAGACATTTATTCAACTCCATTTTATGATGAAGCACTTATTATTTTAGGCTTTGATACCAATACAGTGTCATTATTTGTGCTAATTAGGAATCAGCTTTGAATCATCTTTATAACATTATTGAATTCTGCCAACAGTGCTCTCTCCTGTAATAACACAGAGACTTGTAGCAATGTCTGTGAACTTCAGTCCCCTCCTGCCTGTTTACTGTTGTTGCTTTCCATCATCCATGAGTTCAGTTTTTCAACAAGCCACCCACATTGTTAATTTGGTTTAAACATCTAACCACACAAAAGAAGTAGCATTCATGGGTCCAACCCAGCAAGGAGATACAGCAATTATGGAATCCCATCATACACACACACACGCACACACGCACACACACACACACACACACAAATAAAAACAAAATCTCGACTCATGAGAGCACACAGATAGTTATCAGACAGGTAATGTAGATGATGGATGAGATACTTGAATTTCAGGCAGCAATGACAAAAGGGTCAACACTGTAAAAAGATTTTGAATATTTTTTTCTTGCCTTACGCCATTAATTTATAATTATCAAATAAGCCCAGGTAATGCCGAGTACCTCAGCTGGTAGAAAATATTTTGGTAAGTGTGAAGTAACCCAGCTAAGAATAGTGTCTGGCAGTCCAATTAAGAGTGCAAATCTGTGTAGTAGAATGATATGGTCAGTATCTCAGAGTAATGGATCTTTTATCTACTGGAACTAGGCATTGTTCAGGGGTGCATTGTCTACATACATTTGTATTTTTGTTTTGTATTTTCTCCTAAAATTCAGGTTTTGTTTGTCGCTAGGAAGCCAAGCAACACCACTTAACAGCTTTTTCTACCTTTACAAGGGTATTTGTATGGGCTACTCTACAGTTCAAACTATAAAAGTAATGGTTAAAATAAAAAGTCAGTGGAGCATCTAATGCTAATAATATATCTTCAGTTAAATTCATATTATGAGGAATACTGATGTTTCAAGATGTAAATCTGAAAATCAGTACAAAGACACTAGGTTGTTGTTGTTGTTGTTGTTTTTTTTATTATTTTGTAATTAATAAAGCCAGAGAATTTGAGGTAATGAGTGCAACAGTGGGCTGTGGAAGGCCAGAGTCATACTATTAAGTTAATCCACAAGAAAGAGTGGTAAAATGTATTAAAGAATTCCCAGTCAGAAATGAGTAATTAGACATTTTTCAGACCATTTGATACATGTGAAAGTTTACACCCATGGGTAAAAAAAGCTTTCCTCAGGCAGTGAAGGGGTGACATTAATTCAGCTGACAAATATATTCCACCTAAAAGAGAAAGGGGTAACAGATAGATAGATAGATAGATAGATAGATAGATAGATAGATAGATAGATAGATAGATAGATAGATAGATAGATAGATACTTTATTAATCCCAATGGGAAATTCACAAATATTACTTTATAGTAATATAGTATTATTAGTATAGTATTACTTTAAAGCGGTGATTCCCAACATGAGGCAGTTTGATTTTTTAGGGGGGCAATTTGAGAATTTAGGTACATTAAACAATTTATAAAATGAAAAAACAGAAATTCACTGTTAAAAATGACAAATTATTTTTATTTATTTTTTTTCAGAGCCATTTATATATTTATATAAACATAGACGGGACGGTGAAGAACCCTTTAATTTATGATTTTACAACCAGCTTGGGTTTTTCTACTTAGAAATCGTTTATACTATTGAAGTTATATGAATTGTAACAATGATAACAAAATTTTGCAATATAACAAAAATATAAAATGATCGAAATATTACAGAAAAAGCTGTCATTAAAGTTATTTTATATTTATGAATATCACGTCTCTTATTATATGTTTTCAAAACTGTATTTGCTGTATTTTCATATTACTTCATATTATATATATATATATTTTTAACAATTTCTTAGTGATTTTTTGTCAGACTTCAACTATTCTTTCCCTCTTTTGTTGCCATGTTCTTTGGAAGCTTGTTTAGACCAGATTAATGACATTATGGGCTTCCTCCACGTGAGCAGGAGTTCACTAAGGTTTATGTTACCGTGGGGACATCATGATTTTATAGAGGCCTAGGTGGGGCATGGCCAAAAAAAGGTTGGGAACCACTGCTTTAGAGGAAGCTCAAAGTGATAAGAGGGACAGACTGCATTGAACACACATAAAAGAAGAAGTACAGTAAGTAACAGTCAGAGCAACCTTTAAACCATAATCTGTAAGTCAGAAATATAGAAATGTATTAATATTTAATAAACATTTACTGGGAAGTTATTAGAAACTGTTCAGAGTAGTAAAAATGTGTGTGAATATATACTAAGAGAGCAGTAATAGTTGTAAATGGCTGGCTTTAGTTTAGTGTCCTTGTAGGCCTAGTTTATCAGCACTGTGACTTTGCATATCACATTCAAACAATGTCTTCATGATTACTACAATTTTGTTTTTCTCTCTTCCACTGTTAACTTGGTGTATGTCAGTAATAGTTTTAAGTGCATTTTATTGTCATGATGTTTTAAATCATTGAGATTACTTCTGTTTTGCTTTGTGCTTTGTGCTCATGTGTAAATATTGCATGGTTAAGTAATTTACCAGTAATGGATTATAGCTATAATTATGTACAAGTGTTGTCAGCCTGTACTCAGGAAAGAGCAGTATATTCAAATGAATTGAAAGTCTACATTTAATTTAGAATCTTGAAAAGAGGGTTACAACAGTTTCAACCAAACAGATTGCAAAAATGAGGTCAACACCAGCCTTTCCATGAAGCCTCTATCTTTGAGAGATGTGCAGTGATTTAGCACCTCAAATTCAAATTTGCTAAATTTAAGAAGAAGGCAGCTAGCCTTTATTGTATTTGAGAACTGGAAAAACACAAATAGATATCCTTTCATTAGTCAGTTTGTACTTCAGAAATGCCACTAGAGGAGATTTGAAGTACAAGATAAGAAGTGCACAGTGCCCATGCACATCAGCCCCAGATGTCAAGGTATGAAACCATTTTGATTATGTGCTGAGCTGAATGGATACTCTGTTAGGTACTAATAATAGAGTCCTATTGGATTATCTTTATGAATAGCCAGCTAGTTCTGCAGGACACGTTTGAAAAAATAGGTTCTAAGCTTAGGTACATAACTGGAAAGATAAACCCTTCAGAAATTCTGTTTGTGTCATACTCTGGTCCAAGTAAGATATTCAAGATCAGATGTTTTAACATGTGGCATAAATTTTATTGCAAACTGGAGAGGCCCCAGATTTATGGGGCTTTCGGTTAAGTTTGGGACACATGGTGCCTATACTACCACGATGTGTTACAGTAGAGGTGGTGGTGTGCTAATATTGAGGGAAGGCTTTTATTCATTCAGCCTAACGCCATTTAGATTTCCACACAATAAATTAACTTACCATAGAACTAAGGAGAGTTTGGTTAAACATAATTTAGCTCTCTTGATCGACTGATAGAGAATGAGAGTAGTGAGCCCTTTCTGTGAATGTTTAGCCTTGAAAAGCTTTTGCTACTATATCATAATTCATAGCATTTTCAAAGAATGGAGTTGAGGATGTATTCATGTAGAGCATGGCGTCACATCTTTTACTAGAAAGACGGCTTAAATCTATGCATACATACTATGGCACAATTGCAATTGTGTCATGGCTATTGGAGTAAAATACCATATGTCACTGCAATGCCTTCCACCATAAGTTAAAAGTTACTCAGTTCTTCTTGACTTATTTGTTTTGCCTTCATGAACTGAGCAATAGTTAGAAGCCAGACAAATATCTCTCTTAAACACGTGCTTGCTACCTCTGTGGCTATAAACTAGTATAAGCATGTGTAACTCACTTCCCCTTACAGCACGCCACCACTGGGCTCCTGGGACATAAACTTTGGTCCTCACTAGCCACAGAGTATGGAAAGAGCAGGTTGAGTCAATGGTGATTTCCTTCAATTCAGCTGACTAATTTATTGTCTGACTGTGAGTGTGTCTATGCTTTACAATAGGCTTTCTCCCTTTAAGCTTTACGAGATGTGTATATATAATTACGTATGCAATGCAGTGTGAATGTTTTTTTGTTTCCCCAAGTTCCTTACATTGTTAAAAGAAAAAGTTGATATTCACAAACTCAGTGTATGTGTTATTTCAATTAATTGATTCATTCAATAGAAAAACAAATGTATAAGTAAACATTAGCTGTTCTGGGAAAAAAGTAGTAAACCACAAGGGTTCTTAACTTAGTGAATGAGATAAAACCAAGAGCTAAAACAGTTGGGTATCATCTTAATCAACCAAAGTGACAAAGTTTAAGTGGTAAAGGAAAGAAACCTAGTTGTTTTTCTCTTCCTAACAATGGTTAGTCAAATACAGCATAACACTATCTAAAGTTCTATGTTAACTAATGTTGTTTCTATGTTAACTAATGTTGTCTTATTTTAATTTCTTACTTTGTCTTTTATTTTTCTTTTCTTCATTATGTAAAGCACTTTGAGCTACTTTTTTTGTATGAAAATGTGCTATATAAATAAATGTTGTTGTTGTAGTAAAGAGGCCTTAAGTAATGCTAGAAACTTTTATAACTGCTACCTGTTACCAACAGAATTATAAAACCCTTAGCAAATTGCATTAACATTAATCAGAGTTCTCAAATAGCCTACAGATAGTAAAAAATTAAGCTCTATTTAAATGTGGATCCTCTTCCTCTTCATCTTTTCCCACTACTATATGGGGTCAATGTTTTATATTAGGTTTCGGCATCATTTTTATCGCCGGACGCTTTTCCTGACACCAGCCCTCCGTATTTATTCAGGCTTGGGACTAGCTTCAAAATAGAGGCTGGGTTTCTGCTTAAATGTGGATGTTATTCAAAATTACCTTACAGATCAAACAAGATATCTAAAATACTGTATCTCTGTGTCTAAATCACATGGATCCCCATCCTCTCATACTGTCCAGGTTTATAAAGCTAAATGACAAGTGCAGGTATTAGAGACTAATCAGAAAAAAAGGCTTTCATTCCAAATTGGAAAGAGCTGCTGATATTAAATTTACATAACACGATCACGGTACTCTTGCAATTTTAAGGAATTTTTCCTAGGTTAAAACATGCTACATTGATTTTTTAGATATACTGATAACTAAAGACTACTGATGCCATCAAAATAACCTTATCACCCCTGTCATGTATGCTGGTGAAAGTGTCTCATGTTGCACATTTTCCTTGTCCTTCAATCCCTACCACTTGACATCATTGAGTAATCTATAAATCAACAGTAATCACAATATTTTGAAGAAAAATGCATCTTTTCTTGCATCTTTGAGTTGAAGGTGAAAATAAGTGACAATTTTCCAAAACATTCCAAGAAAAAATATATTTAAATGAAGAAATTTCATGATTTTGTCTCAGCTAAATAAATGTTATAAGAAATTGGTTGCTCATGTAAGATATTGAATAAGTCTGGAGCAGGTGAAGCAGTTTCCTAAAGAAGAATAAGAAAAGAAATCCTTTAAAGCACAAGTTAGAGACAATATTTCTTTAGAATTTTGAATAATTGTATTTTGCCAATCTTATTTTTCTTTTTTTCCTACTTTGTGTAGTATTTCCTGCAAAATAATAAATAATTTATACATATATATATATATATATATATATATATATATATAAAATATACAGTAATCCCTCCTCCATCGCGGGGGTTGCGTTCCAGAGCCGCCCGCGAAATAAGAAAATCCGCGAAGTAGAAACCATATGTTTATATGGTTATTTTTATATTGTCATGCTTGGGTCACAGATTTGCACAGAAACACAGGATGTTGTAGAGAGACAGGAACGTTATTCAAACACTGCAAACAAACATTTGTCTCTTTTTCAAAAGTTTAAACTGTGCTCCATGACAAGACAGAGATGACAGTTCCATCTCACAATTAAAAGAATGCAAACATATCTTCCTCTTCAAAGGAGTGCGCGTCAGGAGCGAGAGAGAGAGACAGAGAAAAACAAACAGTCAAAAATCAATACGTGCCCTTCGAGCTTTTAAGTATGCGAAGCACTGTGCAGCATGTCGCTTCACGAAGCAGTTGCACAGAAGGTAGCAACATGAAGATAATCTTTCAGCATTTTTAGACGAGCGTCCGTACCGTCTAGGTGTGCGAACAGCCCCCCTGCTCAATCCCCCTACGTCAGGATCAGAGAAAGTCAGCGCGAGAGAGAGAAAAGTAAGTTGGGTAGCTTCTCAGTCATCTGCCAATAGCGTCCCTTGTATGAAATCAACTGGGCAAACCAACTGAGGAAGCAAGTACCAGAAATTAAAAGACCCATTGTCCGCAGAAATCCGCGAACCAGCAAAAAATCCGCGATATATATTTAAATATGCTTACATATAAAATCCGCGATAGAGTGAAGCCGCGAAAGGTGAAGCGCGATATAGTGAGGGATTACTGTATAATATATAATAATATATATATATATATTGTGGTGCCCGGTGGGCATCCATGCCTGGCCGGGACGCCTAGGAGAAGTGGAGGAGGGCTTGTGCCTCCTCCAGGACACGAGGGGGCATCCTCCCTGGTGGCTTTGGGGACCACGGGTATGACGCTTGGAAGCTCAACCCTGTAGGGGCCCGTGGTCACCGCCAGGGGGCGCCCCGATGCCTTGGGAGCGTTGGCCCTCAGTACTTCCGCCACACCGGGACACCCGGTGGACTTCCGGCTTCACCATGGGAGCTTCCGCCACACAGGGGTGTGGCTATAGAGACCCCGAGGATGCACCTGGAGCCCATCCGAGGCATATAAAAGGGGCCGCCTCCCTCCAGTGAGGGCGAGAGTCGGGAGGAAGAAGACAAAGCGTGTTGGAGAGGAGTGGAGGCGGACCAGAGAGAGAGAAAGGCATTGTGTTGTGGCCAAGGACTTGAAAGGGTGAATGGTGCTTTGGCACTGGATTGTGCACTTTACTGTAAATATTAATGTATAATAAACGTGTGTTGGGTGACATGAACCTGTCTGCCTGTCTGTGTCCAAGCCAGTCTCCACAATATATATAATATATAATATATAATATATATAATATATGGTTAGCATCTGACGCCACCTACCGGGAACAAGCTACTCTTATACTCTGAAGACTGGAAGGGGTGGAGCTTCTTAGTAAGGAGGTGGGATCAGTTGTCTCTCTTGGGTGTTTTTTACTGATTGCGTGGAAGAAACAAGAACATGGTGTCAGCGCTCCCTCTCATCCCAGGGTGGTATTGCTTACCTTGTCAGAGCCTGGAAGGTGGTCCCCAGATAAACATCCATCCATCCATTTTCCAACCCACTGAATCCGATGCACGACAAAATATAGGCTAGATATCAAAGTTTTTGAAAACCTCCACATGTTTCAGAAAAACTCTTTTTGGCTCGTCATAAAACAACATTGCAAGTCATGCGTTAATAATGCTATTTGACATTCAGAAACTCATTAATAAGTTTATACTAAGTGGTCAAGCAGTAAACCAGGCATTTTTCATAAAAATGGACTGATTTTATTAATGGGATTGATAAAGAACAACATCCCATTACATTTAAGAAATGGTTTATGTTAATTGGTTATGCCCCAGAACTCACCACTGTCTCCATTAACACATTTTTAGCTAATAAAATGTTCCTGTTACAGCACATCTGCCATATTCTTATGATCTGATTTTTTTTTTTTTTGTTTCTAAAAATGTATCTGAAAGGTGGACATGAATTGAGATGAATTTTTGAGAATTTTCCTGATAATACTGTGAAGACATTAAATATGGTAGGACTCATTGAAGTTTTTCTGTGCAGATTTTTTACTAGTAAATATTGTTCCATTTCACTGAAATTTTGTAGTTCCTGCTTCCTATGTTAAACATGTGCCAATACATTGGAACACCGTGCTCACTGATTGATTATAGCTGAATTTGTGGATGTAAACTTGAGCCCAATGCTGTGTTTCTTTGGATAACATTTTAAAAACTAACTTTTATTTTGATGATCAATATACATTTAATGCCATTTTTGGAGTTCTTGATCACTGGGGAAAAAAATTCAGAACCAGACCAACAGCCATATGTAGGCAGTAGTGAAGAATAATAGTGGTCTTTGTATTGTTTAAGGTCTGCACTGTCAAAATGGCCTCCTTATAAAAAAATATTATTTCATATACTATATTCTATTATCACTGTGTTTTTAGTGCTTCCTTTTCTTTTTTACTATACATTGATTTTATTCTTTGGCTATATTAATCCATGAGAAAGAATTTTTTTGGCACTACCAAGAGAAATAACAAGAAAAGTTTTTGTTTTGCAAGAGCTCTAGAGGAAAGGTGGTGAAGCTCCCAGTTAGAAATTGACTGGTTTATTATACCATGATAGTTTTATCCTAAAGTTAAAAAAGTGTTATCATTCCTGGCATTTTGAAAACCTCCAACAGACACTGGACATGTTGCAGCACCTGGGACATCTGGCCTCCAGACTTTTCTGCAAGTTCTAATCACACTTGGATGAGACATCAGTCTGTTCTCTGTGGCAAAGCACCCCTAGGAATCTGTGGCAGCGCAAGGTTTTTAGATTATGATAAAAAGAGTGAAGTAGTGTAGACCCCATGAGTGTAGGTGTACAGGAGGATAGCTGTGCAACCACAGAACTCTTGATGAGGAGAATTTGCTGATTAGACTAAAGTGTGCAAAAGAGCTGTATAATTAAAATGTATTATTAGTGCAGCTACCCCTCATCTAGGGTCCACGGGTCATTTTGCGCACCTGTACTCACTTGGGATAAAAGATCAGGAACAAGGGAATTGAGAGGAAAGAAATCAGGAGAAGAAAAGAGTAGGATCGACTTGGAGCCAGTGCAGGTGGAAAGTGATGAGTGGTTGTGCAAGCCCCATTGATGAGCATAGGTAGTGGTGCTCCAGGAATGGATCAGACTGGTCCTGTTGAACTTAGAAGCAGGAAAGATCAAATGCTTCAGGGGTGGCAGGATGAGGTAGACATGCTTTGAGCGTCCCGGCTGATGCCGACAGAAGATGGCTAGGACAGGAGTCATTTTATGGACTGCAGTCGCCAGTTTCTTAGCCTTCCTAAGCACACCTTATAATACCTGAGCAACGCGAGATGACACAGAGAGAGAGAGAGAGAGAGAGATGTACTGGGGAATAATTTCAAAGGCTCTGGTTTTATCCTTGGTGTTGACAGATTATTTATTGTTATTTATTGGATATTAACTTATTCATGGGAACACTGTATTTATGAATTATTCATTTACACAATATTTACTGTGATGAGTTATGCTTCTACACACATGAAACATGGTTGGTTGTAATGTCTTCCTGAATATTGGTTATTAATTGCTGTTTTTCCACAGTGGGGACCAGCTATTATTGATTTTACGCGTGATTCAAAAAAATATGCTGATGTACTAACGTCATCCTTCCAAGTTGAATTGGAAGAAGTACCGAGGTATCATGCTACTGGTGTGTGAGAGTTAAAACACAAATTTTGCCAAGCCATGCTGAAATATTTAAAGATTTTTTCCTTGAGATATTTTTGATTTTTTTTGTGCCTGCACAGTAGTGTTTGGAGAACGGTTTGGGAAGTTGCTCATTATATGTACTTGTTCTTGTTACTTGTATTAAGAACAAGTGTTGGCTAGGCAAGGCAGGGAACAGAGCCGCAACTTTCTGCAAGTAAACAACCTGTGTCGTAGCGTCAAATAGTTTAAAGTAACAGCAGTGTCTTCGTGGGAAGAACTTAAGGAATAGATCAACAGAGCCCCATTTACCACTCTACTAGCAGCTCTAGCGCTAGTAGAAAGCAAAGATGTACACGGTCATTCCTTAGGAAAAAAACATTTATTTTAAATACAGGTAGGGCAGCTGACATCAAAACAGTTAAGAGAGGGGCTCCGCAGTATGTAAATAGGCATGTAGCAAGACAGCGCTGATCAGGTACAAGCAGCAGTAAAAGCAGACAAGTGAATAAAGAAATAACTAGTGTCTGATATCGGTAAGTGAGTTTTCTCAGTAAGAAGGAAGTAGGGTGTAGAAAATTGAACTAAATATGACAGGTCCTAGCAGTTGGGAAAGCTTGTGCAAGTAACGAGTGCAACAGTATAAGGGTTCATTAATAGAAAGTGTAACTCTGGAAATTCTAACTAAGGAAGTATTAGTAGGGATGTAAAGATAAGAAAACAGACAGGGAAAAAGTAAAGTTTAATAACTTCTGTAAAAGACATACAGCAGGCAGTCGATGCGGAAAGTATTACAGAAGCTTAAGGGGCCAGAAAGGGGTAAATAACTCCAGTAGCTCATTATTCTATTAATTTATTAATGTACTAATTTAAGTTAAATCATTTAAATTTAGTACAATGATTTAAGCAGTTTAGCAATGCAAAGCCAAATTTTATAAATGAGGCCAGTGCAATGCAAGCCCTGTTGGTTGCTGTACTTTTTGTAGAATTTTTTGGAGGAATAAGTCCTTCCTGAAGGCAACATCTACAGTCGATGTCATCTGATAGAGCAACTCAAGGTCAGGGTCGCTGAACTGGAGGAGGAGTTGGCTGGTCTGTGCTGTAATAGAGAATTGGCAGACCTGGCCCAGGTGTCCTTTAGAGATATGTGTGCACCCCTAAGATTGCGTGGGAGGAGACTCCAGACAAGATACAGTGCATCCAGAAAGTATTCACAGCGCTTCACTTTTTCCACATTTTGTTATGTTACAGCCTTATTCCAAAATGGATTAAATTCATTTTTTCCTCAGAATTCTGCACATAACACTCCATAATGACAACGTGAAAAAAGTTTACTTGAGGTTTTTGCAAATTTATTAAAAATAAAAAAACTGAGAAATCCCATGTACATAAGTATTCACAGCCTTTGCTCAATACTTTGTCGATGCACCTTTGGCAGCAATTACAGCCTCAAGTCTTGTTGAATATGATGCCACAAGCTTGGCACACCTATCCTTGGCCAGTTTCGCCAATTCCTCTTTGCAGCACCTCTCAAGCTCCATCAGGTTGGATGGGAAGCGTTGGTGCACAGCCATTTTAAGATCTCTCCAGAGATGTTCAATTGGATTCAAGTCTGGGCTCTGGCTGGGCCACTCAAGGACATTCACAGAGTTTTCCTGGAGCCACTCCTTTGATATCTTGGCTGTGTGCTTAGGGTCGTTGTCCTGCTGAAAGATGAACCGTTGCCCCAGTCTGAGGTCAAGAGCGCTCTGGAGCAGGTTTTCATCCAGGATGTCTCTGTACATTGCTGCAGTCATCTTTCCCTTTATCCTGACTAGTCTCCCAGTTCCTGCTGCTGAAAAACATCCCCACAGCATGATGCTGCCACCAGTGCTTCACTGTAGGGATGGTGCCAGGTTTACTCCAAACGTGACGCCTGGCATTCACACCAAAGAGTTCAATCTTTGTCTCATCAGACCAGAGAATTTTATTTCTCATGGTCTGAGAGTCCTTCAGGTGCCTTTGGCAAACTCCAGGTGGGCTGCCATGTGCCTTTTACTAAGGAGTGGCTTCCGTCTGGCCACTCTACCATACAGGCCTGATTGGTGGATTGCTGTAGAGATGGTTGTCCTTCTGGAAGGTTCTCCTCTCTCCACAGAGGACCTCTGGAGCTCTGACAGAGTGACCATCGGATTCTTGGTCACCTCTCTGACTAAGGCCCTTCTCCCCCGATCGCTCAGTTTAGATGGCCGGCCATCTCTAGGAAGAGTCCTGGTGGTTTCGAACTTCTTCCACTTACAGATGATGGAGGCCACTGTGCTCATTGGGACCTTCAAAGCAGCAGAAATTTTTCTGTAACCTTCCCCAGATATGTGCCTCGAGACAATCCTGTCTCAGAGGTCTACAGACAATTCCTTTGACTTCATGCTTGGTTTGTGCTCTGACATGAACTATCAACTGTGGGACCTTCTATAGACAGGTGTGTGCCTTTCCAAAGCATGTCCAGTCAACTGAATTTACCACAGGTGGACTCCAATTAAGCTGCAGAAACATCTCAAGGATGATCAGGGGAAACAGGATGCACCTGTGTTCAATTTCGAGCTTCATGGCAAAGGCTGTGAATACTTGTGTACATGTGCTTTCTCAATTTTTTTATTTTTAATAAATTTGCAAAACCCTCAAGTAAATTTTTTTCACGTTGTCATTATGGGGTGTTGTGTGTAGAATTCTGAGGAAAAAAATGAATTTAATCCATTTTGGAATAAGGCTGTAACATAACAAAATGTGGAAAAAGTGATGCGCTGTGAATACTTTCCAGATGCACTGTATGTAGGGATAGGTGGGTCACAGTTGCAAGGCAGAGGGTGCGCACTGTCTGGAGGCATCAACCCCAGAATTGAAAGTGTCAAACCATTTTCAGGTCCTTGTGGAGCTGGATGGTCTCTCTGGACACGCTGAGGTAGGCATGCATGAGGAACCTCAACGGACTGCCTCAAAACCAATCCCTAGAAAAACATAGGTTGGGATAGTGGGGGACTGAAGTGCATGTTTGCTCCAGAGACAGAGAGTTTTGCACAGTGTGTTGCCTTCTGGGTGCACAAATTAGTGATCTCCAAGGAAGAGTTGATAGGCTCTTGGCCAGAGCAGGGGTGGATCCAGCTGTACATTATCCATGTTGGAAAAAATTACATACATAAGAGTAATCTTTCAGTTCTGCAGTCCAGACTTAAAATATTTAGGTGCCAGGCTGAGGAGCAGAACTGACAGGGTAGTTTTTTCTGAAGTTCAACCTGTTGTCATGTGCCTGTCCAGGTAAGATTGAGCAGATTAGAAGGTTTAATCTGTGGCTCAAATCTTTGTGTAGGATGGAAAAATATATGTTTATGGGCCAATGGGACTCTTTTGGAACAAATGGGACCTGTTCCAACATGATGGGTTACATTTGAACTGGAGGGGCACCAATATGTTGGGGAGGCATATGAGTAGGTTAGTTGAGGTCAGTCAGTCAGTTATTATCCAACCCGTTATATCCTAATACAGGGTCACGGGGGTCTGCTGGAGCCAATCCCAGCCAGCACTAGATAAATTGGAAAGATAAATTGGAAGGTGTCCAGTCTAGTATTGTGTGCTAGAGAGTTCACTGGAAAAAGCACACTTTTACTCAAATTAATTTTGAGTCCAGATATCTTTTGAAAATCTGCTAGCACTTTTAGGACTACTAGCAATTTTGTGGGTCAGATACAATATATACAGTACCATATCATTTGCATATAGTGATATTTTCTGTTCAAGTCCTTCACTGAAATTCCCCTATATCTGTAATGCATTTCAAAAGTAAACAGTCAATGGCTCAACGGCAATTGTAAAAAGCAATGGTGATAGGGGACACCCTTGCTGAGTATAGCGTTCTAGTTTGAAGTAGTCTGAAATAATGTTGTTAATATGAAATGAAGCTTCAGGACTAGTATAGAGGTAATTTGATCCATGAACATATATTTGGGCCAAACCCAAATTTGTGCAATGTGGTGAATAGGTAATCCCATTCAAACATATCAAATGCTTTTTCTGCATCCAAAGACAGTAAGATCTCTGGGGTGTTAGATTTAAGGGGTGAATATATTATATTAAACAAATGTTGAGATTATAAACTGAGTGTCTGCCTTTAATAAATCCTGTTTGTTCTTGTGATATTACCTAAGGCAGCATTTCTCAGTCCTTCTAGCTAGAACTTTGGAGAGTATCTTAATGTCATTATTCAGGAGTGATATTGGTCTGTATGATGCACCTTGTAGTAAGTCTTTATTTTTCTTAGGAAAGACAGAAATTAATACTTGACGAAAGGTCTGAGGTAGAATTTTGTTGTCTTTAGTGTTTATAAACATTACTAATAATAGTAGAGCTAACTTATTTGAGTTTTTTGTTTTTTTTATAAAATTTCATTAGGTTGCCATCAGGGCCAGCTGCTTTCCACTTTGAAGTGAGTTTATAGTGTTTTTAGAAACATCATTTTGCTTTGTCAGCAGTTCATGGTAATCTTATGTTCACTGGCAAACTAATAATAATTATAGTCACACTCCAATTCAGAGAAACAAGGAGCATGAGTCTGTCCTGGCAGCAGTGGGCACAATTCAGGAAAAAAGCCATGGACAGTAAATTGCACTGGAACCAATCAACCAAACCTGCATGACTTTGAAAAGGTAGGAGGTTAACTGAAGTACCCAGAAGAACAGCATAGAGACACATGGTGAACATGCAAACTCCATGCAGACAATGAGGTGCTGGATTTTAATGTAGTATACTGGATCTGTAAAGTGGCAGTGCTGATCATTGTGCACTACTTTGCTACCTAAGCTATGAATATTTTAGCTATTTTTCAACTAAATGTCTAAAATTTCTTAAATTGACTACATTTACACTTACCTCCTGCTCATCTGTCTTAAACCTACAGTTAATTATACTCTGACAGGAAAAAACAGTATGCTATGGGTGAAACAAATCTAAAAAATACATTTTTGTCTTAGCATTTTTTTTGCATTCTGTAGATTGTTTTGTTTTACTATACTGATGCAATTTTTCCATGGAAAGTCTGGCTTTTTTGACTAAATATGAGTGGAAATCTCTACATATAAAACAAACAAGTTATTTAAAGTTAAAATAGCAGACATAACAAATTATTTGAAGGATTGGATGATAACTTTATCTACTCAAAATTTCATAAACTACTGTAAATATCTGAAAGAATAAGTTATGACATTTAAAAATGCCTGAAATATTGATATCAAATTTCTTTTTAAACTGTGGGTTTTTGACCCTCATTCCCCCCACAAAGTCTTAAATGCCCCTTGTGTTAAATTTAAGTGAGGTTTACCCTCAATTTCAAAAATGAATTTCAAGCCCTGCCATCCAGACAGTCTTCAGATGCCATTAAGCAGGCTAACAAAATGTAAGGGTATGTAATGTCCTGATGTGTGAAATGTAAGTCCAAGAAGGCTATGCTTAAGCTTAATAACACACTGGTGAGGCCTCATCTGGAGTACCGTGTTCAGTTTTGATCCAGCTCTAGAGAAAATCCAGAGAAGAGCAGCTGTGCTGATTCCAGGACTGCACGGTATGAAGTATGAGGAAACATTAAAAGAGCTGAGCCTTTTCAGTTTAAGCAAAATGAGATTAAGAGGAGATCTGATTGAAGTGTTTAAAAGTATGAAGGGAATTAGTCCAGCAGATTGAGGCTGTTACTTTAAAATGAATTCAACAGTAACCAAGGGCATAGTTAGGAACTTGTTAAGGGTAAATTTCATACAGACATTAGGTTTTTCTTCATACAGAGAACCTTGGACACATGACCAAGTAATGTGGTAGACAGTAGAATTTTTAGGGACCTTCAAAACTCGACTTGATGTTACATTGGAGGAATTAAGTGGATAGGATTGGTGAGCTTTGTTGGGCTGAATGGCTTGTTGTTGTCTAAGTTGTTTTAATGTTATAATAATTTATTTTAATCTTAATAACAAAAAAAGCATCAGCTATTATAATGTTGTACTCCTCAATACATAAATGGTTAAAGTCCCATTTCAGTGTTTTCTCCTGGAACTTTTGTACGTTTCTTTTGCTCATTAATAAAAACTCAGTCTGTGTATTAATAACTTGTTGACTGTTAGGGATTCATATTCAATACTCTCATTTAATGCAGTCTCAAGCAGTATGTGAGCCTGTTGTGGCAAGCAGATGAAAATTATCTCTAACTATAAACAGATGTTATTTTTAATTTCATGTACAGCTGTGTGATGGACTGCAAGCTGTTGAAAGTACTTGTGCTAAACATATTTAGTACTTTAGGAAATAAAGCCTGTTTTTCATTTCTGGTTTCAGCTCTTGCCCTTGCCCATTGTTTCCACTCAGAGCCTCTCCTCAGTTCCTGTTATGCAAATTGCCTGTTATGTTCTGTTTGCACTCGGCCTAGTTTTGTTTTGCAACAGATGCACAATACAGCTTCCAAATAATCAAAGATGATTTGAATTGTAACTACTGTTGTGATTACATCAATAGTTTATATTATTTATTTATTTAGTAAATTGACTTTGCCAATTAGTATTGAGTGATTTTTAACACAGATATGAATGAACATTGTATTATGATTAAAAAGTTACCAAATGAACAATGATGTATGTTATTATACTGATAATTACTGACACATTCTGATTGGGTTAATTTTGCCTGCAGGGTTTCCAGATTCTCTTTTATTCTCTGAATGTGCAAATAAATGCGAGAGAGGAAGTTAAAGGCTCCGTTTTTTTACCAGATTTATCTTGATTTGTAGCTGAGCTAGGTAGTTTGCCTTTCAGATAAGAAAAGCAAAATGCTATTGCTGTTTAGGACAAGTTTCTAGAGAACTGGTGGAGGAGGACCTCACAATGAAAGCATATGTCCTAGGAGCTTTAGAGTTGCTGCAACTGCAGATTTTTTTAATGGTCAGTGAAACAGGTTATCTTACACAGTTTGTTTTCTGTACATGGCCATTGGGCAGCATTGCCGTTTTCACTCAAACTTCCTCTCCTTTGGCATCATTTCGTTATTTCAGTCCCTTTTCTCTTCAGATGAGTAGTTTGCAGTGTACAAAAGTTTCTAATTCCAACTTTAACATAGTCAATTAAGCGAAAACACTTTAGTACATTGTACAAGAAACATCTAATATCATTTAAGTTTAAAAATATGATTTTACATATCAGAATTTGTTTAATTTATTACTAAAATTATATGAGACTAATCCCAGGAGACAAACACCACAAACCCATTTTATTTAATGATTGATATTGTGTTTTTTTTTATCATGAAATAAAGTAACTTGCGTCGTGTGCAAATAATAAGCACACCCCTTCATACAGTAGCTTGTAGAACTGTTAACCTGAAGTTACCAAGCAGTTACTTGAAGTAATCATTTTCTGTATAAATTTATTAGCCTCTGCCATTGTGTTTTTGCAGACTCCTCTTTACAACACTGCTTCAGTCATTTATTTACGTCTGTCTCATGGTCCTGCCACAGCGTCTGATTGGGGCTGAGATCTGGGCTCTTCTATTTCTTAGTCAACTATTCAGATTATTGTCCTTCTAAATTTACTTGTGTTGTTGTTATTGTCATTCTGTGTGATCTAGTTATGGACAGGCTGTAGATAAATGAGCTGTCATTTTCTTATCAGAGGACTCTGGTGTGATGGGGCTTTTGTGGTGGATTCAGTAATTCCAAAACATGGATTTCCTTTGGTTGCAAATTAGCTGCAAATTCATCCTCCATTGTGCTTGATGGTTAGTATTGGGTTCTTTTGGTCATAATCTATATTAGTGTTGCATATAACAAAAATAACTCAGTTTTGTTCCCTTCAGCCCAGAGGACAGTATGCAACTTGGAAAATAGAATCCATGTAACAGTGCTGTTTTTGGAGAGAAGCTATACTCGTATGAAAGCTGTACTCATTCAGTCTTTTTCTGATAGTAGATTCATGAACTATAGCATTTATTATATTGACAGTCAAATCAAATCAAAATGTATTTATAAAGCACAATTTGAAAAACACCATAAGTGTAAACCAATGTGCTGTACAATAAAATCAAAACTATTAGAAGTAAGTAAATCAATAAACAAACAAAATAATTACATAAATACTAAAACAAATAAGTTAAAGGAACCAATTAGCAGATAAACAATTAACAGAAAAACAGTGAATAAGAAAAATTAATAAATTGATAATTGAGTCAATACATCCCTGGATGTAGTTTTTGAGAAATTTGTAATTTTTCTTAATTTTATTTTTTCAAGCATTATATGGTGTGATTTTTGTTTAAGTTGAAGTTAGATGGCATAATACTATTTTTTTACCTTTTACAGCAGCGGTTCTCAAACTGAAGTAACAAAAAAGGGGCGCGAATGTTGCTATATGTAGCGTAATTTCTGTATTCATAGGAAAATTTTAAATTTGTAGCGGTGTATCGGCAGCAAAAAATATAGGAATAAATTTAATTAGGGTTTCAAAAAAAATGTTAGGGAGGCACGATTAAAACCGTTATGAGAACTCGGGTCGCAAATACTTAAAAGTTGAGAGACGCTGTTTTACAGAATAGTGACAGCAGTATAATAGAAATTACAAACAATAAATGAAATAGTGGACAGTATACAATATTATGTAAAACACATCAGGTATGCTTCTGCATTAGTTAATCCTCACAACTTGTTGAGTAGGCTTATGACCTGAGGGGGGGAAAAAATCAAAATCTGGTGTTGTGAGTGCTAACGGGTGTAACTTTTAAGAGAATGAAACATGGAGAAAACTCAATTCAGCAGGGCGTCTGAGTTGTTTTAAAAATACTGCCTGGTTTTCCCAGATGGGAGATGTGTACCAGTACTATACTTTGACGACTTTACCAACTTCTTTAGTTTTTTTTGGTCTTGACCTGAGCAGATGTTGTACATCAACAGCAACAATTTACTTTTATTTAGCCCAAAATCACACAAAGAATGCCTCAAAGGGTTTTAAAAGGCCCCATTTTATTGACAGCTCCCCAGAAGGCAAGAAAAAACTCAAAAAACCTTGCAGTTTTAGGAAGGGCGATTCAAAGCAAGACCCACTTCCCAGTAGGTTGGGTGTTCAATGGATGTCAAAAAAACAGGGTAAATACAAGACAGTGTGTACCACAAGGTTTTACAGTCAGAGAGGGCAGACTATACTGTCTGATGGTCATATACCAAAATAAATGCCTAGCTGGCAGAGTTCATGATAAATTGTGGACTGCTGCTCAAGCACTTACAGAGGAAATCTTAGTGCAGAAAAATCAGTTAATTCAAATGGACTACAGAGAACAGAGCATGTGGACCCCATTCTGCATGGTGCCCAAGGATCCCTCTTCAGAAAGCAATTCTGGTACATTGGTGAATGCTGCTGCTAGCTTCTTTTATTTTTAATTAACAGCCTATCTCAAATTTTTGAAATTTGCTACTGTCAGATATCAAATAGATCACAATAAAAACATTTCGAATAAACACCTTCTCACAGTCTGGTACTTATCTTCCTTCCTGAGGACTATCTGTAATCTTACTTTCAAATCAGATGCTCATTTTGACTCATGAGAGAGCTACATATAGTTGCCTATGTCCAAACACAGGAGAATATAAAAAGAAAAAATGCTATCTAAGGTGTTATCTAAGGGTTGTCCTTCAGACTTGTCAATAGTCATAAAAATGCAGAAAACTGTCTATGTCTTAATCTGAAAGGTAAATCTGTATCAGAGTGTGGAAGTAAATTCTGGATTTCAAGACATGATCATACTTTGCACATTGTAATTTGTGTGCGGCTGTTTCACTGTCATTGTATACTGACCCCTACTTCATTGGTTAAATTTGTTCTTCCTGTATTAGTTGATACAACTTCTCTTTCTAATTGTGCCTTTTGTTGTTCAGACAATTCTGTCAGCCATAGTGCAATCCTGTGACATAACCATAGATTAACTTCCATGCTTTCTTCTGGTCTTCTATTATAATTTCTTGAAATTATGTGACTGAAAGGGGCATTTCTTGTCACTAATTTCAGCATTATCTGGGCTGTCTTGGGTCCTTGGAACACCTAGTTTTCCTTCTGGGCAATATCTAGCACTAGAGCAGAATGAAGACTGAAACGTTCACAGCTCTTTGCACCCCAATTTTGAGTGGTTTCTCTGTGCTCCCAACATATTAAACACAAGTAGATTGTGACTCATATATACAGAATACAATGCCACTTTACAGCAATGTTTTACCACATAGCAATTTACTGGGAGTGTCAGGTACACTGCTAAGGATGAAAGCATACAAATATTACATTTTTGTATTCAGTTTTATTTATTATTTGTGTGCTTTTAAGTATTTTGCTTTAAATAAAATAAACTAAGGTTTGGTGAAATCTTGTGATTCTTTTTCCATTTTTTTTGCATTAAATTTTAATTGAAAAATGATTTCTTTGGTGTACATTAGCATCAAGCATTATTTTCCTGTATGTTATTGTTATAAAAATAGAATTCTTACTTGGCCATATTACCTATCCCTGTCTTAAATAAATTATTTTTATCTACCCTTCTGTAAAATATTTTTTCTTGTATGTTCACAGTGTGAAAAAATACAACATGAGAGAGATGAGGCTGTCAAGCAACTCAAAGAGTTTGAGAGGGGTAAGTTATTTGATAGTATTGCTGTACTTGTTACTTTCAAGAATAATAGGTTAATAGCTTTGTCCAATCTGAAAAGTAAATTGGGCATAAATTGAGCATGTTGCTGATCCAAATATCACTGCTGGCTAGAACATCTGACAATGTTTTGCAGCCATAATAATTTGAACCTTAACATTAAAAAAACTCAGGGGATGATATACTGTTGATTTCATGTAACAGCTCACCTTTAACTTGCAATAAATGGCTCAGCCATTGGGACAACAGAGTCATTTAAGTTTCTGGGCACAGTGCTCTCTAAAACCGTAAGTGGGACAATAAGATCACAATGTATTATTAAGAAAGCCCATCAGAGAATGTTCTTTTTGCATCAGCTGATACAGTCAATTTTCCTCAAGCAATATTGGTCAAATTCTACACAGCCATCATTGAGTCTATTTGACCTCATCTGTAACTATCTGATTTGGTGCTGCCTCCTTTCAGGCTAAGGCCAGTCTGCAGCACACCATCAGAACCTGTGAAAAGATTGTAGGCTCTAATTTACCACACATTTCAGTGTGCTATGAGTCCTGGGTAAGGGAGTGTGCCACAAAGATTATTACTTATCTGACTCACCCAGGACATCACCTATACAAAAGGCTACGCTCCATCAAACACCTTCATATAGTGAAAGATAAAACAACACATCACCTAAACAGTTTTTTTCCAAATGCAGTTATTTTGACTAATCCGGTCTGAGCTTCTTACAAATGCTAATGCTAGCGAGGTGCTGCCGGAGCTGCACAATGTCATCAGTGAGCAGCAAACAGCCCATCCTGGAGGTGTTTTTATTATTGGGAGCAGCTGAAAGAAGAAGAAGAAGAAGAAGGTGCTGTGAGAGGAATAACGCTAAAGCAGCTATGGTATTTGGAATAGTTTGGCTATTCCATGGACCATTATATTGTTACAGGTTAATTACAATCCGATGCCTTAAACTAATAAACAATATGCGGTTAATTTCAGTGTATATGATAAAGCTGCGTCAGGGATGTGGATCTAAAAAAAGAAAGGGAAACCACACTGAAACAAAAACACTGCTTTGTCGCTGGGTGCTGCCAGTTTGTAAAACCGAGTGGAGAACTTGCGTGCACCAGGGTTTGAGCTAAGAATGAAAATGTGCGTGGCTTTATGCCAAGTTTAGGTTTTATACATCACGATTTGAGTGTGGAAATGGGAGTACGCAACATTTTTGTGCGTATGCACCGTTTATACATAAGGCCCCAGCTGATATTGTGTGTTTGCACACATAATACATATATTTTTTTGTGAAACACAAAATGTTAATGTAAATCACTTAAGAATGTTTAATATAAAAAAAGATTTACTGAGTATTACAATTCTCACATATATGACACTGCGTATGGTTGGGTGAGTGAATGTGCCCTGGTTTAGACTGGTGATCTGCTGGTTTCTTCATGCCTTGCACCCTGAGTTGGCAGAATAAATCTTGATTTATGTGATTCTAAATTGTATAGGCAATATACTGTCATCTTAATAGCATCAGACTTTCATTGACAATCTTCACAAATTCAGTTTGACTGCAAGTGTTTTGGACCTCCTCTGAGACTTTTGTAATATTACCCAAATCCTTAGCATGGAGTCATGGTGTTGAATTTAAAACAGCCTAGTTTGGTGAATAAATTTTCTCCAAATTATTATTACAAATATTGCTTTTTAAATCTGAGGACTGTACTTGCACTACCTGGGCCAGTTTCATGCAGATCATTTATTTGCTTAATAATTACTTGTGATGAATAACTACCAGTGTGAGTGAGGGATACTGATTAATGCTCAACCAAACACACTGGAGCTTTCTCATTAAAATTTCACTACTTCATGTGAATTTTTTTTATTTGGCTGCTTTTCTCTGTGAAGAGTATTAAGTCAAGCCTTTGATAACAATAGGAAGATAAATTTATAGGAATATTTTAGAAAACCAGAAGAAACTGCTTACATTTTTTGTCTACCATACTTCATATCTATATTATGTACTAACACATTCAGTGCTTGATTTAGAATTTTTTTTATGTCAGGGGTGTCAATTTTATTGAGAGAAAGAAATAACACATTTTATGTCTGACGAGAGCTGGAATATATCAACAAACAAGTTCCGCCACATATCTTTACAAACAAGACTCACAGGTAACAATTCATTACAATCTTATACTCTGGCTCACATCTCTCTTGAAACTGTCTTCTCTCTTTATCAGCTTTTTATTTCTTGGACATAACCAAAATCAGCATTGAGTGGAAAAAATGACAGCAACTTCAGGTCTAGTGTTTTTACTGCCCTAGGCGAAGCTGTAAATAACCCCTGTTCAATTCACTTTCCCCACTTTTAAGAAATGATGCCAAAGAAAACTAGCAGTTTACTGCAGATATTAGGTAAATTAATATAAATTTGCTTTAGTGTTTAAAAAACTGTATATTTTATTTGCTAAATGTGTAAATGCAAATAACATGTAAATATAATAATATAATATACAGTAATCCCTCCTCCATTGCGGGGGTTGCGTTCCAGAGCCACCCGTGAAATAAGAAAATCCGCGAAGTAGAAACCATATGTTTATATGGTTATTTTTATATTGTAATGCTTGGGTCACAGATTTGCGCAGAAACACAGGAGGTTGTAGAGAGACAGGAACGTTATTCAAACACTGCAAACAAACATTTGTCTCTTTTTCAAAAGTTTAAACTGTGCTCCGTGACAAGACAGAGATGACAGTTCTGTCTCACAATTAAAAGAATGCAAACATATCTTCCTCTTCAAAGGAGTGCGCATCAGGAGCAGAGTCTGTCAGAAAGACAGAGGAAAGCAAACAAATCAATAGGGCTGTTTGGCTTTTAAGTATGCGAAGCACCGCCGGTACAAAGCTGTTGAAGGCGGCAGCTCACACCCCCTCCGTCAGGAGCAGGGGGAGAGAGAGCCAGAGAAAAACAAACAGTCAAAAATCAATACGTGCCCTTCGAGCTTTTAAGTATGCGAAGCACCGTGCAGCATGTCGCTTCAGGAAGCAGCTGCACAAAAGATAGCAACGTGAAGATAATCTTTCAGCATTTTTAGACGAGCGTCCGTATCGTCTAGGTTTGCGAACAGCCCCCCTGCTCACACCCCCTACGTCAGGATCAGAGAAAGTCAGCGCAAGAGAGAGAGAGAGAAAAGTAAGTTGGGTAGCTTCTCAGCCATCTGCCAATAGCGTCCCTTGTATGAAATCAACTGGGCAAACCAACTGAGGAAGCATGTACCAGAAATTAAAAGACCCATTGTCCTCAGAAATCCGCGAACCAGCAAAAAATCCGCGATATATATTTAAATATGCTTACATATAAAATCCGCGATAGAGTGAAGCCGCGAAATGCGAAGCGCGATATAGTGAGGGATCACTGTATAAGTTAATTGATTGATGATATTTCAATTTTGCAAGCAAAGTACCAGCTTTAAAACATAAATAATAATATATTTTATTTAAAAAGCATACACATGATTGCTACATTATATGGTCAGAGATATTGTATAGTTTTCAATAGTTTCATAATTTTTTACATTGATGCTAAGAGAGAATAATAATTAAATAATAATAATATAAAGCAGGTATACTATGCATATATTAAATATGCAATTCAAGAAATGCTAAGGTGGTTAAGTGTATGTTGATCTGTTCAGAGATCAGGCAGAACTCGAGCCTTTGATTATTTTGATACCTCATACTTTGGGGATTTATAATGGACGTATAGTTGATCCTAAAAGCACTCCTAATGGCAGTCCACTGTACTTAAAAAATAAAGGATAAAACAGAAAGAGAAATCCTTGTACTGAATGTATTCAAAATCTGCATCAAGACAATAATGGAAGAGAAAGTAAAGGACACACATGCTAAAAAGGACATAGTAGTTAAACAAAAATAAAACTATGAACTTGCCCCTGGAGAAAATAAAGAAAACAAGGTCTTTCATCTAACAATTGCTTCTGTAAAGCCTAGTGCATTGCACTATGAGATTGGGAAGACCACCTATAAATGGTGCTCTGGTCAGCACATAAGGTTGATGGAGAGCGGCAATCCAACACAAGTGAGAATTTGTTGCTAAAGCAAAGTATATATGTATACCTCAGCATTATTCTGTGTATCACGATCAATGGGCACCTGACCTCATACTGTAAATGCGCTGGTGATGGAGCAAACAGACTATATTCGGAGTTGGTCAGAAATATGATTATGTTTAACAACAGGTAGAAATAAAAATTAATTTTCTATCCACATAGTAATTAGGTAAAGGAAAAGACGAAAGAGTTGCGTAGAGAGGCAGCAGCATTTTAAGGTAAGCAGCAGAAGGACCGGTAGCAGCTTTAAAAAGTGAATGCATGCGTGTGTGTGATATCGAGCTAGCATTTGTTTCATAAAACATTCACATCTTTTGTATCTTCTTAGAACAGTACATTTTATTTATGGCAGTGTACCGTCTCTCTTTTGTTTCATTTTTTTTGTTGGGTCATTATTAGCATCCCATTATCATTCTAATTATATATATTCTAATTGTAGTGGGCTATATTCTAATTATAGCCCACTAGAGAGAACTTAGAATGGCAAGTGTAAGAGCCAATCTTAGAAAGTTCATGTTAAATTCATATAAGTGTTTGCTTAGTTTCTATAGTACATCAGTTTCTTATAGCAGCCTAGAATATGTTATAGCCTTTTACCCCCTGTGAGCTAACATAAGATTGAACTTTCTTGGTTATATTGTAGTGGTAATTACTGCCAACATGGACTGTTAAATATGATTGCAAATAGAATAGAAGATGGTATACAGTTGTCTGACGGTATTTGATGTGTCTAATGTGATTAACTTGCCTAACGTGCCATAAGAACGACTATATGACCAAACTTAAAGAGTAAAACAAGATGCCCTAGCCTTATACAGGATTTTTCTTTTCTTTAATAACAATTTATTTCTATTTTTGTGTGAACTGTTCTGCCTTGAATCATCCTATGAAGCAAATTAAGAGCTGCAGAACTTTGGTAAATTTGGAAAAGTATAAATGTCAATTACATATAGAATCTTTATATGAAATGCATAATTTACAATCTTCTTTGGGCCATATGTACTGTAGCATTTTTTGAATATTGATCACATAAATGCATTAAAGAGATTGACATCCCTGTTCTGGGTGAAGCTCGGAATAATAGCCCCATGACATAACTTATTCATAAATGTAGGTTTATTGCTATTTTACTCTTTGTTAGAGAATTAACTATATAACATCCACCCTTCTGTCTTCTCATTGTTTTTGTTTTTGTAATGTGGCTGTTTAAATGGATTATAAACTGATTTATAAATTCACATTCATGTACACATTTTATTGAAACTATAAATACAGTATATATGTATTTTAATGAATTGGTAAATGATGCCAAGAAAAACCTGAGTTTACTACAGATATTAGGTAAATGAGTGTAAATTTGACCTAGCATTTTAGAACTGAGTATATTTTATTTACAAAATGTGTGAACACGTACAGTATAATAATATAAAAATAGAACATAATTAATATGTTATATGCAAACACAGAAACAATATTCTAGTTTGCTCTCCACTGATAAGGTTGCTGACTCTTTGTAAGTGTTATGAAGATCCAAAAAATTGCTTGTTAATTCTTTGTTACATAATAATAAATGAGTAATAGATGCATTTTGTACCTAAACTAAAGTGTTAGCAATTAATTGTGTTTAAATGCAAATTGGTTATTAGAGAAACATTTGTAATTGTGCTATTGTGGCTGAAACCTGTCATTCTGCTGAATAAAGCAAGTCAATTGTCATTTCTTAGTTTGTTAGGTACTGGCATTCGTAAAGTTTAATCCTGAGTTCAGAAATGACCAAAACCAAATATCTGTCATCATTATTTTGTTGTTTTGCAAAGCAGAGGTTATTCCATGCAACAAATTGTCAAGTAAGTGAAGGATTTCATGTAAAGGTGTCTACTACTGCCTTAAGGGAACAGAGTGAGCTGCATCTAAGCAGGACAAAAAAAAGAGGCAGAGATCCCAAATAACCTGCACAAGAGGCTAAGGACATCAGAGTGTGTAGCTTGAGAAAGGCATCTTACAGGTCCTTAGTTGGCTTCTTCCTTAAGAATTGTATGCCAAATGCCAGCACCATCTGCAACAGAGAAAACATAGTTTAAAATGGACAAAGGGACACAAACTTTGACTTTTGGATTTCTGGGTGATTCCGAATTTCTGCTAATTTTAACTTTTTCTGTTTATTTGCCAGTTTCAGATATTGCTTTTGCTTTGAAACTCTGCCTCTCTAAATTCACTTAAATGGTAAAGCTGGCCCAGATTTTAGTGCAGCAAAAAATGAAAATTACAGACAACAAAAAGCATGTAGCATTTATATCTGTATTTATATGCAGATATATAGATAGTTTTAAAAATACAAGTTAGACTCCTAATACACATGAATGCAACAGAAATTATATCTATATACCACATGAATGCCAGAAGTAGACATGTGAGTAAACATAAATGTTCTTTCTGGGGTAAAGATTAAAGTTAGTGGAGTATTACTTATCCTTCTTTATCATTTCAACAAAAATCCATAAAGTCCACACCCTACCCGCTTACCATTCTATACACATGGCAAAACAAATAGCACAGACATTCTCCACTACTTGAATAATCTCCTCCTATTGGAGCTGACAGTACGCAGCTAGACACCCTTCACTGTACACAGGAATAAGAGGAGTTTAAGTTCAGATAGGAGAGTTTCCCTCTGCTACTGTACATTATGTTCAGTATGCATTTGTGGTAATAATGATACCAAAATATAATGTGATTACAGCTTGAGGATTCTTCTCCATTATTAGTGTGTAATTTTAACACCTGCAGCTCTTGGTGTTGCTCATTGACACTTCAAAATAATTATGTTTAATTACACTAGTCTGTAAATTTTTTTTTTTTTTGCTCCTGTTAAAAATGTTACGTGTTCTTTATAGATTTGACAGTTCTGAATCCAAATCTGGCAGCAGGATTGCCCTATTACATCCAGTTTTTGAGAGATGGAAGGTTTAAAATGGCAGAGAAACAAGACACATTAGTCAAACAGAAGTAACAGTCCGTCACATGGTCTTTCTGTTCTCGCCATATCATCAGAACAGCAAGCGGCATCGCCTTTCGAGTGCCTCTGAGTCAGGCTCTCAGACTGACAGCACATGTCACACAGCAAATGTGAGGCGCCCGTTCCTTGTCTTGATCACCAATTTTGCAGCCAAAATACAGATGATAAGCATTCTTCACAAGAGCAGTCATCCAACGTCTCTGAGGCGCAAGTGTATATTCGCCATAGATATAGCAGAATGTATCGTGGCTGTTACAACATTGATGAAACATATCGCACAACACCAAAACGTCTATAGAATCAAGCTTACTTACTGTTATATTGCTACAGATACTAAACTTTACTATACTGATACTATACATACACACTGACTATCTATATTAACCAAATAAGTAGGATCAGTGTATGCAAGCCACCTTTATAGCATACTGAGACAGCGTCAAGCTCATTCAGACCTGCCCAGGATGTCAACTTCCACAGAACAGCTTCCAACCTGACCTGGTTCCATGTCTGGACATGCCCAGGCTGCACAAACCGTTGTTAAGTCACTTACGGGAGAAAAAATGTTTGGATACAAATATAAGAAAAAAAATCATGACAAAACTGAAGATTTCTCTGAAACGGTACATGATGTGATGTGATATTCGTGATCAGCACCCAAAAATCTATAAGAAACACCCAACAGTGTTCAAGAAGCAAAAACTTTGTTGTGCATTGATATATGAGAGAGAGAAAGAGATGATCAAGCACTTAAAGGGCAAAATTTATGAGTCCTGCTTCACTGCAAGTTGAGAAGGATCTTGGCTTCAATCTGCCTACTGAATTAGTGACAGACAATGCAGATGCTGCTGCCTCTGATCATGGCATCAAATATGCAGATAAGGGATGTACCAGAAGAAAGGTAACTGAAGCTTCATGGAAGGAGCCATGGAAGAATCCAGTGTCAGTAGTGACACAGGGGGCAGCTGACGATAGGAAATTTCTCTCTGTGAACTATGCAGGAGGGATAGAGGGAGAAAAGTGGTGTTTCACAATGTAATAGACTTTTAGCACCAATAATAATAAATGTCATTATAACTAAAAGCTGAGTAATGCGATAAAATCACATAAAATGAAGATCTATCAACATATTGTCATACAGTACAACCAACAAAGGACAGGATATATAAGATATGTCAGCATCAACATCAAATACGTAATACCGAAAGCAGAAATAGGAATGAGTATTCATAAATATCCAGTTTATATTTGATGGGCAAAGTTCTAAATCGTATTGTGTGTAAGTGATCGTTGCTATTCATAATAATAATGATGACCAATGTTCCCTCTAATTTTTTTTTTTTAACTGATGAGCAATTTTGAATAACACTGGAGCTGATACTTACCATTTACGACTAATTTGTTCACCACTACATCAGTGGAGGAAGTAACCCATGAGATATTGACTGCTGCAAAGCACCAGGATGTTGAGATGTCACTGATGAGGAGGCAGTGATAACACCTGTGCAGAAAGAGAGTGATCAGCATGATAATAGCTGCACAGAAGTTCAAAAATGCCACATGGCCCTCTCTGAAAAAAAAAGAGGTGTGCAGCCATGCAGCTTATAGAGAACATAGATGGTGAGTGATGTTCAAGTTCATGCACGTTTTAAATTGTGTCACCAAAAAATCAATCCATCTGAAACTATACAGTACTCCCTGCTTCAAATCCCAAGGCTGAACTGAAGATTTCAGGCTACACATACACACATCTGAGCAAACTATGGCAAGAATGATGCATGGTTCAAGGGCTTATCATAACAACATGGAAACAAGCCAGTGACGCCAGGCACAAATAAGATTTTACATATTCAAAAAAGAAGTATTTTTCTAAATAAAGAATTGCATTAAACAATAGAAATTGAAAAAAAAAGATCATTATTGCTAAGTTGAGTTTGCTTTAAACATTTCAACATTATATTAAATTACTGCAATGAGTTTACTACATATTTAGTTTTTCAAACAGTGCCATCTGCTGAGCAGTGGGGTTAGACAGTGCCCATTTGCCCTGAATGAAGAGATGACACTGTTTATGTTACGGATTGTCCTGGAGAGACCCTTTGTGAATGCAGCCATTTTTGCTTGGAAAGCATGGTGGACTGTGTTTTGCTGCAAGTTTTGCTCAGATGAGCTGTAGTCAACTGTAATTGAACTCTGAACTATTTTTTTTACCTACAAATCTAAAACTTTCCGCACAGATTCTGTTAATTCCATTTCATGTTTTATTTCATAATCCTATATATTTTATCGAAGTCTGTACTTATTCTCATTTTACTTCATCTCAATGTATAACACACATTTAATGTTAGGTTAGTATGACAGCTTGGTCTATAATTCATATGCCAGATAAAATAATCTATACCATGGAAATCCGAAACTATATAGATAAACTCTCTTGACAAGATAAAGTATTTTGCACATTGTTTTGGATCAAAGTTTCAGAGACAAGCTGCCCATTATCTGTGTGTCATGACCCCCACATGAGATATTGGCATAATGATGATGGTGAGGTGGAGACTCCATCCAGCTGGCACTGAGAGACACTGTCAATGCATCATCTTAACTTCTGAATCAAGCACCACTGGCTGAAGACAAGCCTCCTTCCCTCTCTCTTCTTCTCCCTCTTCTTTGCAGAGATGCTTCCTTTGATGCTATTCTTCAGTTTTCATATTCTTACAGAAAGTATGTGTTAAGCTTCTTGACTTTGAAGCAAAGGTGCGTTTAGTTCTTTATACTCAGATGTTGCTATTATTAATTTTTGTTGCTGTTTTTCAACTTCATTAATAAATATCGCTTTGCTTTAAATTTCTTTATGGTGTTTGCCCATCTTGAGTGATCAAAGTAAAAAATTAAATACAAAGCATCTAGTGTGGATAGATTTCTACCTCTTTTCCACCAGTTAGCAGGTGAGGACAGACACCCTCGCTAGTGACCAACATGTAATGTGCCATGCATTTTGGTTAGTAGCAATAACTAAAGTGTATCAGTCTCCAGTGCTTGGTCTGCTTAAGCCAAAGTTTGGTAGTCCCATTCTTGAGGAGTGAGGATCACTCATATACAGTGCTTAAGTGGATATGGTGTGTGTAATCTTTCTGAATCAGTATGCTAAGCTTAGGTTGCACGAAATAATCACAAACCTATAATTAATCTAGTGAGCCTTGATCACCCAACGATAATACACAGATGCATAAATTAGTTTGAAATTATTAAAATACCTCTAGAAAAAAATGTAAATCTTGCAACCATATTGTCACTTTACTATATTTTGTAACTGATACATTATTATTGCTTGTTTGTAAACAAAGTCATACACACACACAACATTATCAAGGCCATTCTGTCAGCCTAGAAATCTACATGTGAATAATTATGTAATTTCTCCATATGTCCTAGTGGCTTGTGGTATTTTAAAAAGAAACCTACAGTTTGTGATTGATTGGTAAATTGGCCTATGTTTGTTACAGTGATCTACTAACATGGGTGATTAATTAGTAATTTTCATTCAGTGAAGCTGAATTAAACCACATTGTGCCACCATTTCTTTTCCTGGCCATGTTCTGCAATTAGCTGTATAAGGCAAAATTCAAAGAAGCTGCTCTGGGTGAAAGAAAGAATTTGCTCCCCTTCCTTAGTTTTTCTAGCAGTACCTTCCCATTTATAGTTAGAAATTCATGAGAATGAAGATGCACAGAAGTCCTTTTTGCCATACTGTGTCTTGGACAACTGGTAGTCATAAAAAAAAATTGAATAGTCATTGCAGGTCAGTAAAAAAAAGAAGATTGTTCTTTTAGTTTTCGACAAGTTCATTCAGAGACCCTCATTGTAGATAAGACTCTGGGCTGCATGTGAATGATAACCACTTAATAGCACAATGTTACTGGATACACAGAAACCTTATCCTAAAAAATTATCATTCTGTGTGTGACATTTGAAGCCTAATGCAGTTAGCAATGGTTTCACTTTCCTTAAAATATTGCTTTTCTTATTTAAGCATTGATTCCAAGTGTTAAGCGGCAACATTGTGGAGGTTTCATTGTTGAAATACTTTGAGACAAAGGTATATTTATGGATGTCTTTACTACATGTGGCCTTAACTTGCTGTAATTTATGTGGTATATTTGTTTTTACTTGTTCAGCTATCACAACTCTATGTACTATAAAATTTAATTTGTGCATTGATAAAACAATTTTTATATAAATTTTTATTTGATTAAATATAGCCATTGTTGCATGAATAATCCTTATATCCATGTTGAAAGACAGTAAAGAAGTATTAAGGTTTCTTTTCTGGAGGGGGGGGAACAATGACTTGCTTTAGTTAAAGTACAATATAAAAAGACAGTTATTTTGATGAAGTGGTACACAGGCTTTGTGTCTCTGAATAAACTTGGCCTCTGCTCAGCTCCCATTTGTTCTTCTGGCATAAACACATATTGTGTGAGATTCCACTTTAATAGGCCTCCGTTTGTATGCCAAGCAGCTGCATTTTAAGACCTATTACGTGATTTCATAGCTCTTGGAAAATTGCTTCTATTCAGTGCAAACGACAGAAAAAAGCTTCAACTCACAATCATGTCTTTTCAATTGGGGATGGCAAGGTTGATGACAACATGACCATTGTGTTATAATGATAACACCACTAAGGCATCTGTACCTCTCATCAAGGCTTCAGCACAACAGCAGATACAATTTAATTCACTGCTCTGTCAGTGCCGCTGATACCATTATGCTGGCCGTCTCCACAGTTATAATCACTGTCCTCTGAGAAACCTGGTTGAAATGATCTTGAGCAGTCAAAGAAACTCACAATTAAGACTGCCACTTCCAATGTGTCAGACGGCTTGGTATGTACTTGTACAATTTTCACTTCCAATCCTGTTTATTTACCCTGCCTACCAGTAATTACCCTTAACATGTCATTTAGTGTGAAGGGGTGCTGCCAGCAATATTGTTGGGCATCACAAAGCTGTTGCAACAAGGAGGTCTGGCCATCCGTGCCATCAGTAGCTTTTAGTCCCCAGTAGGGTGCTGGGGTTTCTTCGATAATGCAAAGATAATGCTCTTCGAGTTATAATTAGATGCCACTCATAGGCGCCACTTGTAATAACTGTGTTGATTCATGTTTTTCTTGTTGACTGCAACTGGTAATTAGTTAAGTGGTATTAAGTTGCTCTGCTGCAGTTCATGATTACATATAGAAAATGTGTCAGGGTATGGTCATTTAACACTACACTTCTGCATTCTAATCATTATTCACCAAAATAAGAATAGTTTTTTTTTTCTAATTGTTTTATAAACAAAAGCTTAGACTTCTCTATAAAAAACAATCACCAGCATATCCTCATAATACTCAGTCATGAAAATAATATAAACATTATCTAAACAAGGTATACTCTATAGCTTGTTTACATTTATAAAAAAAATACATAAATTACCTGCCAAACATTAAGCACAATATGTTCTTGTTTATGATCTTCGATTGCAGCATACTATTTAAGTGCCTTGAGCATGGGAAAGGCGCTATATAAATACAATGTATTATTATCCATCCATCCATCCATTTTCCAACCCGCTGAATCCGAACACAGGGTCACGGGGGTCTGCTGGAGCCAATCCCAGCCAACACAGGGCACAAGGCAGGAACCAATCCTGGGCAGGGTGCCAACCCACCGCAGATGTATTATTATTATTATTATGGTTGGTAGGAACCATAATTATAGAATTAATACTTTTTTACAGAATAACCAATGTGTACATTTTTTCATCTTTATATGTGTGCATTTTTCTTTTCTTTTTTTAAGTTGTTAGGTAGAAAGTGTAAGGACAGACCTTTTAATAGAAAAAGGTAATAAGGTCTTTAAATCTGATTTTTATCACAGAGCAAAAACAGTACATGTCAGGCAGAGCTTTTACAAAATATTCACTGATTCTGGCATTTACTCTGTTATTCAACTGTCCCTCTGCCTCATACTTTAGACGCAATTTCCCATATACTGTCACCTCTGCTCTTACACCTTCCTATTTGTCTCTTAGCTATTTTCTTGCTTTTTACTGATGCTATCAATTTCCTTTTATAATGATACACCGGGTATTTTTGTCCCTATATACACATTTGTAAAAATGTTCTGAAAATCAAATCAAAAATAGGAAAATTTGTTATTGGTAGGAAAATTTGTTATTAGTACGTACTCTCAACTTATTATTTTGCTGACACTTTTATCCAAAGCAACTTCTAACATTTGAGATACAATTTCAGGATCAGGTTTCAAGTCCAAAGCCATGGCCACTATGCCTCACTGCCTGCCATTGAGAGTAAACTCTCTGATTTGGAATGGTTTTATTCCTTGCAGAAGTTTACTTGGTTAGTTAGGCATTTGTTCATACAGTTATTTAAGAAAAATGTTTATCATAAAAGGCCAATGGATCAAAAACAGCTAGAAAATCCTCAGTATATTATTTTGAGTCACGCTGTTGGGTACCTTCTTGTACATATTGTGTTTCACTGTGGAAGAATTATTTTGTCAGAAATTAATTATTTAATACCTAGCAGTTGCTTTTAAGCAAATGCTTAATTTAAATTAGATTTGGGCCTAAAGACGGGTTGCTTCCTCAGTCTTCTACAATAACATAGAACCATGTATCCGTAAATGAGAATGGCTTGTTCTTTAGTTGATTTTCATGGCAGTTGTTTTGACTAGCTGTTAAAATGTGACCTTTAATAGCTAACAATTGAATTATAAAACAGAAGGTTGCTGACTGAGTCCCCACCATTTCAATTCAAATTAGTTTTTTTATTTTTATTGCATAATGCTCTCACAACATATGCAGGCTTAGAGCTCTGTATCACGTCTACAGGTAGATAAAATTACAAACTTTATGAATTACTAGTTACATGAGTATACCTAAAGTCACAGATGGTTGACACAGTCAGGAAACAAAGCAGTCTGGCAATATCTATCCATTAATTGTTGAATTGCCAGCTGACCACGGACGTACAGTCAGGGGAGGCAAGTGAGGCTGTTATCATGAAAAGTAAAAAAACTAATAATGATAACATAAATGTGCCCACTGGTCTGTGCTATAAATTTCTTTTCTGTATGATTTCAATAATTGTGATAATTTTTATAGTCAAAATCGCTGATTTGGCACATTACAGGGTAGAAATGCTAGGTGCGGCAGCGACGAGCCTCACCTCACTCAGACTGTGCTTTCCCTCACATACTGGGTTGATGCGTGCAATTGGCGCGTGCCTGTTGCTGTCTCTCTGTGTATGTTGCCAATATAAGGTTTGCAGACATGTTTATTATACACCTGATTTTCCACATTCTGGCTAATATCTTTAATGAATGTGTGTGGCATATTTAGTCTTACTGATCGGACACAAAACCACAGTGAAAAGACACAAGGTGAGGCAGACAGTAGCGTGCTGCCCTGAAGGGAGCACATGTGAGCCCAACAGGTGCTGTTCTTCTATGCAGAGGCTCTCAGCGCCAATAAGTTAGCGATATCAGAAAGTCAAGTGCACTGCAGCGGTCCATTTATTTTTATTTTTTGTTCCAACTGACTGCCAAAATGGAAGGTTAAGTTTTTTAAAACTAAAGGAAAATAAGGAGGACTTTTACAAGAAAGTGATGGAGATTTTTGTGGAGAAGGATAGGTGCATGAACTTCATGTACAAATAAAGGTAAGACCATAAATGGTTTTCAATTTTATAAAAAAAAAATGGAATCAGACTAAGAAAAAATCAATCCAGCATTTAAAAACTAAATTTTACCTTAAATAAAATACTCTTGTTTTTCTTGTTATCCTTTTATTGAACAGTTTCTATTAAAACTAATGAAAGCATAAGAAAAAAAAATAAAATAAATAAATATTTCAATTAAGGTCAGAATTGAAATCCATTTTTTTGCACACCACTTTATACTTTTATTTGTATTGAATGAATATGAATTGTGGAATTGCAACGTTAAATTTAGAACACATGGAGGGTGTAGAGCAAATGCGCTCTCTCAGCTCTCTATCGCCACTATACATGTAACAGCACTTGGGGGACTAAAGTCCCCATACTTTTTTCTACCCTTTTCTCAAAAAAAAAAAAAAAAAAAAAAAAAATTTTGTACTAACAACTTACTATTTTCTTCTAGCATGGTTTTGTGTACAACTTGGTCAGCGGTAACTTGTTTAATGACAGTAGATTTAATCCTAGCCTTAAAGACTGAAGAACAGTCGTAGACTACTAAGCACTGTTGTAAGTCGCTCTGGATAAGAGCGTCTGCTAAATGATGTAAATGTAAATGTAAATGTTCTTTCTTAGCCAGATATGCACCTTACCGATGTGTGTAAAGAATGCTGATGAGATATGAAACATAACCAGTAGTCAATGTGCATGTTGCCAATAGTGAATAAGCTACTCTTTTGGGTTTATATATTTGTAAATCTGACTCTGAAGGACTCAGTGCCTCACCAGACATGAACCCACCGCGCGTCACTGCAGTTGACAATATTTAAATCCTTATGTGATCCTGAACTCCAGCTATAGAAATGTGCAAATTTCTGTGTTTCATGTATGAATTACATTTTAATGGATTTTTTTTTTTTTTTTTTTTTGTTCTTTGTTTCGCCTTATACAATTTCTTGTATTAGGAATTTGGTAGTTTTTGCATACCCTCAAGGGCCCAGCAGAGCAGTGGCCTTTTTTTTGGCAGTGACGGGGATTCGAACCGGCAACCTTCGGAATACCAGCGCAGCTCCTTAGCCTCAGAGCCACCACATTATGAATGACTTACATTTCAATGTAAAATAACAGATTTCAAGACTCCATCAGTAAATATTTGAATATATTAAACCCTAGATTAAAATTCTTCGTGCTTCATGTGCTTTTTTATATTTATACCATTGCTATTAATATAATCATACATAATGTAAAATATTAAGTGCTTTTAAATCTTGCACTGTTGCTTAAAAGACATACATGAAAACTCAGAGCAAATGTCACACTTGAAAATACAGTCCTCAACAATAAAAGATTCACATTGTACAAAACAAGTGACATTGCTAAAGAGAAAGATGAGAGGGGAATACTTTGCACTTCCTGCAATTCACTTTAGAATTAAAAAAAAAATCACATAGGACTATTCAAACATGTTAGCACTGATTTTGTCAGGTTTGTTCTTTTTGGCTTCTGTAAGTCAGAAGAAGTTGCGTGACTGCCCCATCTCTCTTTATATATATTTATATAGTAAGGCACTATGAGACTATACATCTTTCACAAATTAAATGACAGAATATTTTTAATGTTGCATTAAAATGATCCTTCACATTATAATTATTTTTTTAGTGAAAGGCTTTATTCACAGCAACATGTGTTAAAATGATATGCTCATCAGGAACTACTGTATAACATTAACAAATAATACAGACCAAAATTTTAAAGCAATGTATAAGAAATGCAGATCTTTGATCAGTTATGGCGGACACAGCTTGATACTTTTTAAAGGGGGGGGGGGGGGGGAGTTCAGTGCTATAAGGCGGAGCAATCAGTCAGAGACTAACATACTGGGATTAAACTAAACTGAATTTCTTTCCTTTTTTTCCCTTCTACAGTTGCAGCAAGAATGTAATACAGGGGACCTAAATATGTATATTTTTAATTACCCTTAATTCTTTTAAGCAATGGCTGTCATGTCAGCCTCCAACTTAGACTGCTTGTGAAGCAATGCATTAGCTGAAGTAGTTAAATGAACATTCCTGACACTGAGGGGGTGCTTTAAAATTGAAATTTTAAAATCCTAATATTAAAAGGAAGATCAGAAAAATGACAGTTATTTTCAATTGTTATTAATGATAAAGGAAATCATCTTTTAGTTGCAGTGATCGGTGCTTAGCAGTTCTAGCATGTAGCAACAGTAAGTAAGGAATCTCAGGTTCAGGCCTGAATTGGAACAGAATCAGGAGCAGAACAGCAGTTTTGGGATCCTAGAGAAGTTTTTAAAAAGCTGTTCTTTGTACAATTGTAGATCTAAAAACAGAGCTGTGAGATAGAAGAATTTCTGTCCTAAAATTCATTATGATGGGGTGTGTTTAAAACGCAGAAGGCTTTCCGTTTTACTAAAGATGATATGAATTAATCATTCAAAATTATGAAAAGGTTGACTGTATAAGTGATTTGTAAAAACAGATCTTTGAAGTGCAGCAGTGCTGTATAGAGTGTCTGACATAACATGATTCCAAAAGTCGTGTTTGCCAAAGTATATAACTATTTCTTTACATTCAAATGTCAGTTTTTGCCTATAATGAAGACATGTTTATGCTGAATTATATTTGAATAATGACATTCATTCTGCAGTCCTACCTGCCAGTGGTCACATTGTAGAAATATGAAAAAAATTAAGGAGAGGATATAGAGGTGGTCCACTTCTACAACTTACTTGGGGTCCACATTAATGAGATGTTGGACTGTGTCTCAGAACACAAAGGAACTATACAAGAAAGGGAAGAGCAGGCTATATTTCCTTTAATGGAGGAAGTGACGTCCTTCGCTTCTTCTACAACTCTGTGATGGCCAGTGTGATTTTCTATGCGGTGGTGTGCTGGTTTGAGGCCCACCAAATCAGCAAGCTAATTAAAGAGCAGGCTCAGTTATTGGATGCACTCTGGACCTCCTTGAGGTCATAACAAAGGAGATAATTAAACAAAGCTGAGTCCCATTATGAACAATGCTGCGCATTCTCTAACTGACACACTGACACGGAGTACTTTCAGCCAACAAATTATTCAGCAGAAATATGTCAAGAAACAAGACTGGGGGCTCCTTTATGCTGTATCAACAGCAGTTTGTCTACATACCACTTCACTGGGACTGGGACTGTCAAGTCAGAACCTTTCTTTCTTTTTAATTTTCTTGCTTTATAGTCATTCTGGTGTGTGTTTAAGCCAAAGTGTGTGTTCATTTTTATTTATTTATCTATTTATTGTTTATTTAAAGAGCTTCTGTAAAAAGCCAAATTTCCCTCTGAGGACAAATAAAAATCGTATCTGTCTGTCTGTCTGTCTGTCTGTCTGTCTGTCTGTCTGTCTGTCTGTCTGTGCATTTACTAGTAAAACATTGCATAAAAGTTAATGCTGCTAGTGCATTGCTACCACTCTTTTACTTTTCAGAGCTCCAGTTGTAGAAATAAATGTAAAACAGCTGTAATATTATCAAATGCCAGTTGATTTGCAATACATTTTAGGCAGAATAAATAAATGCAATTTTAGTAGCATCTCTCTGAACTTGACCTTGAAATAACAGTGTATAGTAACTTTTTAAATTATATTTTAATCACTCAAATGCCAATCATGAATTCAATAGGACTACCAAAATATTTAGTAAGTTCTTGCTTAAACACTCAATTCCTCAAATGTTTAAGTATTTTTAATATTTTCTCTCTTTTGTGTAATCTTAATATGAACCTGAATTCTACATGGATCTTTTGGTAGTGGTTTAACTGTCTCCTTGCCAGAGCATCTAATTGATTCTCTTCTACAGGTTTAATGAATTTGGTTGTTACATCTCCCAGTGACCTTTTGTAGGTAAAGCATGGCTCTGAAAACAAGTGGATGAAGGCAGTGATATTTTTTAAATTTTTTTCTTGTATAGACACATTAAAGATAAATACATTTGGCCCTTCGTATCTGCAGGAATTTGATTCCAGGAGCCCTGTAGATACCAAAATCTGTAGACGATTAAGTCCCTTATATAAAATAAAATAAAATGGCATCATTTTTACATATATCCTAAACACATCTTTCTGTGTACTTTAAGTCATTCTCCACATTGCCTTTAATCCCTAATACAATGTAAATGCTATGTAAATAATTGTATATAGTACTGTATTGTTTAGGGAATAAAGGCAATGAAAAGTCTGTACATGTTCAGTATACACACAACCATGGGTATGCCTGACTACATAGTACATGTTAACAGCAATAAAACATTTTCTTTCTTTCAAAACTTACAGATTGTTTTCATTTAATGACCTGAAAGAGAAATACATAGAATAAAACACAGAATATTTAAAAGACAAGAACATATAGAAAATATAATTATAAATTAAGAAAGTATAAATGTATTCTCTTTCTTTCTCTCTTTCTCACACACACACACACACACACACACACACACACACTGTGTTAACACTCCGATTTCAGACATTGACACTTTGGAGGACACTCAGTAATACTCTAATGACCCATAGGTTGCAAAAGACAGAGGAAAAGAATTAGCTTCTTTATGCTGATTGCTGGTGAATGGTCATAAAAACCATTTGGCTAATTCAGTTTATGCCCACTGCTCAGATCTTCAGAGATGCCACACACTACCAACTGTGCTTTGTCCCTTTGTAACCTCATACATTCTGTTCGACTCCACTTTACTATGCAGATCAGATGTGATCCGCATGCCACACTGTTTCCCCATCATTCTGTGAACTGACACAGGGCCAAGATCCAAATGTGACAATTGCTGGTGGTCAAGCTTGATGGGTTGTTGCAGCCAGAGATGTGACCAAAGTGCTCTTTAAATGCTGTGAAGCAGCTACCCCCTAACCCCTAACCATGCAGTGGTTGTAGGCATGTTGTTACCCCTGGTGTAGATGTGAGGCTACAGCAGAGTATGCCTGCACATCACTTCATTCATGTGGATTTAGTGTAGTGCTCAGCACAGGGCACATTCAACTTTTTCTTTTTGGAACTTTCTGAATATATATTTTTTTAATATTTCTGATCCGTGGTTGGTTGAATCAATGAATGAGGAACCCTGTATAGGAAGGGCTGACTGTATTGGAATATTTTTTTTGTAATTTTTCTACTTTTTTCATGCTATTTAAATGTATGGAATGTTACATCAGTGCTAACATTTGTAGTGTGCCATCTGTTAGAATGCTGAAATAAAACCTTTTAGAGGTACTTGCAGAACAAAAGTTAGTGTTTTTTCATTTCTACTGATGGTGCTGAAGCCAGTCTAGGGTTTAGGAAAAAAAGATTCATATGAAACATGCAGCTTGTCATTTTGTTTGTAGTTTGTCAAACATGCTGCATGCTGATTAGCACATGCTAATAAGAATTTCACTGTACTCTGTACAAGTGACAATAATTACCCATTAAACCATGTTAAAAACAAGTACCCTGAGACCATACATGCTGGGACATATGTAACCAACAAGAAAGTGGGGAATTAATCTTACCTGAAATTGCTTGTGACATTTGACTATTGTTTTGCAAGCTTTTGTTGACATTATGTGTGTTCACATCTTGACTGGCAAAAGTGTGGATATGGCCTGAGTTGTAACAGAGCTCTGTGAGCTAAAGAAAATAAATTTCATTTTGTTAGAATAAAACTGAAGAGTAAGGGCATGGGAAATATCACAGGATTTTTTTCACCCATTGTTAATTAAAGTGGACCATTTGAACATTGGCCATATTTCAGTATTTGAGAAGTGACTATCATTCAACATGTTTTAAGTGATTATGACATTTTAATAATTTATTGAATTGAAAGTGAAAATATATATTTATTGTGAAACATTCATGGTCTTACATGAAGCTAATGACAGTTTAAATTTACTGTATGTAACCTAACCTAACCTAATGTGAATTTCCCATTGGGATTAATAAAGTATCTATCTATCTATCTATCTATCTATCTATCTATCTATCTAACCACACATATTTTAAATGTTCATTTGTATACATGCAAACAATGCTGTGATCCCCTGCCTTTCGCGGAAGTTACGTTCCAGACCCATCAACGAGTGTTTTTTTTTTCTTTTTTTGTTAAACCCGACTGAGGCTGTATCCTGCATAAATTTTACAGTTTTTTCTTCTCCGAAGTTTTGGATTAGTGCGTAAATGAGGCTCTAGCTGCTTATCATTTTCACTTTGTCTGTTTAGTCCAATATGGCAGGTTTCATCCTAGTATTAGTGCAAAACTTAAATGACAGCTTCACTTTGAAAATTTCACTAAGGCAATGGTACACCCATCCTTGTACTTTAAAATTTGGCATAAAATTACCTTTGATTGTTCTTTTTGCACCAAATGAAGTAATTTGAAACATACTATTATATTTTCTTTTAGCACTTAGAAAATGCTCTGAGTCTGGGGGTAAGCCAAATACTAAACTTTTAATAGGTCCTAGCAAGGCTTCAGAAGGTTATAATTTGAATTATCCAATTTTGCAACACATTCCAGGTGGATCGTCAGTCGTTTTCATTACACAACAATATGGACATTTAACATTCATGGACATATAAGATTTTTTTTTATTAGATCCATAATCCAATGTGTGAATTATAATTAAACCAATCAGTCAATTTTTTTGCCAGAGACCAATATCTTTTTTGATTTGCTTGTCAAACAGATGTTTCTTTGTTCATATAAATATGTTGTTACACATGCGCGCCTGGGATCTCACTAAAGGCTTGACTGAGGTAAGCAACATCACTCCAGGATGACAGGGGGCACTCATGCTTACAGCCTGTTCCCTTTTACCCACAGTTTGGAGAAACCACCCAGTGAGGACACATAGTCTCTCCTGTGTCTTTCAGCAAAAGCCCCACCCCTTTCCAGGCTTGGCCCAGTGTAATTGGACAACCAACCGGAAAAAGGTTTCTTTTGAGACCAGGCTTACACCGTGATGGAGCTTCTGTGTAAAGTCAATTTCCAGTTACCCTGGACTATTGTAGTCAACGTTTCTTTCATCTCCTGAGAGCACTTTATTTCCTGTTGTTCATGCTCATAATTAAATCGATTTTCACCACATTGGTGCCCCAACTTACTCCAGAGTGGACTATGTCCTCTGTCACATGATTACAGAGGGCATAGTCAGTAGGATTTACTGAGATGAGTGACCTGGTGTGCCTCGCAGAGACAGTGCAACAGCTCACTGACCAAGTCATCCAAATGCAATTGCAGTTGGCTACGTATCAGGCAGACCTAGCAGAGGTACATTGAAAGGCAGCTGAAGCTTTGACAGGGGCTCTAATCCCAGTGCCCAGCACAAATACTGTTCCCGCTATGCCTATATGACGACATGGAGACCTAGCTCTTGATGTTTGAACGTACTCTGTTGGCCACATAATAAGTGGGCACAAATGCTTTTCTCACTTTGTGCATTACTTTTTTGAACAATTGTTTACAAAACACCACATTAATGTTATTTTTACTTGAATGTTTATTTAACATTTTCTTTTAATACATTTATGTATACTGTTTAGTTTACAGTATAATACAATGTAAAATAAACTGTTGACCAGATTTAAATTTCTTGGGAAGTGTGATGGTGGTGAGGTTTGCAGTAGGAGTGACAGATGCATTGAACATGGAGGTGGGATTACATCAGGGATCGGCTCTGAGCCCTTTCTTATTTGCAAAGGTGATGGACCGGTTGACAGATGAGATTACACAGGAGTCCCTGTGGACTATAATGTTTGCTGGTGACATTGTGATCTGTAGCAAGAGTAGGGAGCAGCTTGAAGAGACCCTGGAGAGGTGGAGATATGCTCTAGAGAGGAGAGGAATGAAGGTCAGTAGGAACAAGACAGAATACATGTGTGTAAATGAGAGGGAGGTCAGGGGAATGGTGAGGATGCAGGGAGTAGAGTTGGTGAAGGTGGATGAGTTTAAATACTTGGGATCAACAGTACAGAGTAATGGGGATTGTGGAAGAGAGGTGAAGAAGAGAGTGCTGGCAGGGTGGAATGGGTGGAGAAGAGAGTCAGGAGTGATTTGTGACAGACGGGTATCAGCAAGAGTGAAAGACAAGGTCTACAGGACGCTAGTGAGACCAGCTATGTTATATGGGTTGGAGACGGTGGCACTGACCAGAAAGCCGGAGACACAGCTGGAGGTGGCAGAGTTAAAGATGCTAAGATTTGCATTGGGTGTGACGAGGATGGATAGGATTAGAAATGAGGACATTAGAGGATCAGCTCAAGTTGGACGGTTGGGAGACAAAGTCAGAGAGGCGAGATTGTGTTGGTTTGGACATGTGCAGAGGAGAGATGCTGAGTATATTGGGAGAAGGATGCTAAGGATAGAGCTGGCAGGGAAGAGGAAAAGAGGAAGGACTAAGAGAAGGTTTATGGATGTGGTGAGAGAGGACATGCAGGTGATGGGTGTAACAGAACAAGATGGAGAGGACAAGAAGATATGGAAGAAGATGATCCGCTGTGGCAACTCCTAATGGGAGCAATTGAAAGAAGAAGACTTTTAATTGTTTACAGAACTTTACTCTTACCTTTTGCAAAAGATTGCACCACTTGAAGTACTGTACTTGCATTTAATGATTAAAGCTTCTATTACTTGTTTCTTTCAATGTAAAGATTTTAATGCATAAAGAATTACAATTTATTTTAATACATTTTTTATCAAGTTACATTATATAGTGTATTGGGTGTTGAATTTCAATATTTTTCTTGGTTTTCCCTTGAAGTTTAAAATTTTGGAATCATGAAAACCCTATAACATCATTCTTCTATGAAGGATTTAATCATTTGTTCTTTTGATGATGAAGGTGAAAAAAATCTGCCCAAGGAGTTGCCCAAGAATATCTCATAATTGCATGATTTGTTTGAGATCTGGTAGTCGAAAGACCAAAGACCTTTTTTATGAATTCTATTTTATTTACTTTGTGTTCTTAGTCTTCAAAAACATTACTTGGTAATCTGTGTCGTGTTGGTGTAGGCTTTGCCTTGAAAGATTGCACTGCCATCAAGACAGAAATATTTCACGGTATGAGAATGTGTCAGTTTGGAATGGTTATCTTTCTATTGTTAATTAACTGTAAAAGAAACTGGTTTAATTCTGAGGTTCTGTAACAGTAATTAGAAAACAATTTGTTTTGTTCATGCAATTAACTAAATTTGCAATGCATGCAATTAAATTGTACTGTATATTTTACTTGAGTATTTTAATCTTTGTTTTTCAGTTCATCCAGCCAATATTTAGACTAGGAGAATCGGTAGAATTGACTGTAAAATAAAAAAATCCCCAAGTCTCTCAAGATTTGCTTCTTTACATTTTTTTCCCAAATATTGCATTAAAAGCTTCAATTTAATAATGAACAAATATAGAAGTGAAAATGGCACCTATTAAGTTGATTCTTCCTTGTTATTTGACACTTGTGCCTAATTGACTTACAATTAAATAAAAGCAAACAATTATTTACAAAGCATTGAATTAAAAAAAGAGAAAGAAAATTAAGAGACAGCTGTACATTAAAATAACTGATGGAATTAACCTCCATTCTGAATTTCAGAGATAAGGAAAAGACAAATTAGGAATATTTTCTGAAAGGGCAAATAAAAAGCTAGAACAGGCTGAACCATTTTATTATATAAGGGATTCAGCCACTGTGGCCCACCTGGACTGGGATTACCTACACCCAACTCAACCTATGCTATTAAATTTGTACTCAACACCACATCAGAATCACCAGGACTCTTCAAGGACGAGGCAGATGCTTCATCTGACCATGAGTTTTTGCCCACTGTTTGGTAGCCTAGTAACTGTGTTATTTTTACCACTTTAGCTCAATAAGTGGATTTTTAAGTGTTTATTACATTTATTTTCACTTTCTGATAGTGATCTTGATGAGAAACTGCCATTTTCACATCATTTTTATAAATAACATTAAGAAAGATGGATGGCTATTTGTGACTAAGTTCATGCAGAAGGACCTGCTGCCAGTGTATTCTTCAAATGTGCATGAGTGGGTCCTGTGATGGTCAGATACCACGTCAAGGGCTGTTTCCTGCCATGAACCCAGTGCTGCCAAGATCTCCACCCCCTCTGTAGTTCTGAACTGGATTAAATAGGTTTAACATTGTTATATTACGTCAACAGTTTTTTTTTGACAGTAATTGGGTATACTATAATTAAATGCACTGTAGTAACTAAAATGTTTGAATAAGTATGTGACATCTGATAAGGTAAAATATGCTATGTGATGGAAAAAATTTTTTTTTCTGTTTTAATGTCGTTGTCATTCACTTCTTCCTAATACTACAGTATATGAAGCAAACTCATTTGATAAATATTTTACTTTTTCATTATTAATTTGTTACTAATTAGGACACTTGTGTAATTATTGCGTTATTTTTCTTGCTTCATAAAATTTTAAAGGTAGTTAGAATAAGTAGCACCCAGAAATAAAAAAGATGGTCATTGGGAATTGACGTTGTGTGGATATTGTGGTGGTCGGCTGGGAGCTGTGCCCAGCCACGACACCTGGAAGAACCAGGAGAGGGACTGTGCCTCCCCTGGACCACGAGAGGGCAGCCGCCTTGGTTGGTATGGGGGCCACGAGAATTGAACATGGAAGCGCAACCCTATAGGGGCCCATGACCACCACCAGGGGGCGCCTGGACAATTAAGGAGCCCTGGATGCCAGCACTTCTGCCACACCAGAAAGTACCACAGGAAGTTCAGCAGAGGGCACCTGGAGCATATCCGGGTGGGGATAAAAGAGGCCGCCTCCCTCCAGTCATTAGCCTGAGTTGGGAGGAAGAGGAAAAAGCTCAGAGGAGAGGAGTAGAGGCGGTGAAGGAAGGCGCATTGAAAGGCCCAGACTTGAGGGTGATTGGTGCAGGGGCACTGTGTGCTGTGCGAGACACTTGTAAATAGCTGTATGTTGGAACCATCGGTGTCTGCCTGTCTGTGTCCAGGGCTGGACTTCCACAATATGAAGTAAGGTAGTTTTTAGTGTGGTATCAAGTACTTCTTTTTTTTTTTTGTATGTCTCATGCTCATACCGTACTGTATCAAAAGAAATCTGCTGTTAGGAAGTTCACTGGAAAAACAAATGTATCAGCTTTTTAGTCAAAGAAGGATAAGAAAGTCATTCTCATACAACATTACTTCTCTCACTCCACAATTAGAAAAGCAGTCTACATACAGATAAAAGTCAAAAGCAGTACAAATCTATTTCTTTGAATACCTTCCAAGATATAAGTGTATCCTGCACCTAGAAATTACTAAACAGTTTGGAACAACTTACCATCTCCAAATAAACAGGGTTTCCAAGAAGCTTTTGAAGACTTTCCTTTTTTGGTGAATTTCTATCCAACTGATACCGGCTGTTAGATTTTGTAAAATCTGGGACTTTCAACTCGCTTGTATTTTGTTCTGAACTCTTCACTTGGGATGATCAATTTTGTACCCTTGTCCTATTACACTTGACCCCAAACAATGATGTTACTTGATTATGTTGACCTCTATTGTACGTCGCTTTGGATAAAAGTGTCTGCTAAGCAAATAAATGTACATGTTAAAGCCAAAGTTCAAGTGCCTGCCATCAGGAATAAAATGGCCACCATTAAAGAATAACCTTGTCTGTATAGATAGATAGATAGATAGATACTTTATTAATCCCAATGGGAAATTCACATTCTTCAGCAGCAGCATACTGATACAATAAATAATATTAAATTAAAGAATGATAATAATGCAGGTGAAAAACAGTTTGACAAACAATACTTACAGTTAACACAAAACCTATAAGCAATGTGGTTTAAAAAGATTAGTTAAAAGTGATGGTGTTTGATCATAATGGAAGTCTTGTTGGCAGGTAAAACAAACACAAACTTTGCTTAAAAGAATCTTACTTGGTAACCACCGTCAAGAATGGTGGGAGCCAGAGCTTTGCTCTCACTGTGTCCAGCATTAATTTCTCCCTTGTTTTGATGATTAATGAAAATATTGAGTGACCATGTATCCAGCACCTGAAGTGGAATAAAAATTGATAGTGCACCATAAAATACAAAATGGAGATGTCCTCCTGATCTTGAAGGGAGACAGGAAATATTTTATGAGAGACAACCAGGAGTTTCTGGGATCCAGGAATCAATACTGTCTTCCATGTATGCCAAATCGTTACTTATGAATTAAAGTCATAATCTAGTGGAAATAATTTGTAAACTCAAAGAAAAGCAACACTGTCTTGTACTTTGTTTATCTAATCTTGCATTCTTACAGTAAGGGATATACGTGCCAACCTTTATATGGTCACTCTGGTGACATCACACGCTGTGTGCCCCTGAAGCCTTCTGAGAAACATTCCCAAGGAAACCATAATACTAAAATGCAAAGTATGGCTGCCGCTATAATAAAACAAAATGATATTATGTGATAACTTTTTTTTCTGGAAGCCTCTAGGGAAAAAAAAAATGAATTCCTTGGGTTAAAACCACTAAATAAATGCATAAATTGTTGGATAAAGATCTAAAAATGCCAAAACAAATTACACACAGAATATCTGATACGGAAGAAATTCATTGTGTTCTGTGGCCATGTCAGACTTATATTTATTTGATTTGCTGTTGTAAGACCTAAGGGGCATTCTAATAAAAAAATATTTTAATGTAAAAAAAAAAGTACTTTTTTTTTTTTTACAATGGCATCTATAAAAAACATTTATCTTATGATTACCTGAGATGAGCATTAAAAGAGAAGTTATACATGGCAAAAATGTCTGAAAAAGAAAATTTGAATGCAAACATCCATCCATTTTGCAACCCGCTGAATCCGAACACAGGGTCACGGGGGTCTGCTGGAGCCAATCCCAGCCAACACAGGGCACAAGGCAGGAACCAATCCTGGGCAGGGTGCCAACCCACCGCAGTGAATGCAAACATTAACCTTAATATTCTTTCTTTATTTTAATAGTAAGATTGTGGCATAGAATATACTACTACTACTAATAATAATAATTCATTACATTTATATAGCTAATTTAATCTACATGTTGAAGAACCAAGGTGATGATGAGAAATATACAGTATATGTATACACACTACCCCTGACCCTTATTATGGAAAAAGAGAATGGTTCAAAATTGGAAAGGACTAGATTGTATTGTCTAGCATTTCCACTGCATGCCCAGCGTATTATTAGAAATTGTGCAGTGAAGAATATAGAAGATGGAATGCACACACTGTTACTGGATAAATCAATGTCCTTAACATAAAACCTAAAAAGGAAGATTTTAAAAGTCTTACAAGAAGAACAAAAAGATATATTGCAAAAGCCAACATTCCACTTAGTAATCTAATTTATTGTTAGTTGTATATACTGTAGTATAATGAAATTCTTACTTGTATATCCCTCACAAACTGGAGACAATAGTTTAAACAGGAGTGAATACTATATCATAAAGTGAAGTCTAGCACTCAGCGATTGTCCCAATCCCGGAAGTGAAAAGTGGAGGGTTAGTGCTAAGCCAAAAAAAAATACAAATTGCAAGAGAAAATTAACAAAATAAACAAAACTGCATGGTAACATTGACCAGATGTTGACAACACTGGAAGAAATCCATATGGGTTTGCATAGCTTGATGTTGTCAAACATCCCAAGTTCCAAAACAACTACCCAAATTGGAATGTAGAATGTATGGACATTACATCAATGCGGAAAACTGGTACAACTATTGCAGGAAATGAAAAAATTACTGGATGGACATATTGGATCTAAACACACATTGTTGAATGGGCAGTGAAAAGATCACCATCGAGGGAACTATGATTCTTTATGCCGAAAAGACTGGCAGCACATGTAAGGCATGGGTCTGACATGCTGCAAGAGGCAGCTGGTGCACTGCTCAACTGGAATCCCATCAGTGATCGTGTAATCACAGTCTGTTTACAGTGGCAACATACTAAGATGACCATCATTCATGTGTATGCGCCGATAGAAGACACTGATAAAGCATATAAAGACACATTCTCTGACCAATGTCAAGATGTCCTAACAGACATCCCTTGTCATGACATGACACTGTTAGTCTGTGACATGAATGCTCAAATTAGTGGCAGTGGAGACAATCTTGACCATGTGATTGGACCAAATTTATCAGCATCTTGAACAAATGATAATGAAGAACACCTATTGCTGCTGCATGGTACCAACAATGTCTGCATTGGCAACATCTTTTACCCACATAAAGACATACACTTGAAAGCCTGGCAATCCTCCCGATGGCTGCATCCAGAATGAAATCTACTATATGTGTATCATTAGACAATAGAGATCAGTTATCAGCTCTGTGAGAGTGCAGAGAGGTGCAGATATTGGATCCAAGCAGCACCTCTTTAGAGCCAGCATTAAACTTTGACTCCTGAGATGCCATAAGAAGAATGAGACTGCAAGTCCTCTCAATGTAAAGAAGTAAGAGACTAGGCAATGATATACCGTTTTCAGCTTGGCCTGCGAAACTTTTTATAAACTACTATGAGACCACACAATCATCGACATGCAATGGGATCAACTCAGAAACGGTCATAGTGAGCACAGAGATGGTGATTCGATGCCAAAGGGGGCAACACAACACCGATAATGGAAGCTCATCGATGAGAGGAGAGCAGCTAAGTCACAACATGACCAGGCAAGGACCCATGAGGAAAAGGAAGTGGCCAAGGAGCTTCACTGCCTGTTTGACAACAGAGTCAAACACAGCTGTTGGGCAGACCAGAGACAATGGCTGGAAAAGAAAGGTGCTGAATCTCCAGCAGCTGTCACAACTGGAGGAAAGGAAGTTGACAAAGTGACCAAATACACCTATCTGAGTAACACCATTGTGATGAACAGCGGTGGAGATGAGTACATACACTGAAGGATGGGTCAAGCAACATCAGTCTTCCAGTGGTCCACCAATGGTGCATATAACAAATACTCAACATCACCTACCTTGATTGCTTCATCAATGACAAAGTATTCTGTTGGTGATGTCTGTTGAAACTGGATGACACAGTCTCTGGTTGTCGAATGTGCTTGACAGGCCATTTCCTAGTACTACCCTATCGCTGAATTCCTAAGACAGCAGTGAACTAGAAACCAAGAAACAGAAAGTGAACACAGGACCACCACTTCAAGACCTGGACAGCTGCTTGACTCAAAGATTTCAAAGCAGTTGAAACTGATTGGAAAGAAACTGTAGCTACCACAGCCAATTGTGATCGTTGCAGAAAGCTTGCTGCCCTGTGCAGATGCAGTGAGTGATTCAGGAGGCTCTAAGTCTAAGTATATTGAATGAACCATATATTTTTTACAGTTTATACAACAAATAATTATTCAACTGCAACTTTATGATCTGTGTAGAAACACTGTCCTTGATTGATTGCTTATGGTCTTATACCATTTACTGGAATGTGAGAAAGCAACGTAGATGGGAAAAAAGAAGAAATAGGAAATAGAAACTAGGTGGAAAGAGTATTTCTGCGAACTGTACAATGTACAAAACCCGGTAGATGTAGAAGTACTTACTGAGATGGAAACAAGAAATGAGAGCCAAACAATGGAGAATTTTCTTGAAGTCGAGATGAAAATGGCAATTATAGCACTGAGAAAGGGAAAGGCACCAGGACTAGATAATGTCATGGCTGAAATGATACAACCAGTGAACAGAGTTCTATATACTTGATGCACATACTTTCCAACAAAATATATGCAGAGAAAAAGTATGCAAAAGATTGGGGTAAAGCCATCATTGTGCCAATATACAAGTAAGGCAAAAAGGACTGCAGTAACTATCGAGGTATCAGCCTACTGAGTGTTCCAGGGAATGTCTATACAAGAATGTTACAACAACTGCTAAAACAATATGTTGAAACAGTTATAGTGGAAGAACAAGCAGGTTTCAGAGTTGGGAGAGGTACAGTTGACCAATTATGTGTGATTTTAGTAATTGATGGAACAATAATGCAGACAAAACCAAACACTGTTCAATAACTTTATAACCTTCAAACACTGTTGTTTTATCTTGGTAATATTTTACTGTACTTTCCCATTTTGTGTTATTAATATGTAGCCTTTGTCAGAATGTCTCAAATCTCACAGACTTACCAATGTTTATAAGGTATTGTACCATATAACTTCTCCCCACCTTCCCTTCTACATGTACAGTATATCCTCAGGCAATTAGGTGTAGTAAAAGACAAGCAGGAGTTAAGTTACAATTTAAATAATGTATTATTGATAGTATTCATAAATAATAACAATATGCAAAGTACATTTGAATATTGGCAACCATACAACCTGATAAATGGTGAGGTGCAGTTTCAGGTGGCACACAGACTTCTTAGTTATTTAAAATGTCTCTAGTTAAGGCATCATTTGTGGTCAGCTTTCTTCAGAACAGGCCGCATACCTGTCTCAATATGGCTGCCGAGCTGTGCTATTCATTGTGTTGTCCTTTTCAGTTCATAATGTGTGATGGTCTTTCATCATTTTGGTAAGAGAAAGAGGGTGAGGTAAAGCAAGCAAATTTATAGGTTTTCTGTCCAACCTCTAGAGCCAATAGGACGTCATGGTACTTAAAGGCTTCTGATAGAAGACAGTTCCAAACAGCAATACTTCAGACCACTGAGGGCATCTTGACACCTGCCATCCCACAAAACCATTTATTGAGCTAAAGTTTGTCAGCTAGGCAGTCTGGCTTTCCTGTGGGGGTCGACTGAGAGATTGAGGCACTTCTCCCAACCCTGTCGTAAAATTCAAAGAGACTCATTCCTAAAAGGGGGGTAAACATGAATTCTTCTCACTAATGTAACACTAATGTTACATTGCTTTGCCTAAGTTACAAATAAAGACATGCAAAATATTTATCAACTTGTATATAAAATTTTACATAACAACAACTGTTCAATAACTTTAAAGACTTCTATCCATCCATCCATTTTCCAACCCGCTGAATCCGAACACAGGGTCACGGGGGTCTGCTGGAGCCAATCCCAGCCAACACAGGGCACATATAGTTCTTCCCATGTGACCCACACAGTGCCGTTTGAAGCCCACATGCAGCCCTAGGCACGGATTAATGGTAGCACCCCACAAAAAAAAAAAAAAAGCCAAAATAAATTAACAAAAAATGGATTTAAAAAAACACAGATGCCTTCATTTAATACAATTGATCAAAGCAGTGATAAACTAAACATGCAAGTTAATTATAAGTAATATATAATAATAAATAATAATAATAATATCAAACGTGCTTTGAAGTAATTGCATAATTAAAGTATATGAATTTAAGGATAAATTTTAAAACACAATTATCTCTGGAACTACATTATATATATTATACATTATGTCACATAATTGATTATATTGCAGAAATTTCATGACTGACATTTAGTAAAATTTAAAGACTGACTTGATATTGTCCCAGACACCTGAGGAAAATATGTTTGTTGAGGGTGACGTTAAGCATCTGAAATAACATAAATGGATTCAGTAAACACCTAAGTAGTTGCCCCTGATACCCTTTTTTAATATTACTGGCCCATGATTTGTAGCTATTAAATGATCAGGCATGTAAACACAATCAAACCCTGGGGTATATTTCCTGTAGACATAATATGGCCATGGAGCGCGCTTAGGTAGTAGGATCAATTAGATAATAATTATGACATTACAATAACTGCAGGCTGAATGTGCTGCCTTTTCCTTAAAACCTTTCTGACCACTACAGAACTTGGTGATGTCTATGATATCTAGATAGCACCGTTATACATATGAAGGGAAGAAAATACAGGCAGCTAAGTACAAGCAGTTATTTAACAGCCTGCAGCCTAAATTTTCACATCCTTCATCTGCCATAGAGATCTTATTTGGCATCCATTTGTCCTGATAGTGATAGTGACACTGTCACACACAGTGTTAACACAATTTACATAATGACAGAATGTTCGTACCTCTGTGTTTACTGTACCTCTCCTCATCTTCCTGTTCATTTTGTGATAATTGAGCGCCAGATGATGCTTGCCTTTTAATTTTGAAACACTCTTTGATAAGTCCTCATCCTCATGTTGCCACTTTACTTAAAATGTATTTATTTGGTGGGGATGGTTGGAAGGATGGGACATGTCAAGGCCACTATTAGGTTACTTTGATATGTTTCCCATCCCTCCATATCAAGTAGCTTTACTGTGCCTTAACCGCAGAGGGCACATATACCTAAAGGTATGAAGATCATGGCATGCACTGTCCAAGACAAAGCAAAATTAGCTGGCTAAATCAGTGCCCCATCAGTTATAAGTTTTTACTTTTTTGCTGTAAGTAAGATTCCCTTTATTTCTGAGTTTTTATGAAGACAAAAGGACAGTGATTCAATAGCAATTACAAATAGCATCGGTGATAGTAGGCAGCCTGGTTGAATTCCATGTTCTATGCTGAAATAATCCGAGTTCAGTTTGTTTATTTCCGCAGAGGCTTCTGGGCTTAAATAAAGCAACCTCTTTCAGGTGCAAATATCTGGACCAAATCCAAATGAAGAGACAGAATGAGTTTATTCTATTAAACACTTTTTCTGTAGGTGCTGAAACTCCTACCAGGAGACCAGTTATCGAGGCACTGTGCAGTATATGCAGCGGAAGCAAACTTATTTTTCTAGCTTTAAGCTACAATTTCACATAATTTATATTTGCAGTACAGGTATTTTGCAATCATATATTGAAGAGTTTGTTGTGTTGCCAGCCTTGTCTTCTCAGGTTAAACCAAATCATTTCCAAACAACAGAGCTTACACTGCCTTTTCAAAATTTTTCCTCCTCTGTTTCTCCATTTTGTTTTCATACTCCTCACCACCACTATGCAACATGGGCAAACTTGCTGTAGTCACTCTTATAGAGCATCACACATAGATTTTGCTTTACATTCAATAGAAGTTATGGAAAATTAAATAAATGTGCTGGCATTTGCAATATTCTCTTTTGCATATTGTCCTTTTCAATATTGAATCAAATAAAATATTTTATATATTGCCTAGCTCTACATCAAGCTCAAATACTTTACATTTTAATGTTTTGGTGAATACACTCAAGTTTAGGGGTCATGTTTGACACTGTTTTACCTATTGGTAAACCTTTTTTATATTTTATTAAGTCTGCTTTCACAAATTTAGGAATTAGGATGGTTTCTTAATGTGTAGGATCTGGAACTATTTCATTCATCCCTTTAATTTGAAGACTATTAAAAATCTTTTTGACAGCCTTTTCAGCTTATTTGTTTAGTAATGTATGGTAAATTTAAAAGCAAGGATAATAATTACAGCTAAGACGTTTGAACATTGTCTTCTGCCTCCAGTTTTTAAGTGACTACACTAGCTTCCACCCAAATGATTTTTACATTTTTCTATAAACATTTACAGCCCTTAATGACTTTTCATAAGAATACATAAGAAATTTGACAAATGAGAGGAGACAATCAGTCCATCTGGCCCATTTATTTAGCTAATACTGTCCTCATCAAGATTCTTCTTAAAATTTGTCCAGGTTCCTGATTCATCTCCATATCTTGCTAGTTTGTTCTTGAGTCCTACAACTCTTTGCATAAAGAATTGCTTCCTGGCTACAGTTTTAAATGAACTTCCCCATTATCACCTTGCCATGCATCATACCATAAAGTTTTCCATAGTGTACCCTGTAATCTTAACACTAGAATTACCAAAGTTTACGAGAAAACCCGTAAATCCGGCCCACCTTAAATCCACTCGCACCTCTCCATTCAGCATCTTTTGTCTTGTAAATGTGTCGATAATCCCAAGCAGCAAGCAGCCTGCTATACCATCCCCCCCACCATCAGAAAAACTGCAAAAATCTCTCCCAACTGAAGCCTTGTTTATCAGTGAGTCAGGTACCTAGGCTAAAAATATATATCGTTATTCGGAACACATGCATTTCGCGTGTATTGTGTGTCTACAAAGATCTTCGTAAGTGTAGGATGACAGAAAATGTTGAACACATACATAAAAGACAAACTTTTTCCATGTTTTAGCATTAATGACAAAATGTAGACATGAAGTGTATAATGTGTGAAGATTATATTTGAAGTCCAAATATTAAATATGCACTTTCTCAAAAGATACAAGTATAACAGAACAAATGCCTTTTTTTCCCCAAGACTATAACCAAAGAAAAAGAAATCAGGTTAGTGTTGACTGCTGACTCCTATTCAGAAGGTCCTGGGTTCGAGTCTTAACGTGTCCCAAAATAAGCGTTTTGAGTAGTGAACTGTTATTATTGTTACTATTATACAATAAAAGCATATATTTGATCTGAGTTTGTAACCGCCGCTGTAAATGTATGGTACTTTTAAATGTTAAAGTTTTTTTAATTCAGTTTTATGCTCTCAGTCGCGTTCATGCTCGCCCCGATCTGACACTGCTGTTTTCAAATAAAGACAAACTATAACAGATGTAAACTCAGATCGGAGAAAGAGAACAGAAGCCCTCCTAGCAAGAAACGTCCACTTCAGCATCATTTGCATCTTTATAAGAACAACGCAGCTGCACCAAGCGTAAAGGCGAAAGATGGCACCGTTTGGATACGGGACGAAGTCCGGCGTCATCCTGCCAATCAGTCTGCCCCACACCTATCCTTCAAAGAAACAGCACGGCTTACAAAGCTCTCCAACGTATCCTACAAAGTCGTGTTTGTGATTATGTTTTGTGATGGTCTTTACATAAGAAGCATTTATATGTTACTTATATAAAAGCCAGGTCGAACATTATTTACCTTGATTTATTTACTTATTTTCCTATAGCATAAAGTTACAAGTAGACTGTAGAGCTTCCTCTGTTTAATCGACAAGGGCATGCTCACAAATTACACATGTAATGCCACGAAAAATGCCCGCTGACACTTTAGTACGCAAGCAATAGTACAAGAATGCAGTTAGACTTCTTTTTGGGCACATACACCATCCAGATCTAAACACTAGTGTGGAGAGTCGCTTGAGAGTCTCAGCTATAGGTTTCCCAAACTGTGGAATAAATCTCATCAGCTTAGAAAGAGGCCCATTAAGCTTCTATTTTTAAATATGGATGAAGACTAACTTTTGATTATTGACACGGGTGCCTCATATTACTTCTACATAATTGTTAAAGATGTTTTTGTTTGCCGGTTAAAATGCACTCATTTTCTTTTATCTTTTTAGCTTCTACAGTGGCATTTAAGGTAGATTTATCTTGGGCCAGTGATAGACAAGTTGCCAGAATTTCATGGTTTTTACATTATTATTACCTGCACTGTGCACACTTGGAGAGTTTGCCTGAACTGTAACAGGTGATTCTGAGGCTAATAAAAGGAAGCAGAGAAGACACTTTTGAGATTGAAAAACTTGTATTAGTACTCAATCTCCAAATATTTAAGTTTTAATTTCTCCAAATGCTAATTTCTCTGAGGTTTAGTTTATCTTTCAAGTTTATTATACAGTACATACGTTATATCCATCCATCCATTTTCCAACCCACTGAATCTGAAACACAGGGTCACGGGGGTCTGCTGGAGCCAATCCCAGCCAACACAGGGCACAAGGCAGGAACCAATCCTGGGCAGGGTGCCAACCCACCGCAGGACACACACAAACACACCCACACACCAAGCACACACTAGGGCCAATTTAGAATCGCCAATCCACCTAACCTACATGTCTTTGGACTGTGGGAGGAAACCGGAGTGCCCAGAGGAAACCCACGCAGACACGGGGAGAACATGCAAAGTCCACGCAGGGAGGACCGGGAAGCGAACCCGGGTCTCCTAACTGCAAGGCAGCAGCGCTACCACTGCGCCACCATGCCGCCCCATACATTATATGTGTTTATCAATAATTTCTGTGCTGTTTTGCTTAGAAACTACTGTTTGCATAAAAATAAACTGAATTGGATATCTACTGACTTAAAGGACTCAGTTACACAAAGCAGGTTTTGATGTATATCTTATATGCTTTTCTTTTTAAATAGCTCATACTGTATGTTCACCTATTTTTGATGCTGACTTATTTCAGTATGGGGTCAAAGTGGGTCAGAATCAGGCACAGAGCAGGAAATTACTATAAATGAGAAGGAATTTGAATGTATCACAATGCAGAATCACTCACATACCTACACTCAAATGTTAATCCCATTGGGATTAATAAAGTATCTATCTATCTATCTATCTATCTATCTATCTATCTATCTATCTATCTATCTATCTATCTATCTATCTGTCTGTCTGTCTGTCTGTCTGTCTGTCTGTCTGTCTGTCTGTCTGTCTGTCTGTCTGTCTGTCTGTCTATCTATCTATCTATCTATCTATCTATCTATCTATCTATCTATCTAATTACACTCAAGTTTAGTTTTACTTTTCTCTGTTACTATCTAGACATATGCTTATTAAGTTTTGTTTATGTTGTTATATATATTAGAATTTCTTTAATTTTTATGTGCTTACTAATAATTCTTCTACTGTTTCACAAGTCACATAGTACTCTGACCCAAACTGCTGGAAATAACCACGATGTATAAAAGTAAATTGAATTACATTGGGTATCTAATTACTTCAAATGATCGGTTGTGCATAGTAAGTTGTGATTGTTTTTATGTATCATATTTGGTGTTTTTCTTTTATCATTGATTTGTTCACCTATTTTCTGCACCCGCTAATTGTACTACAAGATCAAATAAGCAGGTGCACAACAAGTAATGACCATGCATAGAATAAGATGTCAGTGTATTCACACACCTGTACTCAAATATATACAGTCAGTTTTGAGTCACCAGTCAATATAAATGCACATAGGATCTGAAAGAAAACTTGTACAAACATAGGTTAAATGTGTGCAGTCCTTACAGACAGTGCCTGGACCAGTGTTTGAACTCACAATGCTGGAGTTGTAAAGAAACAACACTAACATCTTTCAGCCCAGTGCCTTAATCAGTTGTAGAAAATCTACCAAAAAGAATGTGAATCAGTATTTATTTAAATTATTCATTATGGTTTAGACCCTTTTAATGTAATAACTATACACCTTCTGCTTTTGAAATGACCTTAAAAAATATTTATTATGTGTATTGAACTTCACCTCAACAGAGTGAGGTGAAGATTTTGAATATAATGCAGAACACTGCAGATTTAAGAGTTAAAAATGTATCTGCAAATTATAAAGCTGCTGCTGCTTTTCTTCTTCCAGTACTTCTGTCCACAGATAAAACTGAGAACTATATCAGTTGTCTATTGTAGACATTCAAAAATAAACAAGGTGCAGCAATATGAAACATAAGAAAACAAAGTGAAAAAAGTGTAACTTGAACTGTTAATTTACGTAAAGACTGGTTAAAGAAAAACAATATAGGCTTTCATTTCAAGGGCACAACTGCAGAAAATCTCTGCAGCATTTTCAGTGAATTTGATTCCAGTGTGTGACAGTCATTTGAAAACCAGTAATCCGTCTATATTTTTTTTAATTGAGATCTCGGCTGAATAGAGTTTTTAAGAGTGCTAGAAAGACTAGACCTTTTATCATTTCTGTTGACATCTATTTTAAAGGCAACTATTTTATGTCAATGGTGAAGATTTTCAGAAAACTTACATGACAAGGATGTATGCCACCCTGGGATTTTTAGATTCTTTCTGTAATTTAGCTTGAAATCTGCAACCAAACAGGAAATATGAAGTAGCACATAGATTAAGTGGCCAAACATGCTGGTCCAAGAACACTGCAGTAACTTGTTTTCTTAACCTTTTTAACAAGATTAACCTGTTTTGATAATTAAGGCATTAGAGTGACCTCTTTATTTATAAGAGGTTGTGTGTGTGTCTTATCGTTGGGGTCACCTTAGCAGATTTCAATTTAACAAGGGCATACCTTCTTGTCACTCAGTCATTATTTGCTCTATTGCTCTACACAAATTCTTAACTACAGTCATGGCCGAAATTATCGGTACCCCTGGAATTTTCCTTGAAAATGCACCATTTCTCCCAGAAAATTGATGCAATTACAAATGTTTTGGTTTCCACATGTTTATTTCCTTTATGTGCATTGGAACAACACAAAAAAACAGAGAAAAAAAGCCAAATCTGACATCATGTCACACAAAACTCAAAAACTGGGCTGGACAAAATTATTGGCACACTCTACTTAATATTTGGTTGCACGCCCTTTGGAAAAAATAACTGAAATCAAGCGCTTCCTATAACCGTCAACAAGCTAGTTACACCTCTCAACTGGAATTTCCGACCACTCTTCTTTTGCAAACTGCTCAAGGTTTCTCAGATTTGAAGGGCGCCTTCTCCCAACAGCAATTTTGAGATCTCTCCATAAGTGTTCAGTCGGTTTTAGATCCGGACTCATTGCTGGCCACTTCAGAACTCTCCAGCGCATTGTCTTCAACCATTTCTGAGTGCTTTTCGAGGTATGTTTGGGGTCATTGTCCTGCTGGAACACCCATGACCTCTGACGCAAACCCAGCTTTCTGACACTGGGCCCTACATTGCGCCCCAATATCTTTTGGTAGTCTTCAGATTTCATGATGCCATGCACACAGTCAAGGCATCCAGTGCCAGAGGCAGCAAAACATCCCCAAAACATCTTAGAACCTCCACCATGTTTGACTGTAGGTACTGTGTTCTTTTCTTCATAGGCCTCATTCCGTTTTCTGTAAACAGTAGAATGATGACCATTACCAAAAAGCTCTACCGTGGTCTCATCTGTCCACAAGACGTTCGCCCAGAAGGATTTTGGCTTCAAGTACATTTTGGCCAACTCCAGTCTGGCTTTTTTATGTTTCTGTGTCAGCAGTGGGGTCCTCCTGGCTCTCCTGCCATAGCATTTCATTTCGTTCAAATGTCGACGGATACTTCGAGCTGACACTGTTGCACCCTGAGTCTGCAGAACAGCTTGAATATGTTTTGAAGTTGATTGGGGCTGTTTATCCACCATTCTCTTCTGTCCACGTCCAGGGAGATTAGCTACAGTGCCATGTGTTGTGAACTTCTTGATTATGTTGCGCACAGTGGACAAAGAAACATGAAGATCTCTGGAGATGGACTTGTAGCCTTGAGATTGTTGATATTTTTCCACAGTTTTTGTTCTCAAGTCCTCAGACAATTCTCTGTTCTTCTTTCTGTTCTCCATGCTTAGTGTGGCACACTCAGACACACAACAGAAAGGTTGAGTCAACGTCTCTCCATTTTAACTGGCTTCAGGTATGATTGCTATATTGCCAGCACCTGTTTCTTGCCATAGGTGAGTTCAAACGAGCATCACATGCTTGAAATAAAACGATTTACCCACAATTTTGAAAGGGTGCCAATAATTTTGTCCAGCCCATTTTTGGAGTTCTGTGTGACATGATGTCAGATTTGGCTTTTTTTCCTGTTTTTTTGTGTTGTTCCAATGCACATAAAGGAAATAAACGTGTATATACAAAAACATTTGTGATTGCAATAATTTTCTGGGAGAAATGGTGCATTTTCTGGGAAAATTCCAGTGGTGCTGATAATTTTGGCCATGACTGTACATAGTGCAAACATACTGTACCAATCTTGCTGGGTAGAATTGTGTTACTGGTGTTATTGAGTGTGCAGGTTCACCGTGATTATTTTAACTTGAAACAGAAATACACATTTATAGTATATGCTGTTCCAGAAATATGACTGGCGTCAACACGTTCAAGTAGAATTTGTAGGCAGATGGTGGAGTTGGTTATTTTTTGATCCCTTTACTACAGGTTGAGTATCCCTAAATAGAAATGCATGTGACCAGAAGTATTTCAGATTTTGGAGATTTTTGGATTTTAGAATATTTGCATATACATAACAATATATCTGTGGGACACCTTTGATCAAGTAGGGATATGCAACCAAACCAGCTAAGTGACAACTCACACATATAATAATTCATATCACTGGGCCATTATTGTAATGTGTGTTGATGTGACAAACATATTAAACTTTAGATATTTAATTTAATCTTTTTTTCCTTCCATAGTTTCTCACAAGGTTATAGAAGAAGTTAATGCCATACAGGGCCATCTGGATATTGAAACAACTTGCCGTAAAAGTGCAGAAGCGCTGGCTTCAAAGGTAGGTCTCTTTTTATTCAAGTGAAAGTTTACAATGATGCTGAGATATTTTCCCTTCTTTTGAGCAATACTTCATAATCTATATATGTATTATGACATCTGCGCTGTCTATATTGTGAAATGATGTACATTTTCTATAATAATTTTAAGGTGACTTACAAAGACAAATTATTAGAGCTGTTTAACTATATATATATATATATATATATATATATATATATATATATATATATATATATATATATATATACACAAGGGGGCTCCGCCCCCTGCTCGCTTCGCTCGCCTACCCCTGGCATTGGGTATCCTGAAATACATTAGTCAAGCTCGTTCGTTTTGGAGCTGTGCCCGCTTTGCCCGTGGCATTTCAGACGCGCGTTGTAGGTGCCTGCGTTCATTGATTTTATCTAGGCGGGCTCATGTTTGTATATCCGTCAGTCAAGCTTGTTCGTTTTGAACCCGTGCCTGCTGTGCTTCCGCAGTTTCAGACGTGCGTTGTAGGCGCCTGCGTTCATTGATCTTATCCAGGTGGGCTTGTGTTTGTATCGTTGAGCTGTATTGTGTTTGAATTTGGTGTAAAGCGTTCAGTGGTTTGTACAATCCCAAGCAGCACATTATTCCTAACTTCACTCCGCAGTAGTGCCACTCACAATATGGCAGTGACGCCTGTGCCTTCACTCCATACCATATTTGTGGACCTGTGGGGCCTCCGTAGCCTCTTCCGTTTGAATCTGGGCTGCAGCGCAGAATCCTCTTTTTTGTGTGGCTATGTCGGTAGTCGTTAGCTATGGGCGTGTTGTTGCTTCATTTCTCATTCACGTCAGTCGAGCTCTTTCGTTTTTGGCCTGTGACTCCTTCGTGCGCAGTGGATATGACTTCGCTTGTGGTTTATGAGACGTGCGCTGTACGCGCCTGCGCAGTACGTCTCATGGTCCCATCGCCGTGTACCTGCGTCCATGCCATCCGGTTTACCATTCTTGGTTAGTAATATGGATATACAGTATATATATATATATATTTTTTTTTTTGGAGAGATTTTAAGGGTCAGTTGAGGTGTTTGATACAGTGATCTAATCTTCAGACATTTCATTTACACTCCAAAAACTTTAGCCATTACACCATTCAGATCACTAGGAATTCAATATACAGTATTGTACTGATGAATAGTATAAAATAAATTTGCTTACTTTGTGAGATGTACTAGGTAAAGCAGTTCAGGACTTACATACCAAGGAGAGTTAATACTTGTAGAAGATAGATAGATAGATAGATAGATAGATAGATAGATAGATAGATAGATAGATAGATAGATAGATAGATAGATAGATAGATAGATAGATAGAAATCTTTTTTGTCATTATGCATACACATAACAAAATTTTTTGTTTGTTTTCATGTAATTTAAGCACAAACAATTTGGATTTCGTTTGGCTTATAAGTTAGGGTGCAAAAGAAAATAGTCAACTAGAGAAACAAGTGAGAGAAATCTAAAGTTTTGGAACTACAAAGGCACACAGCAGGCAGTCAAGGATTGAGATTACAGAAGTTTTAGGGGATGACAGGTATTATATACCTGCAGTAGTTTCTCTAAACTAAATTATTATTATTATTATAAATCTTTATTGAAATCATTTAATTTAAATAGTATTTTTAATGAAATGGGTTTAAGCAGCTAACTAACGCAAATTGTAATAATGAGGGGAATACAGTGGAAGTCCTGTTTGATGTTGGGCTATTTTGGGCGGGTGGCTTAGACAGGTTGTGTGTCATTAAGGACTATGTCTGAAGGAGATGCCAGTTGGTTTAGAAGCTCAAGCTCAGGTTATGAGGATGAGGTGGCTAGCCTGCATTATTGTAGATAATCGGTGGATCTTGCCCAGGTGTCATTTAAGGAGATAGTGTGCACAGTTAGACATATGTGGAAAATAAAGGATGCACCTCAACCTCAGAGCTAAAAGTCCAAACCTTTTTCAGGACCTTGCAGAGCTGGACTGTGACTCTGATACCTCTGAGGTGGTAGGCAGGTATGGGGTCCCCAATAGATCACCATAAAGCATGTATCTAATAACAGAGAGGTAGTGATAATGGAAAACTTAGCTGTCTCTCTCTGTGGCCTTCCAGTTGCATAGGTTGGAGACCTCACTGGAATGATGGATAGGGTCCTGGCTAGAGCGGAGATGGATTCCAGTAGTCAATAACCATGTTGGAACAAATAACATATATAAGGGCAAGCTGTTAGTTCTGCAGTTCAAACATAAAATGTTAGGTGCCAAGCTAAGCAGCAGATCTGACACAGTGGTTTTCTTTGACGTTCTTTCTGTGTTGTTCACCAATACAGGTAAGACTTAGAAGATTAGAAGGTTTATTGAATGGGACCTGTTCTGCTGTGATGGGTTACATTTAAATCAGAGGGACAAATTGGAAAGGTGCATGACTAAGTTAGTTGAGGATTGTTCAAAGTGGCTGGGGCATGGGCACGTAGTTTAAGGCAGGCCTATAAATAAAAATGTAATTTTAAAATTTCCAGCCCATACTTAAAGAGCCAAAAATATCATTGATAGTACTTTAAAATTGCTTGCTTTAATGTTAGGGGTATCAAAAATAAAATAAGTTACTTGGAGTGGAATATACTTTAGCATAATTATCATATCATAGCAGTGACAGAAATGTGGCTAAAAATTGAGATCAGGATGAGAATAACATAGATGTTTACACATTTTTAGGAAGTATTAGCAAAACAAAAAAGGAAGGAGATATTCATTAAGGAAAACATCATTTAAATGCATGCCTTCATTTGGATAATGATCCACATCTCATTGAAGGTGAGGGTCTGGGTTCAGTTAGAAATCATTAGTGACAGAGACCTTATATTTGGAATGCATTATATGTATTCAATGACAGTAGTTTCAAAGTGTGTCTTTTTAATTATATTAAAAAGGCAAGTTTGAGAGGGGGATATTATAGTCATGGAGAATTTTCATTACCTAAACGTTAACTAGGCTAACCTTACAAGGTATATGTGCAGCGGTTTTTAGATGTAAAATACCAACAAGCCTGTGTAAATTTAGTACTTTTTAATAGCCAGGACAGAATTTACGAGCTTGAGGACAATGAACCATTGAGTTTAACTTTAAAAGTGAAACTTTTGAGCAGATGTGGGAAAAATTGTAAAACTATAAACTGGGATAAGCTTTAATAAGTGGAGAGAACAGTGAGAACAAGCTAAATTTTATTACAATACAATACAATACAATTTATTTTTGTATAGCCCAAAATCACACAAGAAGTGCTGCAATAGGCTTTAACAGGCCCTGCCTCTTGACAGCCCCCCAGCCTCGACTCTCTAAGAAGACAAGAAAAAACTCCCAAAAAAAAACCTTGTAGGGAAAAATGGAAGAAACCTTGGGAAAGGCAGTTCAAAGAGAGACCCCTTTCCAGGAAGGTTGGGCGTGCAGTGGGTGTCAAAAGAAGGGGGTCAATACAATACAGTACAATACACAGAACAGAACAAATCCTCAATACAGTATAAAAATAAAAATTTTAGTCACAAGTACGGATTTAGTATTACACCTAGTTGCAGGACAAAATCATCCTGAAATTCAGAGGCAGTAAGAAATTAAAGAAAATCCTTGCAGTGGGTAAATAATGAGATTAAAATGAAGCTGCAAGGGGGAAAAAAACTGTTTACAGTGTATAAGACAAATGACTCCAGTAATAACTGTAGGCATACTTTTTGACTGCAACTGTTAAAAAAGATATTAGGAAAGGTAAATGGCAGTTAGAGAGAGATATTACAGAAATGGCAAAAGATGACCAAAACAGATACTTTCAGTATTTTATTAGTAAAAGACTTGTCGAGGAGGAGGTAAAGTTTATCAGTAACACTATGGGAGAATAAAAATATATAGACAGTAAAATACCGTAAAATGCTGTAACAACTTGCATTTTCTCAAGTTTTCAGATGTGAAGAAGTGAATATCCTCTCTGTAGCGGTCAGGCAAGGAGGTACTTAATAATTTGGCAGAGAGGGAAGTGCTGCTTGGATTATACATCCAGAAATCAAACAAATCACTTTTGACTGGGTGGTGTTTATTCTAGAGAGTTTAAGGAGGTTAGTGAGTGCATATATAAATCTTTGATGGGTATTTTTCAAACATTCCTTCACAAAGGGGAAATTACTGTAGACTAGAATATAGTAAATATTATCCTCTAATAAGAAAAGGTTGACTGGGCAGATCCAAGTAGGTTAGTTAAGTTAGCAGATGATAGCAAACTTGGTGGAATGGCAGATAATATAGAATAAACCAGATAATTACAGAAGGATTAGGACAGAATAAAAGCTTAAGAAAATGTGTGCCAGATGAAATTTGATGTAAGTAATTGTAAGATATTACACATAGGAATTGAACATTTTAGATTTGAATATACATTGGACAGTTTGAAGCTTAAAAGTACCTCTCATGAGAAGGACCTAGAAGTTGTAGTGGATTTAAAACACTCTACATCTATGCAGTGTACAGAACTGATCAAGAAAGTTAATAGGATGTTAGGTTATTTAGCACAATGTGTAGAGTGCAAGTCAGAGGAGGTTATGCTTAAGCTCTGTAAGACACTGGTGAGACTTAACCTGCAGTACAACAGACAGTTTTACTTTCTAGGCTATGTAAAAGATGTAGCACAAATACAAAAATGCCCAGAGAAGAGCAAATCCATTTCCACAGTTAAGAGGAAATAATTAAGACACTGAACATTTTCAGTTTAACACTAGAATTACCAGAGCCTACGAAAAAACTCATAGATCCATCCCACCTTAAATCGCTTCTCACCTCTCCGTTAGCGTCCTTTGTCCTGTACACATTATACACTTCATGTCTATATTTTGTCAATTATTACTAAAACATGAAAAAACGTTTCTGTTTTAACATTGTGTTTACATAGATCGTTGTAGACACGGAACACACATGAAATGCAAGTGTTTCAAATAACGATATAGTATTTATAAAAGGTGTCATTTTGCTTGACTTCTCACTCTATACAACTCTAAGCAACTGACACGCAGGTAAACAAACTTGAACTGAGAAAACTGTGCAGTGGTGGGGGATGTGATAGCAGGCTGCTTGCTGTTTGTTGCATATCCACACATTTACAGGACAAAGGACGCTGACGGAGAGGTGAGAAGCGATTTAAGGTGGGACGGATCTATGAGTTTTTTCGTAGGCTCTGGTAATTCTAGTGTTAAGCAAACAGAGATTAACAGATGACATGATCAAAGGGTTTAAAATACAATGGAAATTAGTACAATGGATCTAGACTGTTATTTTAAAATTACTTCTTCGGTCAGAACATGGGGAAATAGATGGAAACTTGTTAAGGCTAAATATTGCATAAATGTCAGGATGTTTTTCTTCAAATAGAGAACCACTGAATAAACGCAATATATTGTAAAGTAGTGTAGTTGACAGTAGCACTCATGACAAAAAGTTTAAGTTGTTATACCATTAGCAACCATCCACTATTGAACCTGCTTAATCCAATCCAGGGTTGTGGGACCTCAGCTAATATCGAAACTTTACCAGCAATCATAATATAATAAAATACTGTTAATACATTCTTTGTGTGGTGAAAGATTATGTTTATGTTCTGCAATGCATTTTTAAGGTCAACTCTAATGTGCTTTGTACATTGTTGGTCATCATATTACAAAGAAGAAGAGTAAAAAAAAAAAAAAAGAAGAAAGTAAAAAAAAAAAAAACCCTAAACAAGCCTAATTAAGCAGAGTTTAATAGGAAATGTTACAGAATTATTTCAAATTATGAAAGAAATAAGTTGAATAGATACCAGTTGTTTAAACTCAGGATTTCCGAAAAGACACAGGAGCATGGATGAAAGCTGATTCAGAAAACATTTTGCACAAAATAAATTTTTTTATTTAATTATATTTATTATTTTTAAATTAAGATTTCTGCAGAACAATCTTCTATACAATAAGGCTGTAGCATTGATACTATAGATGTAATTCTTGCTTCTTGCAGTGAAAAAGAATGTAAGCAACTTGAGCTAAAGGAATGTTCCTTTAGTTTGATTGAATACAATCTTGTTTCTAAACACTGCAGAGAGGTGTATACACAGCAATTATTTTTGTATATTTATATACCAGTCACCCAAGGCAAATCTTAAGATATACATTTCTGTGGTCGAGCACTAGTCAATGAATTTCCAATTTAATTAAAATAAATCCTGTTAAAGTATTAAAAAAAACAGTTGAAACACAATTTAAATTCAATGAAAGGTAGAAATACTGATGCACTAATCAGTCAGCGTTAGTCGGATGAGGTCTGTGCCACTATAAGCAGCAGTTGAGCTCACATCAACAGAACAATCCTCTTTCTCAGTCATCATCCAATAAAGTTAACCAAAGAAAAACATTAAGCTTTGCCCACAAAAAGAAAAATGTAACCAGGCAATAACTATATTGCTGGCTTTGAACATGACAAGTGCTGCAGGCATAATATAGGACTATATCAATCTGATATTAAATTAATCAAATTCTGCTGACTATATTAATGACACACTTAACCCATGCATAGAGCATCACACGTGTATATAACACCTTGGCTAGTGCTCCCTGTGTGGAGATCCCTCTGTATTTGTTCAGTACAAGCTAGTTAGGATTGTCCTTGCCCTTATCCCTTGTTCTTGTCCAAGTCACCCATAGTGCTAAACCCTAGCACATGTGATTCAGGCCAACTTTGCCCTAAACTTTCTTCGCAGCTAATGCCAGCTCCTGCTCTTGATACCTGAATTCTTGATGCTCTTTACATCTTGATACTTGAATTCTCTCACCACTGCAGGGAGTTTCCAGATAGACTGCCATGTAATTCACTGTCAGGAGGCAATTGCAGGCATATTCTAATATCTTTAATGTAGTTTTTTGAAATTGATGGGCTCTAGAGTCATACTCACTAGGAAGTCACGTATCCACCAAAAAATCACATATTGCGTTCTTTGTGAATCTCTAAGTACCGGTATGTATATTTTATGCAAAAGCGTACTTATTCCTCATTAAATAGTATACATGGGAGGGCCAAGTAGTCTGATTATGGCTTGCTCAGGTACACCTACAACGAAGGTTCTGTAAGGTTATCACGCTCTGTGTAAAGTGGGTTTTTTTTGTGTATGTGAAAAGGCATTTATTCTGTGTTTATGTTAAACAGGTTTTATAAACAGCTGAAAAAGGGGAAAAAAAGGAAAAAAAACAAAGATGAGTTCCAGGCTAACTTAGGGACACTTTTGCCAGGCAGATCTTAAAATTATGATATTAAATATAATCTGCTACTAACTTACTGTCTTCAAAGCTAATGCTCAGATAAGCCTACTATTGTTGCAGAAATCACAATTTAATTTACCTTTTAAATGGTAGCATTATTAGCATCATCTCAAATAATTACATCAGTTTTTAATGGAAGATCAGATTCCCATCAGTGTTTTCAAATGCTTCAGTGATGCTTAATTTTACTACCTCTTTTACTTTTGTTTAGGAAGAGACATTTTTGTTTCAGAGACTGGCTTGTTTGAAATGTTTGGTTCTCTAGTTTCAGTAGCTACTGAACACCCAACACATGATGGCAGTGCTAGAGTTATAATGATATGCTGTATGGCAGTGTTTTTACTGTTATCACTGTCTTATATGGTTTTACACATTTGAAGGTTTATGCACAATTTTACTCAGTAGATCACAGTATAAAGTAAAGGATGAACAATCAGAAAAAACACACTTTTTCTATTGCCGTCTTTAACATATTGTATAGAAAGAATTGCACCAAAGCTATGCTGCCATAGGTAAGAATATTATTGTTGTCTGGTACAATGTTAACTTGTCCTAGGATCAATTTTTTGTAGCCTCAATTCTTTCATCATACAGCTTTTTTTAACCAGTAGCCAGTGGGGTACAATCAGGCGTACTATTTTTAATTTAGATAGAAAAGAAGAAAAGTAAATATATATCAAACCATTTTGTATGTTTTTACTATAGCTGATAATTCTTACTTTCTGATACTGAACATGGACAGGTCTCTAGTAACAGTCAAGTGTCAATGTTAGATCTGTTTACTGCAATCCATTGTTTGTCATCCTTAATTTAGCTTTCTCCCCTACCAGCATACCCGCTTCAAACTTACAGTGTGCATTTTTGTGCTTTATCTATTTCCTTACCGTGTTTAGTAGGTTATTTGTAATAACCTTTCTCTGAATAAATGTTGTCTTATGAAGCTAGGTAACATGAATTTGTAATCCTAACCCTTTACAGATGAAAAGCATAGAAAATGTTAACGGAAAAAAGTCATCGCCTAGTACTCCGGTCATTATGTTTTACCATGTCTCCAGCGTGGTTTAGTGATGTCACTTTGGTCTTTTCTCCTATCCATTCTCTTTCTCTTGCCTCTCATTATTCTCAGCATGTGTCTTTCTATGAGTCTTTAAGCCTTGTGCCATTGCTGCTCCATTCTTCTGCTTTGCCTGCGGGCCCCCAGAGCCACAGGTCACTGTTGCTGTGAAGAAGTGCTAGTTAATGGCTTTCTTTTCCCTCATGCAGCGAGACACCTTGCTCCTCATTATGTTGTTATGTGCCAAGAGGAGCCCACAGAACAAAGCAATCCATTTTGACTGCTGATAGTGAAAATGCTCCTTGGGTAAATTAAACACTGTGTGCTCTCCAGCTCTTACAGAGCATCCCCGACTCTCAGTATTTCATAGTGTTTTTATGATTCCCACATTGCGTGTATAGTGAATCAGCTGCAGGCTTTTAAAGTTACAATCTTAAACCCATTTGGCCTTTGCCTTTTTCATTTCTAAATTTTAAATGAATGTACTTTTTGTGGATGTAGGAAAGAAGTACGAAAATGGGGGAAGGGGAGAACTAGGTGTGTTCTGTTTGCAGAAAATATACAAAAGACAAATCCAAATGATCTTTAGTAGGGCAGAAAATGCTGCCTGTTAACATACAGCAATTTATTTAGACACTACTATTCACTCTTTTTCTGAAGGCAGCATATATTGACATTAAATAAATAACATTTTTAGATTCAGGATTTTTTTTATACAGTGGATTGCTTAGAGCTTCCTGATGTTTTCTGTGTAGTATTGAAAATGGTTTGATCTTGTCTGCTATTTCTCTTGAACTCTTTCCCTGATCTAACTTGATTTTCACTTACCTTTCAGTATCCGACTATCTGCATGGTATTCTTTTAGGGTGCTTTGCTTTCATTGTCACCAAAGCATTTCTTCAGAACAAAAAGTCTAGAATAGTATGATAAAATGACTGATTGTAACAAATCTGGAAATTGCACAACATTTTAGAAGAATTTTTAAGTTTTGAGATGAAGCAGCTATTATAAAATTTATAAAAAATGTAAATCAAATGCCTTTTTACCAACAACATACAAAAATGTTGATTGTTAGTGGTTATTTATTTTAATGAGTGGCTGTGGGGAAATCTAAATTAATATTCACTATATCATACCATTCCATTACCAAACCATTTTATAAGCCCACTTCATCCTGAACAGAGCCACGAGGTTGTGGAGCATATCCCAGCAAGCATAAGGCTGGAACAATCTCTGGACAAGGCATCAGTCAATCAAAAGGGATCCAAATTAGCATACTCAATAAATAATCATGCTGGAAAGAAAGAAGTGCTTTTTGAATGTGTGATCACAAAAAAGTGTTTAATTGTTCCTAGATGTCTAATATTATACTGTATAAGTACAAAAAGAAAATCAAAATTTATTAATAGTACTTGTGATAATAATAATGCTGATGACAAAATAACTTGTATGAAGAATTAGTAAACTAGCATCTGAGGAAATGAACTGTAAAACAAAAGTCTGCCAGTACAGTTTCAGGCAACATCTTATTGTATGATGTGAAAGAAAATGTAACTGCTTGCAAGCTACTAAGGGTTAAAAGCTGTTTTGTTATAATGGCGTTTATTCATATAGGCGTCTGTCATAAGACAGGTTGCAGTAACCTGACCAAGGACGAAAACTTTATTTAGAATGCGTCTGTTAGACACAGGAAAGATGACTTTTCCTTCTTTAGGGCCCCTTTTGTAATGTACACAAAATAGAAACGGTTAGCCGAAGCACACAATGTAAGATGAAATGCTTAGATAAACATATTGTGCTTATTGATAAGTAAGGGGAAGTGGGAGGGAGGACAATTATTAAGTCGAGTGACATAGAGGAGCTTTGCTCCTCTGCCTTGCAACGTGGAATCCACATACTCATCTGTGACTGAATAAAGACTGATTGATTGAACTGTTCCTGTCTTCCTCGGGGGGTACTTCTACAATGACCCTGACTAAATGGCTAATCCACTAGCATTATTGTAGAAATTTGCAAACAAATGTACTACATCTGTAAAGTTGAGAGGAATGTAGTTCATACAGAGAGTGGTTATATAAAATGATAATTTAATTAAATAAAAGCACTAGATGTAGCCTTCTAAATGCTGATTTAATATGACTATGTCAATTCAATATGACTGCCAGGTTAACTAATCTCATTTTGTAGAAGTTTGACAACAATACTTCTACACTTATGATGTGTGAGTTTCTTTGAAATAGTATAAAGAAATAAAATTAAAAACTATCAAACAAAAAACAGTCTAAGCCAGCAATAGGTGCCTGCTTGGATGAATGAATATGCGTCACTCTAACATATACAGAATCTAATGCACTTGACTCTTAAGCAGTGCAAAATTTGTTTGGACTTAACCTAAGTAGTGATGCAACAAAATGAAAGTTCTTCTTAGCTCAAGCCAAATTACAGACAACACTGAGCCAAATACTCAGCACTGAATACTTTCTTTACTTATTATTTACCCATTTCTTTTTGTGCCATTGCCTCATAAAGCCTCATCTGTATCAGTTTCACTTCAGTGAAATTGAAAAAAAGATCTAAATTAAATCAATTTCACTTTCGATTTATGCTATTCAGTGAAACTTAATTGTAAAATTCAGAGTTAATAAAAATACTTCTGTTATCAAAGACGATATATTATAAGATTGAACTATAGATAGATAGATAGATAGATAGATAGATAGATAGATAGATAGATAGATAGATAGATAGATAGATAGATAGATAGATAGATAGATAGATAGATAGATAGATAGATAGATTGTCCAATATGATTCCTACACCTTTTCATTTCTTTTGCCCATTTACTTTTGTTTTTGAAAACGTTGCAGTTTGTTGCAGTCTTTCACTACTTCTCGATTTCATTGATGTGAATAAACCAGTACAATCCTCTAACGGCAGTGGACATGTCCTACAATGCTATATTTTGGGAAATATAACTTATTCCCTGTAGAATCAGAGGTGCTATTTGAAAGTGTCATCCATAAATATCTTAGGACAGCAGCGGGACTGGCATCATATATTACGCCATACATTCCACTTTTTATTAATTCAGCCAAATGCAAAATGTGTAATTTTTTGCTACTTTTGGCCAAATATTTTTTAGTAACCAAAAATAAAGTGTGTTCCTAAATATAAAAGTTCAGAATTCTTAAAAGAGACAAAGTGAATCTATCACATTTCATCCACCTAAATAATGAATCCTGCTGTGGAGTTCACTGTTGATAAGCAGATGCATTTAAGAAGGAAGTGAGTGGAGTGGGAGAATGAGACCAATCTCAGCACTGTGGTCGAAGTAGTGTCTCTTACCTTATTCAAAACCTAAAGAAATAGAACAGTTACATGAAATCATGTATCCTTGTTTCAGAACTTTGATTTATTTTTAATATATTAGTAAACTAAATTTTAAATAAGAAGCAGTGGGATAGTTAATGTGGCAGAGGCATTCATAAAGTGAATTAATGATGGTGTGGTTTATGTACCTGGATATTTAAGATTACACTAAACATAAAATTTCAGAAAGGTAAACATATTTTTATTTGATAATTTATTAGGCAATGCCTGACATAAATAATACTGTATAACATTTTCAAACTCCACCAGATCCACTTTAGGGTTAGGGTGGAACATGTTTGATTCTGGAACACTGAACACAGGGCAGGAACCAACTATTGTCTGGATGCCAGTCCATGGCATGGTCCACACATATATACTTCCACTATCACACTTGCTTGGGGCCAATGAAGAATAACCAGTCAATGTAGCATAGAAATGCTTGAAATGTATACCGCTCCCCAAACCCCAACACAGACAGGCTGAGACACAAGTTCAAAACAGCACACGGTTATTCTTCAGTGGGGCAGCATCTTTCTCTTGTTCCTCACTTCACAACACAGTACAAAGCACCACGTGCAATTAAACACAGTCCTTTCTTCTTGTTCTTCTTGTTCTTCTTCTTCTCTCTCTCTCTCTCTCTTCTTTGCCTCCACTCCTCCTCGCAAGTTTTGTCCTCCACCACCTGACTCTGGCTGTCTAATTGATGGTGAGACGACTCCTTTTATAGCACACCAGGAAGTGCTCCAGGTGTTTCTTGACCTTCTTCCGGTTGCACTTCTGAGTGTGGCGGAAGAGGTTCCTCCAAGGACCCAGCTGGACCTACAGCACCCCCTGGCGGCACCCACAGAACCCAACAGGGTTGCTCCAAACTACAAGTCCCGGCATGCTCTGCGGGGATCCGTGGTGCTGTAGTAACCAAGGGGGACTGCCCTCTAGCATCTCGGGGGAGCTAATGTCCCAAATACGGTCTATCCCTCAGTCCTTCCACCCAGCTGGTGTCCCAGCCGGGTAATGGTCCTGGCCATCCATCACAACAGAGACACAGAGAGAAGAAGCAAACTCCACACAGAAAAATCCATGGCGTTCAAACCCTGGATGTTGGATCACAGAAGCAGCAGTGCTAGTCACCCTGCCACCATGCTGCTTATGAATTGTTTGTTTTGTTGTTTGTATACATAGGAAGAGTTTTCTGTACAGTCTTCCAAATAAATTTATATCCCTTTAGAAAAAGACAACTCAAACCCTAAATTAGCATAAGAAAATTACCCATTGCAAGTGTAAAATCTAAACTATTTGATGTGAAACAATTTCAGTTCAAATGAATCAAAAATAACCTGTAAAATTAAATAAATAAGACTGTATTAAAATGAATTTGTTGACAACCTTTGTTTAATATTAAAGTACTTCATTGGTTTCTCAATGGCAATTTTCCTGCCAGCATAGAAAAAGTAATCATAATCAAATTTTTTTTCCACATTTCCAACACTGGAAATTAAAAACAGATGCACACACACACACACACTCTCACTCACACACACTAATAAGAGTCCCTTTTTGCTACCAGTCAAATCAAACAGCTACCCAAAACATGACATTTGTGTTGATGTTTCATAAAAGAAGATGAAGGCCTTGACTTTTTAATGGTGACCTCTGATGCTTACTGTTGATCGCTTGTGGGCTGCTGATTTCACAGAGTATGTAATTTCCTATATTTTGTCTCATCAATAGTGCATTATTATCAAAGAGTGTTTTTATCTCTGTATTATGTATTGTTGATTGCGTATGAAATGCATTCTGGAAGCCTCATCAGAAAATGGATTGCAGCAATTTGGAAGGCTAGATTTCATTAATAATATATGCCCTGTTTTTCTTTTCTTTTTTATTTTCTGCTAGATGTGTCTTCCTGTAATGTAGAAATCACATCAAGATTTTTTTTGTTAATTTACATGCATTAGTGATTTACTTTTTGGAGATATTTACTTAGCTGTTTCATTAATTATAATACATTCTAAACCATATGGCTGTCAAAACATGATTACTTCAGGCTTCTCTTTGAACTGTGCTGGGCAAAATATGAAATGCAGCAAAAAAAGAAAGACATGCCTTTAAAAATATTATTGTTGCTTAAACCTCCATTAAATTTGCAGAAATCACATCTTTTTGTAAGTAATTTATTTTGAAACGGTAAGAATATATTTTGTTGTATGAACTCTACTTGATAATTTAGTGTTTCTATGTGGTGGTTGTGTTTTTTATGTCATCGTCCACAGTGGTGTGCAGTTTACTGATCATATGACTGATTCCTATGTCTTAAATTTTCTTGGAGTAAGGGTAAACAATAAGTAAGTAATTTAAATCTGAACTTAAATAAGTTTCCAGGAAGTAAGTCTTTTTTTTTTTTAAACTATCCATTTATCCATTGCCATACATGTATAGTCCAGTTTATGATAGCAAAGAAAAGTCCTTTGCAGAATTGCTTGCAAAGTACAAGCCGACCCGACCCCATCATATACCCCTCTCATCTCACTCACATTGCCAGTTAGTGTAACATACATTTTTTTGGGGTGTAAGAAGGAAAACTGAACTGTCGAGTGAAAAACAGCTGAGTGACTGGGATATCTGAGCATCGGCTGGGATCTAAATAGAAGACTCTAGCATGTTTGTAAACTTACGCTTACTTTTATTTGCTTATCAGCTGTTATTATGCAAAGTGACATACAAAAGAGGTCAACATAAATGAGTAAACGTCATTCTGGAGACTGTTTTGAAACAAGTGTTACAGTAAATGGTTACAAAATTGTGCTTTAAACCAAACACAACTCAAGAACTGGATAAACTTTCCTTAGTTATTATCAATTTTGATCTGATGCCAAGCAAAGGTGGAATCAGCAGACACTGCAAGAAGGTTCTTAGGACCTCACAAGTGTCTCCATCCATTGCCTACTCTGTAGGCATGCATCAAGGATTTGAAGTAAATATGTCCTGCTACAGGGAACCTGTGTCATGCATGCGTGTCATGCATCTGTCCTGGCTGATTGAACACACAATGTGCTGCTGGATTTTAAGTCATCTGCACTGGATTGGTAGCACATGAAGGTGCTGCTGCCAGTAGAGGGTTACAGTAGTCCAGATGTCACAAGACCAATACCTGAACAAGATGTTGTTCTCCATATTCTGTCAGATATAGCTTGACCTTGTAGATATTGTACAGAGTGAATCGCAAGAGCCAAAAACAGTTGGACAGACCATGGTTTGTGAGACTCAAGTACTGTCTCTGATATGGATATGAGGAACACTGGTGAACAAGCAAATCTGAAAATATGATCGACAAAGACAAATGCGGTTGTAAAACCATTGGAAGGAGCAAGATCAGTGATAAAATCCATTGTGCTTCCCTGGGCTGGAAGGGAGCAGAAATACACTGAAGCAACCCCAACGGAACTCATGAGCAGATTTATCCCTATTACAGATTTCTCACGCTTTGCATACATATATTCAAGTGTCTAGAGTCATGTTTCTCCAGTGAAAATATCTCTTAATTGTGTTTAGAGTTTGCGTAATTCCAGGAAGACAAAATCATGGGAGAAGCATGACCCAATTCAAGGACTCTATTACGATGTTTCAGAGGTTCAAATATTTTCTTACCCCCAGACTTATTGATAGTTATTCTGAAGAATTTATCCACCAGTATAATAGATTCAGGATCAAATGTAAATTCAGTAGGACCAAACATTTGTGAAAAAGCATCACCATTACCATTTTTATTGTACATCATAATTCTTTTCCATGGATGAAAGTTTTTGTGATAAAGATTACCATGAGACATGATGTTTTAATTTTTCAAATGCTACCTGACCCTCTATTGTCCATACACATTTTTAATGAATGGCTCTTTCAAAGAAGTGATTAGTAAAATCACAAAACTAAAATTTATATTAAATCATTGGTAATTATTGGCAAACCCAAAAAAATCTGCATGTTTTATATTTTCTAGTGCATTCCCATTAAGGATGACCTCTACTTTAGACTGGTACTTGGTCAATTCCTTGTGTGTTATCTCATATACAAAAATATTACTTTATCCCTGTTAAACTCACATTTGTCTAATTTCACAAATAAATAATGGTCTTTAAGACTTCTTAAAAACTTCTTTATTATAATGTGCTGTACTAATGTCCAGATTTTTAGAGAAGATAAGAATTTTGTCAATGTAAACCAAATCATAAAGCCCCAATATATCTCAAAAGATGTCACTGACAAAAGATTGAAAAGTACAGCTGCGCTGACTAAACCATAGGTCATTACACAATATACATAATGTCTATTAGCAGTACTAAAGGCTCCGTCATTTATGCGAGAAAGATTATAGGTGCTGTGTAAATTTCATTTCATAAAGACCATTGACCTAGTTACTTGATTAAATAAAGACAAGGTGAGATAAAGAAAATAACTGCTTTCCACAGTAAGTCTTTTAATTCACGGTAATCAATATAACGTCCCCTTTTTTCTATTCAACAAAGAAAAACCTATAGGGCTGTTAGATGGTGCAATATACCCATTACCTAAATGCTCCTGAATTTAACTTTCCATGGCTTTTTGTTTGGGTTTGGATAGAGTGCAAATCTTCATTTTGGGTAAGGGTTCATCAAGAAACAGTTCAATGGCACAGTCATATTTATGATGTGGAGGTAACTTAAGAGTTAGCTTCTTATTGAACACGTATAGAAAGTCCTTATATTTTGAGGGTAGTAGAAGTGAGTTTGTATATGTTATATCTAACTTTGTTTAGAGAGTGATTTTTTTTTTAGAAAAATTATCTACTGTACTGTAACTTTTTAATGTCCTGTCAATAGTAGGAATATGTTTTTGAAGCCAGTGCAAACAAAAAATAATCTGAGAAATGGAAGATTGAATAACAAAATAAGTAGTTTTCTCCTGATGCAAGACCCCCATTTGTACTGTTACAGAAGTGACATACAGCAGAAACCAAGAGCCTGTTGGGTTAGAATTTATAGAAAGGACTACAGGCTTGTATTTTAAAGAAAGTTTGGGTAATTCCAGTTTATTAATTAAGGCAGAACTAGCAAAATTCTCTGCTGCTCCAGAATCAATTGCAACCTTTTAATATAGTAATTAATACAAAATTGTTGCACAGATTTTACCTAGTAAGACCTATGCCACCAACTTTCACGTCCAATGCTCTTACTCTCCACACTTAAAACACAATTTTCTTTTTTCTGTCTGTTGTGTCTGATTATTTTCAATGTAATCTTAGATTCCATTAAATTTTTTACACCCTTTCTTAACCTTCTGTATTTCAATCGCTAGTGAAATGATAATCTCAAACATATGATACAGATTGGAATCAATTTCTGTCATGTTAACACGCTGGTCCCCTGCTTACCCCTGTAATCTATGAACATCATGAAAAATCCAGGGGGAAATTCATTGTGACAATCCAAAGTTTTGAACTAACTCGCAAGAGACAGTAAATGAAAAGCAAAAATGAACAGGAGATTTGTTGGTGAAAGAACAAGTTTACTGTCAAAAATAAGGGAGATAAAGAGATCTTTCGTCCAATTCATTATGCAATCAAAAATTCCGAGTCAAAAACAAGAGCAGAGATTCGAAAACTAGGAAGGATTAAAGAAATATTCTTTTAACGTAGTGAAACAAGCATTTATCTGTCTACCCTGAAACATTCATAGTGACCTTTCTACAGCTGTTAAAATGATGTTATAAACTACCTCATGCTTGGGAATTCTGTGAAGGATCACCATGCAGATGGCAGAAACAAGTGTCTAAAAATGGTGGCACCCTTGTGGAAAACAAAATGACATCACAATAAGACATTATTAAATGTTAAACTTTATCAAGGTGTCAGTCAGTCAGTATTATTCACAAAATTAATCATCAAAAACAAATTCCTTGAGTTTGAAAACCTTATAAACCATATATATTTTGTCCAAAGCTCAGCTTGTAAAAGTTGGAGATCATAATAAAGTTTGTGCACTCATAATAATGAAGGTTACATGGAGTTCATCTCGTAGCAGTTCTGATCTTGGCTCTGTTAACTGTTTTAAATCTAATTCTAGTGACAGCATGTCTTCTGATTTTTGACTTATGGTGGCTCACCTTTCTACTTCATTATGGGTTTTGTGTTTGACTTTGGCAACTGACTTCTAGCTGTTCACTTTTAACTATGTCAATGGTTTCGCATTTCTGTTTGATAATAGTTACTTTTACTTTCATCATTAATTCTCGGTACAGTTTCCTGAATAAACACATACAGTATTTCCTGTTTTAACTACCCTGTTCATGTGGGTGGTAACTTTCCCTTTTGCCAGAAGGTGTTTCAGGGAGGTCAGCTGAAACTAAAAAAGGAGATGGACTTTGCCTATGTTGTGACCTAGCAAACTATACTGGATAATGCTAATGGCACAACACCAGCATATTTTTATTAATACTACTCTCTGTTATCTTACATGAACTTGGTCTGTTGTAAACATCAGGGTCCCTCTGCTTCAACTCATCCCAGTGGCAAAGAACACATTTGTTCATTAAGCCTAAGTGGAGTGAAGGGACAACATCATGAGCAAGTCAGGGAAAGTTCCAAGCTAAATTGAAAGAGCATCAAAAAACACAAAGCTAATTTTAGGATTAGAAAGGTGAGAAAGCATGGTAGAATTAGACTGTTTACTAGTCAGCCTCCAAGACTTGACAAATGTTGATGCAATGCTGAGCCATTTTATGAAATGTACAGTGCACACTGATGCAGCAGGTAACTGTTCTCAACTGAAAGGACTTGACACGGCTGGGAAAATGATCCAAAATATTTAAGAGCTTGTTGATCACATGAGATAGCTTGAATTTCCCAACAGTCACAATTTTTAAGGGAAATGGACAGTAGCCTTTCAAAATATAGATGGCTATACATCAATACAAACAGATCTTGCCTATTGCAGTCTTGGAAAGGGCACAAGAGTAATCACATAAAAAAATAAGATGCTGACCATTAACCGAAAGGTACCGTGGGCTCCTAACATGTAAACAATACATGGAGAATGCTATGCACTCATCTACAACCAAATGTTACAAATAAACATTGCTGAAAAAAATGACTCTATATGTAAACCTGGGCTACCAGAAAGCCTACCTGGACTACCAGGTATGCAAAGCTAGTAGCCTAGAGTGCTGCCATATGCATTTACAATTTGTCCACCACTGAGGAAGGCAATATACTGTGCCTTCTGTTACTGAAGCAGACCTGTGCGTCATACTAATACAGTGTATCTCATACTGTCACTGTTTCTCTGTTCCTCAGTGCTGATGTAGAAGTGTTTCTCACCCTTGTCTGTTTCCACAGAGATATTAAAGTCAACATTCAGCTCTACAATGTCCCAAAAATGGTTGGACACCTCTAACTCTGGGGTTGATACCCCCAGATAATGTGTACCTCCCACCATGAACTTACTTCCAGTAGTGGTCCATCAGTTAATGCCTCTGTGAACTGGACTGTCCTCATGTGCCACTTTATGGGTATCACTATCAAAAAGGCGCATGGACTAGTTACTCCAATTTCCTGTTAAAAGGCTTGCTCCCTTCTTGTATTGGTCCGATTTTTACTAATTTGCAGTTTGATTAAGTGAAACTGTCTACAATAGTTTCACATCAACAGTATTTATCTTTTACTTTATCAGCTATTTGCCTACCTTGGTCTTTCCCTACAATTTCTCAAACAATTTTACTGCTTACTTTGAAACTGTCTACTGTAATGTAAATTCCAAATACAGACATCACCTAATTCCCCCCATATTTTTCCTTCACTTATTCAGTTGTTTGTGATTGTCTCCCCTAAGGCCATATTGCCACATTATTCTGCATTGCTTTCAAGCTTAAAAAAACATCAGTTTCACTGTCTTGCCCTCTTAGTTGTTTATTGGTGTTATTTATGATAAAGTTCAGGTGCTTATTTGTGTCAGTCCCTTTTCTTGTGCTCTTTTAAACAGATTTTAATTTGAAGTTTCCTTTAAAATTATTTTTTTTTACTTTAGCCAGCTGCTGTAATTACTTCTCAAGAATGCAATATCATTTCTAGTAGACATCTAGATAAAGTCAACATCATTATTAGTTTTATAAGGACAACATGGGAAATTTAGTTTAGAATACTTCAAAAGCAGAAGATTTTGTAAAAATCTATTAAGTTAATTCTTTCTCAGCATTCCATCCTGATAATATATGTGTATTTTTTCAGCTGAACAGACAGAACAAGTCTCTGAAAAGGTTAAGCATGAAGTGTATGGCAAAGCTGGGACCCGAAGTTCTTGCAGAAATCAACATTGATGACGGAGAAGAAAATGATGATTGTAAAACATGCACCTCTGTTTCATGTCAGCAACAAAAGAAAGGTGAAAAATCAACATTTAAAGCACTACAAATACAAATAATGGAGATGAATTTTAATAATAAATAAATGGAGATCAATGGAGATCTCTTTTTTTTCCCACATGCCTTTTAGATACAGTTCTGTTCACCTTTATGAATTGTACTAAACCATCAAAACCTGATAACTCCTTGTTTTTTTTAGTTTGTAAGAAGGAGTCATTACAAAGAAAAGTCAAAGGTCGAAACTATTATGTTGGAACTTGGAGAAAATAAAAGCCTCCTTTATGGCAGTGGTGTCCGACTCCAGTCCTGGAAGGCTACTGTGGCTGCAGGTTTTTCTTTTTGCCACTTTCATCATCAGTGACCAATTTCTCTTGTTAATTAACTTAATTTCCCTTCATCTTAATTGATGTGTCTTTTTTAAGAATCAGCCCTCTGAATTGTTTTTTTTCTAAAATAGCTGCCAAAAAAAAAATGAGATGTGAAGTGAGCCAACAGATGACCTGCTAAGTCAGAACCTCAACCTCCAACCAATTTCACTTCAACCAGATTCTCAATTAGACGCAGATGTTTATTGTTAAACTTGACTTGCTTGTATGGAATGTTATTTGATTTTAATAAAATCAATAACATGCAAAAAAAAAAGAAGCAGATGTTTGTTGTTAGTTAAACTTATTATTTAACTCTTTGAGGGCTGAATATTTTTTCCAAAAAACGTAGTTTCTGAAAAGAAATGGTTTCACACAGAAATCAACATAAAACGTCTGTTGCTGCATGCTGCGGCTGCCAGTTTGACAAGAATGGGTGACAGGCTTGCTGCCAGGCTGTCTTCACGAGGCTGGGATGGCAGCAGCAGTGATCACGGTCTCGGTGCATTGCAATGTCGTTTCTATCTCTTATCATTGTTAAGTGGCAGTTCTATCTGGTGAACATTGTCAGCACCACGACTACTTGGGGACCAGTCAGCTGAAGCTGGAACCTCACATTCGTTTTCGGTCACTTGTATCAAAATCGGAGTCCAGCAAGTCATAGTCCAGTTCAGAGATAATCGGCAAAACTTCGTCCACGGAGTATTTTGCTTTACGCATTCGCATTGATCTCTCGCCATTATGTCAGTCCCATTTTTGCCATTGTTTGTGCCTTGCTACTCACTCATGCGCAGGAAATCTCGGTCAAACCAATGAAGCTAACTTTCCTTCTAGCAATGAGAGTCCAACTGAAACGCAACGGTGAGTTTTGTCACAGTTTACAATTGATGACCATCGTCAGCTCCTCCTTTTGACAAAAGTCGACATCAGCCCTGAAAGAGTTAATTCCATGGCATGTTGGTGTTCTCATTCTGCAACAACAGACATTTCCAAAGCGTTTTTTTTTTTGTGTGTGAACCCGAACAGGTCAACATTAGTAAAAACTTTAACTTTCTTTATTTTCAGATATTGTATATGTTGACTCTTTTTGTATTCCATTATTGTTTGGCCGCTAAATAAGGAGAAAAGAAACAAAAGAGGGGTCTGAGTCTTAAATATCAAGTCAATTACAGTTAAGACAAAAGAAGTCTAGTAACATCAAAAAACTGGTCAATAATTTAGACAATGGTTAGAATGAAAACCTGCAGCCACAGTAGCCCTCCAGAATAGAAGATGGGCATCCATGCTCTATGGTAAGTTTAGAAAGAACCAGTATTATAGGGTACAGTGGACAGAATCCATCCCAACAGAATCAGCATGAGACTGGAACCAAAACTGGGGAAACAGTGCAGCACAGGGCACACTTAAGGATAAGATTCAACAATTCAACTAACATACTAAATCTTGGAACTAGAAAGAAAAAACAAAAACCTATATAAACTTTCTAAAAGAGAAACATATGCAAAATTCATGACATGGTGCTGTACATTCCTCACCCATGTTCATCTCTACCACATGTATTGAAACAACTGGTGGAATTTAAAAATATTTATGGGTTTAGGATTAACTTGAATAAAGGCATAATGTTCCACATGAACAGTCTTACATGTTATCTTACATAGCGTTGGTTTTCCCCTGTTGTCTCAGAAAAAAATTAAATGTTTACCACTTACAGTCAGAAAAACCTAAAAGTTTTTTCAATTTGATAGAAAGTATCAAACAACTCATTAACTGCTCATCTCTTCATTGCACCTTAGCTGGGAGAACTAATATTGCTAAAATGAATATCCTTGCAAAGTTCAATATTTCTCATTGTATTTACGTACACTATATAAAAAAATTCTTCGAAAATGTGTACACTTGTTATCCAGTTCATTTAGAATGCAAATGGCCATGCTAATAGTTTCTTCTGTGCTCCTGTCAACACTGATTATCGCCATTTTTCCAGGGTACATCATTTACTCAAAGTATGGTGCAACTTAGGAGATACGTTAAAACAGAAGTACTACTTCCAGGTGCTTCCATGCATGACTTAAAGCAGGAATGCTCGTGCTTAAGTCCAGGAGGACGCAGAGGCTAAATGTTTTTGTTCCTAACCTTAATTACACTGTAATTACTGCACAAACAGCCTTTATGTGCTTAATTTTATTTAAATTGTTTAAGAGTCTTGCCCCTTAATTGCTTTTTTAGTCTTACACAGCTTTATGTGCTGTTTTAAATTGCTTTTTATTTTCTTGACCAGCTGCCAATTTACAATGAGATGTAAATGACAAAGGAAACAGCAGTTCACCAGCTGTCATGGTCCCATTTACACCTGTGGAGTTGTCAGTCCATTGCATGGGCAACACACACCAAACGCACACTAGGGCCAATTTATTGTCACCAATTCACCTAACTTGCAAGTCTTTGGACAATGGGAGGAAACCAGTGCATCCAGAGGAAACCCTCACAGACACAGGGAGGACATGCAAACTCCATGCAGGAAGGACCCAGGGCACACACCTGTGAGGTAGCAGCGCTGCCACTGTGCCCTCTTGCCACCCAAAAATGTAAATTTGATTCATAGAAATTTTAAGTGCAACTAGTTACTGATTTAATTAATTCAATTCAAATTTCACTTGTCAAGTACAAGTATCCACATAGTGCAAACTGTAGTAAAATGCTCAGTTATAGAAGTTCAAGAAGAATATACAGTAAATGTTATATTAAAAAAATTATCCACACATAAAAACTTATGGCTTGATTAAGAGACCTGCTGCTGTCAATCACAGGCTTGTAGGTGGCATTAAGATGTTCAGATCTGCTCAGTTGTACTGCAGGTTTTCGTTTAAAGGCATTGACATTCGAATAGAGCAGGTCCAGTTTGTTGTGCCCACAAGTGGATCATACTAATTGAAGTTTGTTTGTTCCAATGTCCCCCAGTTAGGTCACCAATATTCTAAGGTCAGAATGACTCACTCAATAAAATATTAGTACAAAGTGAATTACTTCTGTTCCTGTGTTAATAAACATTAACTTTAATAAGTAGGCTTTCTGGCAAAAGGCATCTACCAGAGGAAACTGACCGACAGGTCATAAATACCTCAATTAAGCTTCAGTGTCATCATGTTTACTGCACTGGAAGCCATGAACTGACTAATATGGTGCTGCATTCAGTTTCCGTCTGGTATTTGTGTACAGATCAACATAAAAAGGCAATTTGCCTGGTTTTCCTAACATAATTAAGGTAATTGACTGCATTCGTATTTGAATAAGGGCACTTAGCAAGAATGAAGCTACTTTTGTTAACCATAAGCAGTTGCATTCCATTCTTTACCTTTCATATATGGCGCCACTCACATGACGGCATGCAAACACTATTACTGGACTTTGACAGCCATTTCCCCCACAGTGCCCAGAGCGTACACACCCTAGTAACATAATTGCCAAATTTCTGTGTACATAACACAGTCTTTTATGGTGCACACACCCATTTACTGTCATAAACTGTTATAAAATTAAAAATAAATATTGCCCTAAATTGTTTTTACAAGTGCTACTAGTGATAAACAACACGGAGAATCATGTTGGATTAGTGGATGCCCATTCTACATGCTTTTTATCAAGTCGGCAATAATAAATACAATATGTGTCCAGCAATTAGGGAATATTGTAAGCAGTCTTTTAAATGTTATCCTGCATTGATTTAGGAAACCTCTGCAGCTATTAACATCATCTGCATATTTAACAGGATATGGAATCAATAGTTCTTTGGCATGACTGTAACTATCGCCAAGCTGAGGACTGCATACAGTATCTAAATTTTAGATATAAAATTATTTTTACCTCCCCGTGCAGTATCTGCATGTTTTTGGAAAAGCTCAACTTGGAATAGCTCAAACACATCCAAGTTTTATTTTTAAGCAGATCCGGAGAAAAAGATGTGAGCAAACAAAAGAAGGACAAAGCCATGAGACTGAACAACCTGATGACAAAGCCAAAACATAAATCAAAAACCTTATGAGAAAAACACTACATAAATTATAGTATTTTTATTATTATGTCGAAAATACAAATAAAAGTCACAGACAAAAGGTACTTGAAATGAAAATAGATTTAAGCAAGGAATGTGTGCATAGGTTTGAATATCCACAACTTAGTCAGCAAAAGGTGACTTTCCATCCCGTTGTGTAGTCAGTGTCAGGGTCGTGACTTCTGAGACTCCACCCCTAGTACATGCAGCTGCATCTTAATGACTGGTAAACAAAATGGCAACAATTGTAACATAAACAAACTTGTGACTGAATAAAACCTAAACTATATGTTGTAATAAGGAATAAACCTAAAAAATACTCTTTGATTCAAAAACCCCAAATTTGGGTTTCCATTTATCCAAATATGGGGAAAAAAATACTAAATATGTCTTTTATAACAAGCACACAAAAACAAAATAGTTATTGGAATTGTGGGACAAGCTCTTCCTCTTGAGGGTTCCTCTTGTTTTTCCTTCTAGTTTGGAGCTTAAAAAATTGTATGCATGAAAACATTTGTGATATTCCAGTGTTTGAATGACTTAAACAATAATGCTCAAAAGATTTTTCTTTTCACATTGATAGAAAGAATTATTTCATTCATTTATAGACTGCTGCTTCACAGTCAACTAAACCAGAATGCATATTTTATTAAAACAAAATATTGTATACCTTTTACAGTATGTGACTGTGAAGAGAAGTGTGTTATCAATTCAGATTAGAACTAAATTATGATTTTAATAATGATTTGTATTTGTCTAGAAAAGCCCATCATTTTTGCAACTTTCTATTTTACCTTCTATCTTTGTTTTGTTATGACACTGTTACATTGGAAATACTTACTTAGTTTTAATATAATTCTGCAGAACTACACATGAAACTGCTGTCTGCACAGGAAGAAAAGAAAAACTTTGCCATTGAATTACAGGCTTTAAAGGACAGGCTAGAAGATGTCAAAGAACAGGTAAAGTGTACTTTGAATCACTTATATTAAAATTATACAGTACTTCTAAGTTTCCCCTAACAATTCTCTTTTTTTAATAGCTAATGAAAGAGAAACAAGAAAATATTGTTTTGACTGCAGAAATACTGAAACAAAAAAAAGTACTGAATACTTACAACAGAGGTGAGTTTTTCCTTTTTTTGGGGGGGATTTCACTAAATTAATCTTGGGTGCATGTGAAATTAGATAGTTGTAGCTAAAACAGTTACTTGGCAATCCAAAAACAGATACTTGTTCTTATTTTATGTAATAACATTTTCATTAAGATTTTCTTGTTGGAATAGTTGCTAAGATTTTACTGTAAAACATTGGTCATGTTATATTTCTAAATTGGTATATTTTGACTTTTGCCCACATTGTAATAGTAAATAAGGGGTAAACAATAAATAAGTACTTCCAGTCATCTGATATTCAATGTACATGTGTAAGAAACAAATCATCCTTTCAGTTCACCAACTGGATGTACCTTTTTTGAAACACCTGTGTTTTATGTAGATGTCACATACAGGACGAAAAAGGGTGTGAGGCTTGCTAAAAGTGCTAAAAAGTATGCCAAGACCTTTTCTTCTCAGCCCAGATATGGCTTTGCCGCAGGCAGCTAGCCCCCCACCACCACAGGCAGGCTTTAGCCTGCACAGGCCTAAAAAAGATCCTAACAAAAATATAATTTTAAATGTTCAAGGAATACCAAAATGCCCTTCAAACCATGTAACCTCTCGCTAGATGAAATAAATCCTGACAAGAATCTTCCGAAATTGACAATTTATTAGAAAAAGAGCAAAAGGAAGCATACAGTTAGAAAAGTCAGGTAACAATAATAATAATAATAATAATAATAATACATTTTATTTATATAGCGCCTTTCCCATGCTCAAAGCACTTACAGAATATAATAAAGAATGGCAGTGTATACAGTATATAGCATTGTAAAAAACAAATAAATAAATAAAGAAGATTAAGACAGTGAATTCTGAAAAAAAAAAACAGACCACATAATCGATGGTCTCGCACACACACACACACACACACACACACACACACACACACACACACACACACACACACACACACACACAGGTTACATGAACATCTTGACAGAGAAGTAAATTGAGAGAAGGGTAATAAAGTCAAGTAGAGCTAAAAGCCTTCCTGGACAGATGAGTTTTGAGTTGTTTTGTAAAAGAATTCATGGAGTCAGCTGACCTGATTAATTTCGGTAGGTCATTCCAGAGTCTGGGCGCTATACAGCTGAAGGCCCTGCTGTCACCCATGGAGTGTAGATTAGTGTGGGGTACAACAAGATTGCCAGAATCAGAGGACCTTAGTGGGCGGGCAGGCACATAGTGATGGAGTAGGTCACTGATGTAGTTTGGCGCGAGGTTATTTAAGGCTTTGTAGGTTATTAGTAGGATTTTATATTCGATTCTGTAAGACACAGGGAGCCAGTGAAGGTGAAATGGGATGGGTGTGATGTGCTCGCTGCTGCTGGTTCGAGTAAGGACTCTTGCAGCTGAGTTTTGAATAAGCTGGAACTGTGATATAAGATTAGAAGGGGCACCTGCCAGTAGGGAATTACAATAATCGATGTGGGATGTGATAAAAGCATGGACAAGTTTCTCAGCATTAGAGAAGGAGAGGAAGGAGCGAACACGGGATATGTTACGGAGGTGAAAGTAAGAAAGTCTCTTAATGTGATTTATGTGGCCGGAATAAGAGAGGGAGGAATCAAAAATGACACCAAGATTCTTTACAGTAGAGGCAGGTCTGATGAGATCACCGCCAAGATGGACTGGGAAGGAGCTCATTTTATTAAGTTGCATTTTAGTCCCAATTTGCAGGAGTTCAGTTTTATTGCAATTTAATTTTAAAGAGTTCTGCTCCATCCAGGTTTTAATTTCACTGAGGCAGGTTGTGAGCTGAGAAAGCTCTGATGAAGTTCCACTTTTAACATTGAAGTAGAGTTGAGTATCATCTGCATAAAAATGATAACCCAGTCCATAGCTACGGATAATATGGCCAAGGGGAAGCATGTAAATACAGAAACGCAGAGGACCGAGGACAGAGCCTTGAGGGACTCCTTGTGTGACTGGCGCCGAACTGGATCTGCTGTTGCCAAGACTAACAAACTCTTGCCTATCAGTCAGATAGGACTTGAACCACTGGAGGGCAGTGCCAGAGATACCCAGCATGTTCTCCATTCTGGACAGTAGGATGTCATGTCTGACAGTGTCAAATGCTGCACTGAGGTCTAACAGAATTAATATGCTGGTTTGTCCAGAGTCTGCTGCCATAAGCAAATCATTGGTTACCCGTAGCAGAGCAGTTTCACAGCTGTGCCGCGCCCTGAAACCAGACTGAAAGGGTTCCATCAAATTATTAGAGGTTAGGTAATTGGTGAGTTGGGAAGCTACAACACGCTCAAGAACTTTTGACAGGAAAGGTAAGTGGGAAATAGGCCGGAAATTGTTAAGATTGTCAGCATCAAGGCCAGACTTTTTTAACATTGGGTTTACAGAAGGTAAAAAGGACACAAAGGATTTGTCTGAAAAAGCAATCCAAGAAAAATAAGTCACAGTACAAAATCAGTAATCCAAGAACAGAACCAATAATCAAGAAAACAGAAAATGAAAAAGTAAACATTGCTAAGGCCCTCTATCCAACCTCAGTATAAAATCAGAGGAAGAACTCAGCAGCAGTGATGTCAAGGTGGCATTGCCTCTTAAGGTTCTACCCACAAAACACAAGATATAGCAAAAATTTAAAAGTATTGTACATTAACAGTAAACAATAAATAAACATAATATTAGCATGAAAATATGAAGAAATACTTCACAATACAATAAAAGGGAAAATAAAAACAAACCAGGGCCAACCCCTCCCTGTAACATAACAATTAATATAATCCAAGGTCTTAAGGATCATCTGGAGTAGGTGTTTCAAATGAGCAAGTGCTTCTGCCTTCTTTCATTATACATTTTCTTATGGTGTAGACATGAAAACTGACTTTAACAAAGAGGGTCCCTAGGGTTATTTGTTTCTTTGATGATTAATTAATGCCATGCTCTCGTCATGATTGTGGCCTGGAGATTCCCTGTTATCTCAAAGATCTCTGACTGCTGTACCATGCATGCCCCAGACCTTTAGAAATGGGTCTGTAGTCCTGTCATACTGATGGGCATAATAGATTTTTCTACCAGAAGTATCTTTTTGACAGTGTGTTTTACTATATGTTCTGGCGGACCCGGCATTACCTGCCATGGAACGCTAGGCGGCAGCCCCCCTGGGTTGCAGTGGTGCCTTGCCTTCCATGGGAGATGGAGTTGGATACAGCCCTGTTGGGATCCAAGGACGCCTCCATTGGGTGCTGCAGCAGCTGGCTCCTTTCTTCCGGGAGTGGCGAAAGAGCTGCCTGAAATACGTCAACAAGCACCTGGAGCACTTCCAGGTGTCGTATTAAAGGAGCCAGCAGCCACTACTCCAAGAACTAGAGTTGCCAGGAGGAGTGGAGGAGAAAAAAAGGAAGAGAATTGTGTTATGTATTGTGCTTGTGACTGTGTTCTGTCGGTGGGAAACGGGTGAAGGCGTTTCCCTCAAGGGAAAAAAGGAATAAATTAAACCCGTGTGTGCCTTAAACTTGTGTCCCATGCTTGTCTTTTGTCGGGTTGAGGTGGCGGTGCCCGCCTAGAGGTCCACAATGTATTTAGGGGATTTGAAGGAATAAAGGGTGCTTTTTGTTTACTGTAAGTTTCATCAAATTAGACATCACTTGAATCCAGTGCTTACAATCTGCTTATGCTGTCTGCCTCAAGGGCAGGCTGTATTTCTTTTCTTTGTCTGTTTCTACCTTTTTACAAAGATGTTCAGAAATAACCTTTCTTTTGGGCATTATTTGCAGCCACAGTAAGCTTATGACCTTTCTTCAAGCAGAAGGTTTGCATTTGTATAGTTTTTCTTGGCCTTATCCATTTTCAGTGTATAAAGGCTCACAGCTTGTGTTTTGTCCTTATCTGCTAAATCTGTAAGGAAAGCAACTTAGCATAGCCTACAGCATGGACAGATTTTCAGCACAGCCTTAGACAATCATTTACACATTAGACTACCAGAAAACTGCACAGGACATGTGATAACAAAAGTAATCAGCTCTGTGCTTTAAAAAAATGTAACATCCAGAATGGTGGAGGGGTCCTTAAGATTTTAAAAATCTTTGGAAAGTTTGAACATTAATCTGCTACAAGCTTTGATGAGCTACATAAAAAAATTCTACTAAATGAACGTCTGACAGTTATAATAATGGCTGATCATACAAAATAAGGTAATGCTAGAGAATTACCTAACGGTGCAAAGTGGAATTGCAGTTTCAGTGTTATTTTCAATAGGATTTACTACTGGGTAAGAAATTCATTCCACCTTTTCATTGTTCTTATTTATTTATTTATTTTACTTTTTTTGTAAATCAGCTTGACACGTTAAACTTCTTGTTCTTTGAGCCTGACATTCCATAGATGTGTCAATCTATCAACAAAGCCCATTATTAACAATAAATTAGAGAATATTCCTGCTGATGTACAAGGTAGCGCACAGGAAAATGTGTGTCACAGATAACAAACCCATTGACATTCTAAATGAATTACTGTTGTCAAAAAGAGAATAATTGGAGTTTAGGCTTCCATTTAGTTCACCGCGGTTGTGTCTTATGACAATATGCTTATGCAAAATGAATGATGTATTTAAAAGTCAGCAAGATTCATACAACTGGTTCTACTGATCATTGTTTGCCTCTACTTGTACTGCACTTTTAGAACGGCGGAGCTTTGTGCTGGATTAGTAGGTTTATGGAATTTTCCTGCCAGATGGATGTGAATTGAAAGAAACATATTATCAAAATAATTTTGAAAGACTCCTTAAAAAAACTCAGCAAGCAGCATTGCAATCTCCAGACAACCAGACAAAGGAAAATAATATATTTATCAGAAATTGTCATCATTTTTTGATGTTCTTTTAAAAAATGCATTTGTTGATACAGATTTAATAATGAAGTCTTCATAGCATTATACTACAGAAATGCAAATCTTCACCCTCAACTGGCTTTGTCCAATTCAGAATTATCATTCAATTTACGCACCCAGTCTAGGTGGCCACAACTCCCAGCCTAGCTCAATCCCTGCTTTCCCAGTTACCCAGTATAGTTTCCATGAGGCATTTCAGATCTTCTGACAATGATCTATTCACTAGCCTAAGGCTGAACTGCAGAAGCCTTAGTTAATGCTCATTGATCTTTGTTGCTTCCACTACATAGTCCTGTGTCTTTGTACTACCACAGGTAGTATAGGCAGTGACTGTTTTTATAAGGGGCCAGAAAAAAAGACATCAACTCAAACAGGAGTAAAGATATGTAACTGGGAAATCAGATGAACACGGTCATATAATCAAAGCAAAATTTATTACATAGAAGTAATTTTTCTAGAAAACACAGGCTAAGCTCTTTGTTCTTTTGTCCGTAACCTCAAATGATAAGGAAGTGACTTTGTACTGTAGAGGTACTGTAGTAATAAAACAATGTGATTTAACTCTTTGATGTAAAAACAGATAAGGAAAAGCATTTTGCTGGAAACAACCTGTTTATTGCCTCCTGTGAAGCAGTAATATAATTTATCCATTGGTGTAAGGAAACTATGTACAGTATTAGGATGCATCAATCCTGTACTGTGTCAGTGTTTGTTCAGAGAGTCTATCTCACAACTTCAAGATAGTGATATAATTCTATTCAATGTACAAATGTAGATAACAACCTGTTTAGCTACTCAAATCACTTGTCTATATATATTCTGTTTTTTTGATAGGCATTTTGAGTTAGGTTGGATGGTGTATCCTAATGATGAACCTCTGACTCCCCAAGCACTTTGAAAATTAAAATCTTGGTCAAAATGGGTGTCATAATTTCTTCCTTTAAAGAACTTGAAAGATTCCTAATTTAATGGGAATTCTCCAGTACAGACCTGCTGCTGACATCACTTCCAGGTCATGTCTTAGAAACACAGTAGCAACCGCTCCTCCAGATGGCAGTACCCATGAAAAATAAGACGGCATCAAAAAGTACACACACAAAAAACAAATGAAGTACTTAAAAAACTTTCAAATAGGAAAATTCAACTCTAATACATGCAACAGAAAGTTCCCCAGAAGAATACAGGAGAACAGAAAAAAATTAAATTACAAGCATATCATAACATTCTTTAGATTTTCATTCACATATCTCAAAATGGCACTGAAGAGCCACACATTTTGTCTCTTGCAAATGTCTGCTGCCTCTTGTCTTGATGGTTTTAAGAGTCTAACAAACTCCCCAGTTGTGCTGTTCCCATTCTTATTTTCCATGGATTTCTATAGACATTTTATGTACATTTTATTGATTGTTTTTATTTCTCTTTCTTAAAATGTCAAAATGATTGCAAACTCAAAATGTCTCAGTATTTACCAGCCATTCGCCTCGATTTTGAATTATTTTGTAAAATGACTTAATTATTTCTAGTTTTTATGAGCTTGTTTTTTTGTAAATTGCTACAAAATGTGCTATGCAAAAATGTATTATATATATAATTATTTTCCAAGGAATAATTCACAGAAAACCTAAAAAATTTTGTCGCTTAAAGAAATTTCCACTGGGCATTTTTTAGTAAAACAATTTTTAATTAATCTTTCAGAAAGAATTTAGATAGATAGATAGATAGATAGATAGATAGATAGATAGATAGATAGATAGATAGATAGATAGATAGATAGATAGATAGATAGATAGATACTTTATTAATCCCAATGGGAAATTCACAAAAAATAAAGTGATACGAGTGATCAATAAATAAAAATAGAAAAATAAAAGTAGAAAAGTACACATACAGTCATACACGGAGCTGCTGAAAAGGCTGCCACTCTCGGCGGCGCCGGATGTACAAAAGTTGATTTTTAAAAATTTAGTGATTATCTCTTCTCTTTTGAAAGTGTCAACTGGCTATTTCCAATATAATCATTTTTTAACAGTTTACTATGAAGGCCTGAAAGATACAGAGTACAAGCTTGTGTGCCAGATGTGAACACTGTAAACAGAATAGTGAAATGTTCATTCAGCCAAACTGAACCTCCATCCATCCATCCATCCATTTTCCAACCCGCTGAATCCGAACACAGGGTCACGGGGGTCTGCTGGAGCCAATCCCAGCCAACACAGGGCACAAGGCAGGAAACAATCCTGGGCAGGGTGCCAACCCACCGCAGCAAACTGAACCTGTGAACCTATATATATTTTTAAAGCAAATTCTAACACCATAGGTGATGTTATTTTTGATGGTTGGATCACTTGAGGCTACTGTTATTAAATTTTTGTCAGTTTATTTGAGGTGTGATTTTTGAGATGGCATTTAACTCAGTGGTAATATATCTTTGCAAACAGGATAGTGTGTGACTGAGATTAAGGATTTATTTATCCATTTATTTTGCCAAATATATTAATTTGAGCTTGTTATGTTAAGCTGATATGAGTATTCTCTTAGTTATGTTAAAGTGTTTGTCTATATAATAGTGTATAGTCAATTGGAGGTTCTATTATAACCCCCACAACCTTAGTAAATGTAATATTCTAATAATTTTTTGTCCCTCTAACTACAGACTTGTTGCAGTTTATCATCTGCCATGCAGTTGGTGAGGCATGGAGGGCAAAGAGTTTGTAACTGAACTTACCATACATACAGAATGCATTGAATGTACTAAAGTGAAGCCTTTGTCAGTTTCCCATAGAGAAATAACACAACTTTAAGAGTAGAAAATAACTGAAATTTAACATGAGAAACTTAAGATTGTAATGAAACAGAGAAGACACCTTTTGGCCTTTATTCTGCATGTGTATTAACCTTTTTCTGAATTTTTGTGATTTGTTCCTTTTTAAGTCTTCACTAAACGTTTAGGACAAACTTTTTGGACCAAGAGATTTCTTTGTTACTCATTTTACTCATGCTGAATCCAACCTTGCCAACTCAGTAGCTGACAGATTTTGGTAACCCGGAAAAGACACAACTACAGAGCATATAAAACTGATTAGTAGCTTGACAGTTGGATTCAGGTAATGTACATACACAATCAGACATTGGTATCTCTAAATAGGTCAATAAAGATTTGCAATGACATTCAACCATGGCATATACAGGTTTCCCCATGCTAATCAAAAGTAGAGCATTCCTGTGAAACCTTTCACAAACTGAAATGGAATAAAGCAAAGAAGCAATTACCATTAGTTTAAATGGGATAATTTTTTAGTGTTTCCAGACCCAAAAATAACCTACCAAACCATACTAAATAACACATAAAACCTAAAATGACACTAACAAATATTACAAGCGGAAATGACATTTATTAATACACCTCATGCACAAAGTACAAATAGTGTTTATACAATGTCGTTTCACTTACAAGAATTGTGCAGAAAGCTAGTACCATGGAAGGCTGGTAGGTGGTGGTGAGTATGGTGTGATAGGCTCAGTCAGTCAGAGTTTAGGATGGTGGGAAGTATAGGAAACTAGGGTGTAGAAGAGAGGGGAAGAGGTTAATCCATTAACATCTCATCATCATCTGAAGCCATCTGGGCAGGCAGGGCACTAATGTCTATATCTTCTTCTATGTCTCCCTGCCTCAATGTCAAAAGTCAATGCTCATTTTCTTCTGTGGCTAACGTAGAAGGCTTGAAATACAACAGTATGCTTGACTGCTTAGCCTTGTGGATTTTTCTATCATACAATTCTTCATAGGCATTCAAATCATCCTGCAAATCTGACCCATGTCCATTGAAAGTTAAAGTCATACTTTTCTGCAATCACTAAAACACTGTCAGTTGTCGCGAAAATCTCACACAAATGCTTCCCGTTCAGTTCCTGGGCAACTTCAATTTTGGACCTTTCACTATTGCATTTGGCTTCAATTTGTATCCTTTCTTCTTGCAATTGGATCAGCTCAAACACAAAATAAATCGAGATAAAACACAGATGCACACAGAGACAATTCAAAGTTATGGCCGCTTGATGCTAGTTTAGTTTTGAAGCGTGAAAACTGACGATGACACTCTTGCTGCTTGGGGTGCAAACTGCTTTTATAACAGACTGCTGCAAAACAAAAGCTTAACACTGTTTTGACTTTTATCCTTTTTTCATATTAATCCTCTTTAGTTTTCTTTTGTTTAGCAGAAACGGGTACTAATGACCTTCTAATGTATGTCTTTCATAAAAGTGAAGTGAAGCAAGCTGCTTTATTACTTTGTGTAGCACCTTTCATAGAGGAAATCAAAGGAAGCATTTTTGTTGTATTGATTACATTAACATTTGCAAAATAATATTTTCATTTACAGAGCTTATTTAAAATGTACAACACTATGGAGAGATTTTATTAATTATTCTTATACAGTATGCATGTATAACTCACAGATGACACTTTAGATTTCACAAAATTGAATCTCATATGTTTGTTCCCAGCATGATATATTTAAAGGTACGTATGCAGCTTCTGGAATGAAGGCATTGAATATGTAGATAGTAATAAACACACACCATAAACTCCATTTTGGACAATTTGCATACACAATGCAGATTCTAAGGCTGATGCAAATGTTTATGATCATAATGATGCATTTATTTTCACATACATTTTGTCATGCAATCACGTTCCTCCTTCTCCATCACTCAGTAAATCACTTGATATATTTTGGTATTTATTTATCATTGACAGTTTTTACAAATGTGCAAGCATGTGTTACTTTGGTTTAGAATAATCTCAATTGCAAAAGTTAAAGTTCTTGAAACAAGTACAAGTATGAAGAACTAACTCCCAAAGAAAAAAATGTAAGTAAAACTAATTCCCAATGAAGATAGAGTGTTTACTCAAGTATTTTCTGCTTAAATATGTTATTTAATTCAACGAGGAATTACCCGAGCATGCAAGTATACATACAGCAAAAATTTAAGCACACAAGTTACATGTAGATAGATAAATAGATAGATTACATCTTGCCTGAAGAAGGGGCCTGAGTTGCCTCGAAAGCTTGCATATTGTAATCTTTCTAGTTAGCCAATAAAAGGTGTCATTTTGCTTGGCTTTTCTCTTAATCCCAAGGGGAAATTCACATATATGTATACATGAAGCATGAAACCATACATGTTATTTACAGGTTCTTTCCACATATACAGTATGTTGGACAGGAATAATTTTAGGGAGAATCCCGAAAGTGTTGGGGTGTCAATTGGGTTGCCACTTTTCATTCTCAAATAATATAGCTCAAAATCAGTGCTTAAGGGCACAAAAAAGAAAAAATAAAGCAGGCTTTCTGGCTTTGTGGAAAGGTTTGGCTCTTGAGAGCAGGTCAGTCATAGCCAGCTAAGTCTGGGTCCAAATAAGAGGCTGACATCAGAAGGCATCGGATATCTATAGTCCTATGGCTGGAAGGGGCGGGGCTATTTTTGTTGCTGCTGCAACGGAAGAGAAAAAAGATGAAGCTGTTAGTTACAGCGCCCCCTCTCACCCCAGCGGTGTATTGCATACCTGTGATAAGCCAGAAGTGTGTTCCACTGACACACATGTGTTACACTCTATATACAGGATCATTATAAAGTCCTTGTGCTGTTTTAAATAATCATAAATGCAGTTATGTACATGATAAAATGAATCTGTTAAAAGGACAAGTAAAATAGTTTATTATATTTTTACATAGATGTGCTTTTGAAATTGTTAATTTTCAACATATCCACCATCATCAAGTATACAAATTATGATGTGATCTTCTACAAATACATTTTGCATTTGATTTTCAGTAATACCCTAATCACATTAGTTATCATAGTCCACAGTTCATCTATCTAAAGAACATGGTTTAGTTATGTGGTGCATCTTTCTTGTAAGGGGTTCTAAATCTTCTTTCTTTGGACCATGATGACCGAATTTAGCTCAGCCAAATGGAGGATACAGCCCACTTTCTCTTCTATTGAAGTCATAGGTCAGTCACAATTTATAAAAACAGAGTAACAAACAAATTAATAAATTAATTAAAATTAATAAACATTTACAATTTCTCTATCAAACTATGATAAAATAAAAGAGTCCCACTTCACAATGTTCTTTACAGATTGATTTTATCATCCATACAACTGAAATGATGATCTCCGCACAAGGCCATGTGAAGTGTTAATGCCTGCTTGATGTATTACAGTTGCTTACTACAGTTTCATATGCACTGTACATTCCAACAGAAGGTTTGGGGTCTGCAATTTTTTTACTGTCAGCTTTAAAGCCTTAGTTATTAATTCTAGTTTAAATTGCATATATTAAAATATTTTAATTGCAACAAAAATGCCTAGTTTTATTGCTTTGCACAAATCAAAAATAATAAAGCATATTTAAATGCTTAGAGATATTTTTCTAATTCGAACAATTATGACACCAATTCAAATAAAATTCAACAGCCTTGTATATTTCAGGTCCCAGAGGTGCTATTGGGACCTGCTTTCTTAAATACTGTATATCATTGTGGTTGGCATCAGCTACAAAGGTGCAATACATTAAGCAACACATGACAGCATACAGTTCTTTGCAGTGCAATACATTAAGCCACATTAGAGTCATCAGTTATCCTAACAGTAGACCTTTAGATTTTGGGAGAATCAGTATGGGAACAGTTTTATCAGGTTTTCTCATTTCTTTTGATTTATTTAGCCATTGCATTTGAAATGTCAGATTCAGAGTTCAGAGTACTGTTATTTCCAATTACTGTGGGCCCAGAGAGACTTTACATTCTAATGCCTTAGCCTTTTAACCGCAGTGTTTATTTGAGTAGTATTGACTAGTATCATATACAGAGAACTTTTTTATAATCTTCTTAGACAGTAACAATTACAGTTTATGTACAGCTTAATATATATATTAAGGGTTTATTGGCACCCTGCCCGGGATTGTTTCCTGCCTTGTGCCCTGTGTTGGCTGGGATTGGCTCCAGCAGACCCCCGTGACCCTGTGTTCGGATTCAGCGGGTTGGAAAATGGATGGATGGATATATATATATGGATATATATATATATATATATATATATATATATATATATATATATATATATATATATATATATATATATGTACACATTAAGCATATTCCAGATGCTGTTTTCTTTGTTCATTTCTGTACTTTCTTGTTTGTGTTTTATGTAATGTCACCTATTTTCTTTGATGCTAATTATGTCTTGTCCCATTAATGTTCAAAAAAACAGGCCCTTGATACAAGCAATTAAAGAAAAAGGTGAAAGGTGAACATTACAAGATGCCCCCTCATTGCACATTTCACGCCTTTGTTCTTGCTATGAGAATTGTATTAATTAATCCTGGTTACGGTACATTATTTAGATGTCATCTTGCGTTTTCAAACAGCCAGTTCAAATACTTCCTGTGGATTAAGGAACAGCCGTTTTTATGTTGAGTTGGTGTGATTTGATAATGAGTATTTCACACCTGGTTTAAAAAGCTTAATGTTGAAATGATCAATAAGGGGTTCCTCATGTCCTCAGGCTTAACTGAGCCTGTGATAAGGGCGTGCATAATGAAACCAAAAAGCTGAATTAACTTGCATCTTATGGTTCTCATTCATTTCTTAAATTGGGCATTTATGCATAGTATTTTGTAAGGAAGGTGAAAACAGCCACTCAACACATTTACTTGTCTGTAAACATTAATGCCTAATAGGACTATTAACCTGTCAGCACCCAGCTCTGTACAATTCCAGACATCATCAATTAAGCTTCGTTAGCGTGCAAAAGCTGCTGAAATCGCCACTCTGAAGCATGTGCAAATTGACATTCATGCAAGAAATTTCCACAGGGTGTAATCAGGAACAGATATTTAATGACATAGGAATATCACTGCATTTGTTAGTTGTGTTCAATTTCCACACATTTCAAAAAACTTTAAAATCTGTGGACAGCAGCCTTAGGGTCAGGGGCAGTAATAGCATGGTACTTTTTGTGGTAAGAATTCTGCACACAAACAGCCACCTTGTTGTTTCCATCATCCTTGAAGACGATAAGAGAATAAATAAAATACTTAAAAAGCAGAAGTGGATACAATTAAAAGATTTACAAAAACCTTCCTCAGTTTTGCTCATTCCTTTAAGGAACAATAATATAGAAAAGAGAGAATGTTTAAATGAAGCATGTGTGATGAAACAGGGAGGGCAGCTGACCACAGCCTCACTGAAAAAAAATGCCACTGACACGGTGAGCTTCTGACGTCGCTGGCCACCAGATATCCATTCAGCCACAAAAATGGTGACCAAGAGCTAATTCATGATATTGGGGAGGATGCTCCATTGATTCTCAGTGCTGGCCGCTCAAGAAGAATCAGGTTATAGAAAGAAGACCTCCAAGAATCAACAGAGAAAGAATGAGGGGCTTTCCAGAGAGAGCCCAAGGTCACCTTGGCAGCAGTAACAAATAAAACAACTCTTCCTGCATTGGATTAAGAGAGAGCATGGAAAGGTCCAGAAAAAGAAAAATGTTAGGTATCAGAGGAATTTGGACAGCAAGGATTGAAACGATAGAGTTTGAGGTAAAAATCCAACTGGAAGTGACAGAGGAACATGTGTAGAAAATTTGTGAAATCATTTAAGGAGCATAAATTGCAAAGAGGGTCAGTTGGTAACGCCTTTGATTTGTAGGGTTAAGATATAAGAGATGGACAAAATTAACCTGAGTATACTGATAACTGGAGTTCCAAGAGAACAGAGTGATACTCTAAAAGATGTTATTCCAAGATAAACTGATAGAAATCAAATACATTTTTCTTTGCAACATACAAATTAAATATACATTACAATTTGTAGTGAAATGCTTAGTTGCTCAACGCCAATGACTGTTTCTGTAAGGAGAATATAAATGGACAATAACAATAATACATGACTTTATAATATCAAAAATCATTAAAAATTATAAATATGTGATAAATGATACATTATAATTAAATACATAACCTAACTTAAATAACCTAATATAAGAGAGTTAGCAATAGAGCATCATGTAATTCTAGAGACTTTCCATATTTAAGATGCAGATGTGGACAGAAGCTCCTCCTCAGTCTCTCTGAACTGGACTTTAGGCACCAGTAGCATTTACCTGAAAGCAACACAGAAAGAGGCAGTTTTTGTGATGACTGGTGTCACTGATAATTTTCTTTGCTCTGGACTAACATCGGTTGATGTAGATCTCCTGGAAGTTAGAGACTACAAACCCAGTGATACATTCAGCTGACTGTCTGCTGTTCCCAAACCAAGCAATAATACTTCCTGTCAGGTTCATTTTCATGGTGGATTTATACACGTTCTTTAGTAAGTGGGGTGACAGTCTGAAATCCCTGAGGTGACTAAGGTGGTAAAGATGTTGTTGTTGTTCCTTCTTCACCAAGGTGTCAATGTGCATAGACCAAGTCAAGGTAATCTGTGATGTGGACACTAAGGTATCTGAAATTGTCCACCCTCTCTATCTGGGTGTTATTAATATTGAGGAGGTGGTAGAGCCTCTTCTGTTTTCACCCAAAGTCCCCAATCATCTCCTCTGTCTTGCTCACATTCTGGAGTAGACTGTTGTCCTGACACCAGTGTGACAGACTGTACACTTCATCCTAGTAAGCCTGCTCTTTCTTGTTACAGATCATGACTACCACAATTGTGTCATTGTCAAATTTGACAATGATTTTAGAGTCGTGTGCAGAGGGAGTACAGCAGAGGGTCCAGAACACAACCCTGTGGAGTGCCTGTGTAAAGAGGGAGGGATGATGAAGTGTGGCCACCCACTTGAACCAGCTGGCCTCTGACTGTCAGGAAGTTAAAAATCCAGGTGCACAGTGAATTGCTCAGATGCAGGTACCTGAGCCTGGTGATGTGTTTAGAGGGGATTATTGTGTTAAATGCAGAACTATATTATGTATAGTAAATAGAATTTACACATAATTCCCCCAGTTGCCATCCACGTATACCAGTACCGTATGAAGGTTCAAGGTGATGAAATTCTCGGTGGGTCTACTTGAGCAATATGTGAGCTGTAATTGTTCTAGTTATTTTAGCAAAGAGGAGTAAGTGTAATTTTTGTCTAGCCTCTTGAAATACTGTTTATAGGTGCAACAGGATGATAGTCATTCAGGTAGGTCATACGTGATTTCTTAGGTACAAGGTAAATAGTGGATCTTTAAAAGAAAGTATGACAGACTGGGATAAGGAGAGATCAAATATTGCCATGAATACTGGTGCAAGCTGATCAGCACAGATCTTAAAACACATCTTAGAATGCTGTCTGGATCTGTTGCCTTCCTGGTGTTCACTTTCCTAAAAGTTCTCCTTAGGTTGTGTTCTGACAGAGTGAGCACCATTTCCTGACTCTGTGGTTCTCCTACTGCAGATGTATTGGCCTATGGGCTCACGTTAGTAGAATTCACATCGAAGTGTGTGTGAAAATTGTTAAGCTCATCTACCAGAGTGGTGTCAGCACTCACCATGGTGGGAGTACTGTAGTAACTTTATAGATTGAGACTGGAAGGTTATCTTGTCACATTGAATACAAAGGCAAGGGGTTGTAAAAGACTTTGTGCAAAGCAATAAATCGGCATCTGGTTTTTATGTGACACGAAAAACTGAGAAAATATACTAATTTTTGTATTGTCTGAGTGTAGATACCATGACAAGAATATGAAAGATACGTCAAAAATCCAAGCCTAATAATAACACGAGTCTGTCCTATGTTTCTTTAATGCCAAAATATCAGAACCAAAGACATAGTCAGAGAATCAGAGCCAGGAGTTTATTAACCACAGCATCTACTTGAAACAGCTCCCTTGCTTATCTGTAAATCTCGGACCCAGAAATCAAATGGCCTGACCATTGCATTCATTTTGCCATGTGGCAGGTGTCTCATGATGGTTATCATAACAATCAGTAAACATAATGCAGTGCCCATTCAATAAAACAGACTACTGTCAGAAACATTAAAAAGAACAATATAAATCCCAAAAACAAACTCCAGTTTGCTAAGTAAAAATTTAAAAGAAACATGAAGAGGTTGAAGCAGAAGGCATGAAGGAAAAGCAGAACTCTACATTTATAAAGAACTAATCTCAGTTATAGATAAAAGAAAAGAGGAATGAGAACCTAGATCTTAATGAATGAAATGGAATGTCTGAAGTACAGAATCATCAAAGACATCACTCAAGGTTTAGTTAGTACATAAAAGTGACACAGGTGGAAAGGAGATGTAATGTTTACAGATTATTACGAAAAACAGTTATAGTGTATAAGTGCCAGTCTGGTGATTAAAGGGCCAGGGGTACAAGAAGAGACTTTAGTCTTAAAGAAGCGAAGGAGAGAATGAGTAGAGAAGGGGTAGGCTTATGTTCAATGTAAAGCCTACAAGAAGGATTAACACTTATGTAACATCAGCTCCAGATAGTCTTAACTATATAAGAGTAAGTTTTGGTGAGAAACTCCCCTTCAGATCAGTCTCAGATTAAGGCAGCATGCCTAATATGAGGCATGGTGGCGCAGTGGGCAGCGCTGCTGCCACGCAGTTGAGAGACCTGGGGACCCGGTTCGCTTCCCGGGTCCACCCTGCGTGGAGTTTGCATGTTCTCCCCGTGTCTGCGTGGGTTTCCTCCGGGCGCTCCGGTTTCCTCCCACAGTCCAAAGACATGCAGGTTAGGTGGATTGGCGATTCTAAATTGGCCCTAGTGTGTGCTTGGTGTGTGGGTGTGTTTGTGTGTGTCCTGTGGTGGGTTGGCACCCTGCCCGGGATTGGTTCCTGCCTTGTGCCCTGTGTTGGCTGGGATTGGCTCCAGCAGACCCCCGTGACCCTGTGTTCGGATTCAGCGGGTTGGAAAATGGATGGATGGATGCCTAATATGAGATATCTTGCCATTCCAAAGAAATTGATAGATGAGGGATCTTACTTCAGACCAATATTTGATAGGAGGGAAAAGAGGGAGCAATGAACTAACAAAGATGGTGAATGAAAATACTTTCAGTGATAGCTAAACATGAGCATTAAGATAGAGAGATGTGTGGCCTAGCAGAGAGCTAATCTTTGATATTTCTAAAAGCACAGTGAGAATTGGAAGCAACTATATTCTAAACCAAATTAGAAATGTCAGTGCAGAAATATCTGATTTAACGAAAGAACATTTGGACTGCTTAATTGTGCACCTTGAAACTGCTTCATAGGCACTAAGCAAGTTAAATACCCTCATAAAACTAAAGGTGCCAAAGTGGTTCTTCAGACCAATGCCATAAAGAAACAATTTTTGCTTCCTAAAAGATCCATCCACATAAAAGTTCCATAAATAATCTTTATTTATTTAGCTCTGTATCAAGTTCCATAAACAACCATTAATAGATGACAATTGATTTTTGAAATATCAATGGTTCATGATTTTAAAAGGATTTTTGCTTTATACAATAACACAGGCTAAGTTCAGATTTTCTTGATCTGTTAGTATGTTGCCAGGTAGCCTACTATACTTTAAAGATTTCTGTTTTGTCCACACATTAGGACTCTTTTTATAGCCCAGAGAACCAATTTCATTTGATAAGAAAACCATCCAGAATTAAACGGTTCTTTGTTAAGCAATGATTCTTCAAAGAACCACAGTACCATTAAAGAACCATTATTTTTAAGAGTGTAAATGAGACAGCGGGGCCATTACTTAAAAAAAACAGGATGTTGCCTGCTTTTAAAGAATTTTCTTGTGTACAGCCATGTGTCTTTACAAGGGTTGTTGCTTTGAAGAGAAAAATGGCCAAAACCACATGGTAGAGACTGAAATGTAAAAGAGCTAGAGGAGATCTTGTCTAACTCCTGTAAGGGTTTGAAGGGATTAAGATATGTCTGAGTTGGCAACTATTATTGCTGAAGGGAATGAATAAACAGTTTTAGTAATATTTATAAATTCAGTATCAAATTACATTATGTCCCAGTATCTGCCAGGGAAAAGCTCAATTAATGTTGTGAAATGCCTTTTCAGTGTCTAAAAATAGGAAGACAGTGAGAATAAAATAGGGGCTACATTATATGAATAAAGAAGGCAATGTATGGTATCAGCTGAGTGATGTTCTTGAATAAAGGATTATTTTGTTAGGGTATACTAATTTATGTATGACAGTTTGTAAGTGTTGAGCAAGAAGTTTGACAGAAAACTTGGCAATAACTCAAACAGTTTAAGAGTTCTTTGTCCTGTCAAGACAGGAGATGATGTATTTACTGACTAATTCATCTGAGATGACAAAATGGCAAACCAAGAAGCCAAAAAGCATTAAAAACATAATACAAAAATTAAAAAAGAAAAAGTGAATTTCAAAAACAATTAAGCCAAATAAAAAACAAAATAAAATGGCCACCACACAACAACAAACACAGGTCTACAAATTCCAAGAGGGCAGAAAAAGAACAAAAGCCAAAGTCAAGAGCCAAAGAGCAATAGAAAATGGTCAAAAGACCAATAAAAAGTCACAATAACAAAGCAAAAAATTGAGCTAAACAACAATGCTACCAGAAAAGTAGACGACTCAACAAATAAGTGAAGCAGTCTGGTAGCATATATAAGGCAGGTCAGGTCACACTATAAAAGCTCTAAACACATGATTATAGGTATAGGAACCTACGTAAAATTACATTTAAGGCAAAAATGTGAACAAGCAATAAGTATGGGAGTGTGTGAAGGGAACAAGATTCACAAAACATGAAAACTACAACAAAACATTTCTGACAACTGGGGTGCATTTTACCCAAACATTTCCTTTAAAATTAAGAAAAAGAGTCAAATATTTTGGTAGTAAGGATCCTTAGGAGTCAATTATAAAAAGAATGGGACAATCTAATTTAATGAAAATGTAGCCAAAAACTAAGTTTGAAATTTCTCTCTCATTACTAAATAATGATGATAAAAAATATATTAATGGCTGTATATTATTCAAAAAAGACGAGTTAGACAAGACAGAATATAAAGATGTGTGCCGCTAGATGTCAAAATGCCGTTCATTCTGAAAAGAAGAGAACTTATCAGAAACATTCATTTAGTTTTCTTTATGCCACCATATACTGATATTTCAAGAAAAAATATTTTTGTTTAATCAAATAACACATACAGACACCAAAGAAGATGTGGTGATCATCTAGGATTTCGACTTCCAATCATTTAACTCTTGTAAAAATAGAAATGATACTCTTAGCAAATGGCAGTTTCCTCACTCAGTTTGTATTAAGCACAACATGGAACAGGAACTGACTGGATCTCATCTTTTAAAATAATAAAGACACAGTAAGAGAAACAGAAGTGGTTGATTTTTTTAAGCAACAGTGAAAAAATGTTTACCTTTGAAATTATCTTTTAAAACACACAACACAACATCTTTTGAATGAGAAAGTACCTACTATAGATGATACAACAGTGAAAAATAAAACCTCTGCCAGCATAAATAGTAAATGATATTGCATGAGAAATATCTAATCAGTCTTCATAACAAATATATTTCAAAAACAAAATCATAAAACAAAAGAAAAAGCCTAAATGGACAAATAAAGACTCATTTAAAACATAGGATTAAAAAGATCAGTGTACATGAAAACTAAGAAAGAGCTGAAACATTTAGGCCTAGAAGAGTACTGGAAACTGCATCTAGTGATCACAATAGTATTTAAATGGTTAGAAGAATAATTGATTAAAAGAATTGCTGTTGAAGCAATTACAAATTATTTTCTGTACTATTGAACTTCAGTAAAATAAAAACGCAAAAGGGAACTTAAGAATTCACCAAAATGCAAAATAAAAAAGCAACAAAATGAGCAGGAAATAGTAAATAAACTAATTAAGTACTGGATGCAAGTAGAAGCAAATGGCCTCCCTCAGGAAGAAGTCAAAACAAGCTCTGTATTTACAGAATTTAAACTAGTAGAGTCAGGTGTGTTTCATGCCAGGTTTGATGTAATTTTACAAGTGCTGTTGAAAGAAATGAAAGATGATATTAATAAACCTTTAATAGCTATATTCCAGCAGTCTTCAGACTGGAGAAGTAACTGACAACTGGAAAGTTGCTAGTGTGACACCAATCAACAAGATGTGTGACAAAGTGGATCCCAGTAATTATAGACCAATAAGCCTCACATTTCTCCCACCTAAGATTAAAGAAACTATAAAACTGTAATAACTGCATTCTGTCAATCTATAGACTGGAGAAACACCTGAAACCTGGAGAGTTGCCAGTGTCACAAAATGGATCCCAGCAATTATAGAACAATAAACCTTACTTCCATCCTGTCTAAGACTGAAGAAACTATAATCACAGATAAATCAGAAGACTCCTTGTAAGAAATAATATACTAAATAACAACCAGTATGAGTTCATGAGAGTAAGATTCTGCTAATCCAATCGACTTTTTTGAACTGGCAGCTGTTCAAAGTAGTAGATAAGACCACAGCATATGACATAACTTAGTTAGAGTTTCAAAATAAACTTGATACATTTTCCCACTGAAAGCTAATTTTGAAGCTAGAAACCATTGGCATTTGACGTAACTTACAAAACTGCTTTCAAATTTATTGATAGCACAGAGACGAAAGAGCAAGTGCATCCCTGCATTAAAAGACATGCCCTACTTTGACAAGGAAAGGGAAGTACAATCTTCTAGCCCTAAGCGGGGACCTAATCCAGATCTACAGAATTCTCAAAGGGATCAGTAAAGCTGATGTATCAAGATTCTTCTGTTACATAATGAATAATGAACTCAAGGACAACAATAAAAATTATAAAGCGGTATGTTTAAGCCAGAAAGCAAGCAGGGGGCTATGGGAACCTGAAATAAACTGCTGTATCATGTAGATAAGTTGTTGTGTAGACATTTATTTTGTTTAAGAAGCAAAATATAATAACAAAACACAACCCAAAATAAAATAAAACAGAAAATACATCTGTATATTGTGAAGACAACCATTGAAACCTGGCATTCAACCTCTAACCAACCTAGAGTGTTATACAATTAGTGAGACACAGTAAAAAATGGTTCTAAAATGGTTCTTTATAGAAGATAAACAGTATGAGATACAAAAGGAAATAAAATCAAAAGGTTCTGCTCAGCACAGGCCTGGCATGTTTACCATAAAATTATCAGGTTCTTGCCAATTTCTATAAAAGTTTTGGACAGGTCCTTATAAAAACAAATTTGAGAAAGTGGATTGGGATATTCTTTGAGTTGGAAAAATATCATGGTATGAATATTACTGGTGATATTTCATGGCACCCCTTTACCCATCTAGTATTGCTCCATTTGGAGTGTTTTTCCACCAGGCCATCAAAGTGATATTTTTTTCTTTTTTCCCAAAATGGTTTTAGCAGAGGACATTCTTATAACTTGTACCATGCCTTTGGTACATTTTAGACAAAATATATTATGGCATACGTACTGCTTATTGAACTACAGTAGAGAGGCTAAGGCAACTGATTTGAACATTGGGGCGTTTTATATATTGTTAGTTACTTGAGTTAGTTATTTTTTGTATTGAATATTTTTGTAGCAGTGATATCATATCTTCATTTCATATTCATATTTATCATCAGTCATATTCAAAAATAACATTGATAATAGGAAGAAATTGCATGTGTTAATACACTACATTAAATGTGTGCATTTTAACAGCACTTTACAATATCATGTAATTAAAAACATAGCCCAAATAGGCCTGTGGTAGCTCAGAATTTTTCATAGACGCCAATTCAAATGATGTAGAAATGGCAATGATTGACTTGCTGTTCTTAGTTCATTGTCATGAAGGGTCTATTCAAATCTCTTGAAGATAGCATTTTTGAAATAAGTGCTCAATGGAGAGTTAAAAGCTATGTTAAGTCTTAAGGTATAATTGTCAGCTGCTTCAGACTATGATGGAGAGTAGAGTTGGAGTACTTAAGATAAATTAATAATATTAAAATATGATGTGAAAAAAATGCAGTTATGAAGTTGTTTTTATTGTTAACATACAATGAATACTAAGCATATATTTGTATGGTCTATGCTTTCTGAGCAGCACTTTACCTAATTCATTTTGGCTTATACTCATTTCTAGGTAAGTGACTTTATTACTTCTGTGGTTAATCTTCCCTCAAGTAGCAGGAGAAGTGAGTTGGTGTACAAGTGGCTTGCATGTGCTTGCGCCTGCACTGGCATTTGACTAACTTCTACTGAGGACTTGTACTGAAGAATACAAGTTGAAGTGATGGCCCCTCTCAAGGGAAATTTGTAATAGTAAACTAATAAAGTATCTATCTATCTATCTATCTATCTATCTATCTATCTATCTATCTATCTATCTATCTATCTATCTATCTATCTATCTATCTATCTATCTATCTATCTATCTATCTATCTATCTAATCTGTTGTCAAAGTCCCATAGAATGCTTCTATGTTTAAAGATAGACAAATTCAGAGATTTGCCAATGCTTTTCAATGGGGGATTTAGAATTTTTTAAAATTTGGAAGTATGCCAGGTTTCAATAAAATTGGTCAATTATGCGACAAGATATTTCATGTAGACAGACAGAAGTGCAGATAGACAGAAACTGCAGTTAGTTTTTTTTTTTTTTATATATTATATGTAAATGCACCTAAAAAAGGAATTTCTTACCTTGCACTATTAATACTTCTTTTCAATATTGCTGCACATATACTATTGGTTTCTGGCTATTTCCTTAGCTTCAGTTTGTTTGTGTGTCTGTATGGTATTGTGCATTTGTTGAAAACATGACAATGATGAAATCAGACATTGTCACATTAACTTTATTTCAGTTTAAGTATTTAAAACATTTGATTAATATTTGTGTTGCACCATTACCAACATACACCATCATAAAGTGCAATTCAGGGCAAACAAAATTAAAAATATGTTGTCAAATTTATTAGTAGGCTAAATTTTCTACTGTAGTAGATGATTATTGACAGAATGTAGGAGGACAAGTTTGGAGAAGAGCTAAGATTAAGAATATAGAAGAATGCATTGTGTGGAATCAGAAACACTATGCAGAATAAAGCATGATAAGAGGTGCTACAAGAACGGTTCTGAATGAAGAAGTGGTGTTTTAATCTTGATTTCAATGTTACAAAGCTAGAGAGGTGCTCAGAGAAATAGCAACAAATCTACTGTAAATAAACAATTGCCTAAGCCGCAAAAACTAAAGGTTCAGTCATCATAAAATCTTCTCTGTTTCTTGAGTTTATACAGAGTAAGCATTATAGAAAAATGATAATTACAAAATACATGAGTCATCATTAGAAAAAACATTCAATAAATAAAAATGCTATAACTGCCTTTTATGAAGAAGTTAAAAAATTAAGAATGCACCAACTATCAAAATGGTTAACTAAATCCCCAACCTGCCCATGACTGTTACACTATGCATTTTCCAAATTTTGTGAAATAATCCTTATTTAAATCTTTAAACTTAACTTGTGATGAAAGAGTCTGCTGAAGGATTATAGCCAAACTGCTTCACACACAGGGGACCCAGAGATTATATCTGAGATGTCTTGAGGTAACACTGTCTTAGGGCTGAGTGCTTTCCAGGTCAGTTTCAGAGAAGTGGAGCTGGTAATTTTGGAAGTTCTTAAGGAATGTCAGATATTCAAATGTGAGACCCACTGTTTACTTTGTATTTTTGCCAATTTCAAAGAAGCTGCCTGCAGTGTCTGAAGATGAGCTGCTTGGACAGCTCTTGCTGTTCTACAAAAGAAGACTGTGTATTACAGTTACAGGAAGGGTGGTGAAAATTGTTTTCCATTGCCCCTTTCTAGAGTGCCATAGAGTTAGGAGCTGCAGAGATGCTGATGGAAGCTTTCTAAGGGTCTTTATCATTTTAGCCTATGTGTCCCTCCCCTGTGCTATAGTGACTGTGTTTCCATTGTTCTTTATTTGTATACTTAGGACTCTCTCCAGTTGTTTTTTATGACTGTATCTGACACAGGGAGTTTGGGATAACATGTCATGTAACCGTCCTTCCCAGCAAGTGAAGTCTAGGGCTCCCTGGGTCTTGCATTCTGACTTTACATGCTGAACGATGTAATCTAAAGAGTAATATGCATATACACTGTGACATTTCTGTAATTATCACATATTAAATAGCAACTAGTCATGTACTGGCACAGTGGTTTGGGTTGCTGGCTGACAATTCCTGACAACTGCATTTTAATCCTGACCTCTTTATTCTGTGTGTTTCTCGTGTTCTTCCAAGAGCAGTTTTCCTTAGTATTCAAATATTTTTCTTCTATTGTGCCAAAGGAGGAAAATTTAGCAAGTCACTTGCCAAGTGAATAAAGGACTGGGAGATAAAACTGGTGATCTAAATTGGCCGTTTTACACTTCAAAAGACTCAGTCTGGGATTGGTAAATTGTCTGATCTCATGAAACAATTTTTTCAGAATCTGCTTTTCAAAGCTTTACGGTAATTTAGTTATAGTACTTCTTCATGTGAGGTATTACAGTAGTTGGGCTAGCATTTTTTTTTTTTCACTGTGAACTTCCTGTAAACAGAGAGCAGCAAGGCAAGCTTCACCAGAGAAAGAGAGGACTGAAAATTTTATGTAAAAGAAAGTGGATTAATAAATTGAGAAAAAGGAGTAAGAGGAGTCATCCTGTGCAATTAGACAAATGGCAAGAAAAACTACAGTAATGAATTTGGACCTTTTGATTTTATCCTTTAAGTAAAAAGAACACTGCGTGTCTAGGTTTTGGCAATGACAGCCTGAAGTCTTGAACTCCTGGACATCACCAGATGCTGGGTTTCCTCCTTTTTAATGCTCTGCCAGACCTTTACTGCAGCGGCTTTCAGTTGCTGTTTGTTTGTGGGCCTTTCTGTCTGAAGTTTAGTCTTCAACAAGTGAAATGCATGCTCAATTGGGTTAAGATATATTCAGAAAATCATTGTAATTGCCTGTTTGGAACCCCATAGGCACTGTATAATAGATATAGAAAAAAACAGCTAAAGGGATAGATATACAGATAGATAAGAAGGAAAGGCACTATATGATAGGCAGGCAAGGAAGCTGCTATATAATAATAAAATTACTGTTATTACTATATAGATAGACAGGGAGTTCAGGCAGGCAGAGAGGTGAAGGTTAAAAAGAAAAAAGAAAAAAAAAAAAACATTTTCTCCCCCAGCGGGGAATCGAACTTGGATCTCAGAGGCACGGCAAGCTAGTTTCGCTCTGAGTCAGCAAATCTTAGCGTTACACCACGGAAGCTGTCATATCCTTCTTGAACCTTTTGTGAAAGTGTTTATTTGATCTTTGGGCTTCAGGCTTCACACATTTTATAGTTTATGCCTACATTTTGTAACATTTATTACTAAAATATGAAAAAGTTTCTGTTTTAACAATGTGTTTACACAGATTACTGTAGAAACGGAACACACATGAAATGCGTGTGTTCCAAATAACGATCTATTATTTCCACTCTAAAACTCCACTTCACTCCCAGATAATCAATCAAGGCATGATCTGGAAGAAGTTCGTGCACATTCTAAGTCAGTGGGGTGATGGAATAGCCGGCTGCTTGCAGATTGTGTTTAGCAGCACATTTAGATGACAAAAGACACTGGCGGAGAGGTGCGAATGGATTTAAGAAGCGATTTAAGGTGGGCGGATCTACGAGTTTTTTCGTAGGCTCTGGTAATTCTAGTGTTAAAGGTTTGTCACCCATGCGAGCAACAGTAATAGCGAAACAAAATTAAAAAAAAAAAAGATTTACAAAAAATTATAGAAATTGTCACAATATGCTAAAAATTATGATTAAAAGGATATAAAAGGCACAATATGATTTAAGGGACTTATTATACAGTCAGGTTTGAATACATATACCAGTCTGTCTTATGTCCAGATTGACTTAGGACCGGTCCATCGGAACTGAATGTGGTCGTAAGTCGACAACTACCTGTATATACAGTGTGTGTGTGTGTATATATATTATGTATAGAATATATATATTTATGTATAGAATATATATATCTATGTATAGAAATTAAACAATATGACAGCTTGTAATTATGAGAAGTATTTCATTTTCTTTAATGATATGTATTATGGATAAATATGTCCCTTAAGGGAATTGTATTTATTTTAGTATTTTTATGGTCACTGAACAATAACCATACAGAATTTCATTTTCTTAATAAAAAATGAATAGGTAACACCTATGCTCCACAGTGTGTGTTCAAAAGTTTTATTATGAAAATACAGAAGTTTACACTTCATTATAAGGCTTCTTCATGTTTGGTTATGCAGGAGCTTAGTGTAAACGTTTTCTTTAAGGAAAAAAAAAATCAGAATTGGCTGATCCAATCCAATCCAGTAACATGATTTTTTTGATCAGTATCGACCTTCAAAAAGCCTGATCAGAACATCAGGTAGGTAAAAACTCATCAAACATCCTAGCCAAAGCGAATCAAAATTAACTTTATTGGCCAGGTACACTAATGTGTACTAGGAATTTGTCTTGATAGTATTGGTGCAAAGTACAAGGATAACACAGAATACAAAAAATAAATATAAGCAGATAAAATATACAATGATAAAATATGATTCAGCATAGAAGAGAAATACAATAAATAAAAAGATAATAGAATTAAAATGTCCAGGCAGTCTAGTGTGCAGGTATACATAGATACTGAGTAAAAGCTCAGATCTAATTAGTAAGAATAACTGCACATGGAAAAAAGGTGACGCATTGTTTTAGTTTCCACTCCACAAAGATGTTTGTCGGAGGGAAGTCTTTGGAACAGGTTATGCCCTGTGCGAGTCAGATCAGCAATATTCTTAGAGGTCCTCTTCCTTACCCTGGACTCATATTGGATTTCATTGTGAGGTAAATTAAAGCCTATGATCTTTTCACAGGCTTTGATGATGCATTGCAGATTGGCATTAGCCTGAATGAAGGCAGTACCAAACCAGACAGTTATAGATGAGATCAGAATGGACTTGATGATGGCTGTATATAATTGGACTGATATTGCTTGAGGAAGATTGAATTTCATCAGCTGACACAGAAAGAACATTCTATGATGGGCTTTCTTAATAATGCATGTGATGTTATGTCCCGTTTAAGGTTTTGTCAGAGCACTGTACTCAGAAACTTAAATGATTTTGTATTCCCAAAGGCTAACTAGAGAATAAAAAAAAACTAATATCACACACAAAATGCTTATGAAAACTTGTAGTCAACAGTAAGAAACTATTGTATGTAAACTGAAGAGCTATGACTAAGACATGTAATTTGAATCGTTTAGTATCCACAATCATGGACAACCAGCAGGTGCAAGCCACTGACCTTTATACAGTTGCAATGATTATGTCTTACATCGTTGGTAGCAACAAAACTGACCTTAAAATGATGACACCCACAGAAAACAAAGATGGTGTCACAGGAAGACAGAAATAATTTATTCCATAAAGATGAAACCAAAATAAAAGTTAATAATAGAATGAATTTCCTGTTTCACAAAAAATCCCCAATGTAAACCAAAAAAATCAAATACATCAAATAGATCAAACAGGAAGTGAAAAAAGAGTAAAACAAAACCAAATCATAACAATTCCCATTAAATGTGAAATTAAACGAACTGACACCTCTTTCATGGTCAATTTCTGCCTTTTTTCTGATGTTACCAGGATAGGATGCAGTTCCCTGCACCCTTTATTTTACATTAAGAAAATGAAAGAATGTATGGATTATATGATAAGTTTAACTTTTTGTTCCTCACTATCAAGTATTGTAGTTAATTTTACATTTATGCTTCTCCATATTTAATTTTTTTCCTGCTACATTAACGTTTTCAAAGAACTAATATTCATTATACTCACATAATGTTCAAGTTGGCATGTGGATTAAAGGTTGATTACAAAATTTGCCATCCCACATCATAGTAAGTTCTTTCTGTTATAGATTTTAGATTTTTCTTTTTATCTTTTCTGTTAGAGTTTAATTCTTAAGTACTGTGTCTACTCTCTGTCCTTGTTCCAGAGAGCTGGTGGGATGGGGGCCGAACATATCTTTACAAAAATGCTCCAAGGTCATCATTTTTATGAATATAGGTTAGAATGACTCATATTGTATTTTAATTTTGCATGCCTATTTTTAAAATAAATGCATTTTTGTTTTGTCAATTCAAATAAATGATACCACTCACCTTGAAAACATTTTTTTCTTTCAAAAGAAATAAAAATAAAGCACAGAAATATTTCATGTACTTTTTTGCCAGTACTTTGGGTTTCCAGTTCTGTTTTTTTAGACATCATCTCACTTGTGCTTATCTTATCTCAAATTTACTATTCCATTTAAATAACTGAGTTGGTTGTTAAATTGTAGAGCTGCACCAAGAAGGTAAAATATGTAAGGAATATGGTTTAACATATTTTTATTGCTACACTTTTGAAAAGAAATCTAAATGTATCCTGTATAAGCACCTGTGACTGCATTTATGTTACCAAAAAGGTTACCTGTGAGCATAAAGATGTAGTTTCACCAATGAACTAAAAGCTTTTTCCAAGAACTTAACTGCCTTAGCTGTCTTGTGCAACTCCAAAATTACTGCATTTACAGTAATCCCTCCTCGATCGCGGGGTTTGTGTTCCAGAAACCCCCACGAAAGATGAAAATCTGCGAAGTAGAAACCATATGTTTATATGGTTATTTTTATATTGTCATGCTTGGGTCACAGATTTGCACAGAAACACAGGAGGTTGCAGAGAGACAGGAACTTTATTCAAACACTGCAAACAAACATTTGTCTCTTTTTCAAAAGTTTAAACGTGCTCCATGACAAGACAGAGATGACAGTTCCGTCTCACAATTAAAAGAATGCAAACATATCTTCCTCTTCAAAGGAGTGCGCGTCAGGAGCAGAGAATGTCAGAGAGAGAGAAAAAAGCAAAAAATCAAAAATCAATAGGGCTGTTTGGCTTTTAAGTATGTGAAGCACCATCAAACAAAGCAGCTGCTAGGAAGGGAGCAATGTGAAGGTAGTCTTTCAGCATTTTTTAGAGGAGCGTCCGTATCCTCTAGGCCAGTGTGCGAACAGCCCCCCTGCTCACACCCCCTCCGTCAGGAGCAGAGAATGTCAGAAAGTGAGAGAGACAGAGAAAAACAAACAATCAAAAATCAATACTTGCCGTTCGAGCTTTTAAATATGCGAAGCACCGTGAGGGAAGCATGTCGCTTGACAAAGCAGCTGCACGGAAGGGAGCAACGTGAAGATAATCTTTCAGCATTTTTAGACGAGCGTCCATATCGTCTAGGGGTGCGAACAGCCTCCCTGCTCACACCCCCTCCGTCAGGAGCAGAGAATGTCAGAGCGAGAGAGAGAGAGAACAGCAAACAATCAAATATCAATACTTGCCGTTTGATCCTTTAAGTATGCGAAGCACCGTGCAGGAAGCATATCGCTTGACAAAGCAGCCATATGTAAGCCCAGCAAGGAAGGGAGCAGTGTGAAGGTAATCTTTCAGCATTTTTTGAGGAGCGGCCGTATCCTCTAGGGGTGCGAACAGCCCCCGTGCTCACAATATATTTGAGGAGTTTTATTTAATACGTAATACGCGCTCTGGTTGGGTAGCTTCTCAGCCATCTGTCAATAGCGTCCCTTGTATGAAATCAACTGGGCTAACAAACTGAGGAAGCATGTACCAGAAATTAAAAGACCCATTGTCCGCAGAAATCCGCCAACCAGCAAAAAATCCACAATATATATTTAAATATACTTGCATATAAAATCCGCGATAGAGTGAAGCCACAAAAGTCGAAGCACGATATAGCGAGGGATTACTGTATATTTTTGCTATTGTTAGCATTGTCTTTTCTGTCTATTTCAAAGTGTTTGAGTATCTCCATTTGGGAGAGCAACCCCCTTCTTCACCTATACTTTATTTCCAAGAGAGAACTATGTCCTCATATTTGGAGGTGCTGAATATTAATTGTGTCTTGTACTGATGCAAACCACAAGAGTTTGTGCTGTAGCTAATATTCTGGCAAGGTGAAAAATCAATTGTTGATAGCACAAGATGTAAACCATGATGGGGCTGTGCTGTATGTAACTTCAACTTTTGCTGGTCAAATACAGTCATCAAATGAATGGCACACAGCAGGGAACCTAGAATCCTATGTTTTAATGTAGTCAGTCGGCAATAGAAACTCCTCAAAGCTATAAAATATTTGCACCCAACATTGATATACTTTCATTGTCTCGAAAATAGCTAAGCAAGGAGAAAAAGGTTCTCCATTGCTCCATGACCTTGGTGGAATCCACATGTTTCCCACTAGGTTTGAGGTCCAACAAATTCTAATTTCAAATGCCTTTTAATAGACTTTCACGGAAGCTAGGAAAGTAATTGGAATATACTCTCTTCTTTCCCTTTTGAAAGCATAGACCTACACCCCAACATTAATGAATTACTGCAGAAATGCACTAGTAAAGATACTCCCATGAAATCCATTGTTCATAGAATTTATATTTGAATCTTATCCATTCCTCATGTCTCTGCCACTGTGTAACTTTTCAAACACCACTTAGACCTGGCTCTCGGTAATCTACCCAATCTTACAATATCCTTTTGTCACTGCTTTCTCTGATGGAACATAAGTCCACTATATTTGGGAATTCTTCAGAGTATTTGCTCCACCTGTTCTGTCTAACCTCTACCCAATGGTGTGCAATTCGGCCCCCACCGATTCAAAAGAGGGCTGAGGCTCTGTGTAATCATGGGAGTTCCTATATTTGTTATTTTGCTTTACTTAAACTACAGAGATGCAGCTAATTATATTATGCGTTTATGAATGTTGGGTATATCTGCTTTATCGCATCCCATGAGTACAGCTTTACTTCTGTGTGGACAGTTTCCATAAACAAAATCAGACTTCTGTGTAATATAATTTCAAGCACTTCACATATATGGAATACCCTCACATGGACAATTTCCTCAGGCAAAAAGACTTACTAGCTTGACATAAGCAGACCAAACAGTTATCTTCTGACCCTAGTGTCACTTTTGTTTCAACAAATTCAATATTTCAACAAAATTTAATATTTTCTTTATCAGTATGCTGCTGCTGGAGTATGTGAATTTCCCCTTGGGATTAATAAAGTATCCGTCTATCTATCTAAATTCTGTGCCAAATGACACACTGTTCTCTGAATCCCTGTCACTTGTAATTGACTAGCCTCTCATGTTGTACCTTGTTAAAAGCATTTTGACGGCCAAGGTGTCTTAGGCTCCTCTGTAATCAACTCCTTTTGTTACTTCCTAATAAAACTGCAAAATATTTGTGAAATCTGATCTTCCCATCTAAATACGTTTGTTACTCACTAACATACCTGTACCGAATGTCTGGTTCTTTTTCCATTTGTTAATGCTTACATTAATTTTCCTGTGCTGCACATTAAACTAACTAGCCTACAGTTATCAGGGCTGGCCCATTCAAATTTTTATGTAATGGATTATGTATTACAGTATTTGCTCTCTTCCCGTCATTAGGAATATTCTTGTTATTTAGTAGATTCTGAAAAACATAGAGGGTAAAGGTTTTTATATGTTTTACATGTAATCAACTATATCCTTTAAGAACTCTTTTGGAAATGGATGATTTTGTTTGCTTTTAGAATTTATAATAATTTTTATCCATTTAATGTGGGCATCATCTACCAATTTTGCCAGTTTGCTCGATGCAGACAAAAGTGTATATACACACACACACACACACAAGTTTCTGAGGGTCACCAGCTTGCATGATGGGTGCCTCATAGCACAACACAGCTTCGAGCAAAGCTTTACAGTAGTTAAGCAAGTGTCAGTTTCTACTTTGTGCTGCAGGTTTGAGAGGCTGAGTAGCGGTAAGAAAGCCATACCTTACAGGACAAAATTGGTCCTTGAAATACCAGCTGTGGACTACTACAGACTGGACAAAGTCCCCTCTTTGCAGTAGAAACTGATGCTTGCCTTTGCTGAACACTGTTAAGCTGTGCTTGAAGCTGTTCTGCTGTGAGGCGTCTATCACGTAAGCTTGTCTTCTGAATGGGTTGTGACTCTGTGTCTGCCAGATCTCTTCCTATCTAGGTTTCTTTCAGTTTCCAATTGACTTTGAATAATGTATGACACTTGTGTACTCATTGATAATAATGCTCTGTCTCATTTCATTTGTTAATTGACATTTTCTTCCCATTATCAGTGGAATATTGTCCAAGTAGTACTTCAGAAGGTGTGGTAACACAGTCTGTTCCAACTCTGCTTTAAGACAGACAGAGCGTTTTTAAGTAATCAATAGAAGTTGCTTCAACTTGCAAGGCTTAATTTACTTTAATTGTTGCAGAACATCTATAAGTTGTAACCTATTAGTAGTTCTCTGAAGAAGGGGATTAAGGGGATTGAAGCACAGGTTTGCTTCTAAGACAGAGAGTCTCACATGGTGTGTTGCCTTCCGTGTGCACAGATGGGATAGGCTCTTGGCCAGAGCGTGGGTGGATTCAGTTATCATTGTCCATGTTGGAACATAAGGATTGTCTGTCAGTTCTGTGATCCAGATTCAAAGAGTTAGGTGCCAGGCGGAGGAGCAGAACTGACAAGGTAGTCTTCTCAAATGTTCTGCCTGTGCCATGCACCAGTCCAGGTAAGAATGAGGAGATTAGAAGGCTTAACATGTGGCTCAAATCTTAGTGCAGGGTAGAAAGGTATAGGTTTATGGGGAATTGGGACTCCTTTTTAAACAGATGGGACCTGTTCCCCTGTGACAGGTTACATCTGAACTTGAGGGCCACCTTCAAGCACAACTTAGCAGTCATAAAATCAACTACTGCTACTGTTAAGGTGTGCTTAGAGGTATTGTTTTGTGAGGTGCCTTTCACACACCCAAGAAAGCTTTGATTTTATTATGGGAACTCTGGGCTTGTAGATATTAATTCCCTGAAGCTTCCGGAGGTGACAGTTCTTCTTAAGAGTCGGTAGAATGGGCATGTGTAGTCAAACTCTGTCTAGAAGGGAATGCTAGCTCCTTGGTTGGATAACGGTTGATGCTATATTCGCATTGTAGTAAGGTTGTCCACTTACAGTATTCCCTCAGAGCTAGAATGGTGACAAAATAACCACAACAACACAGTTCAGTAACTATATAAACAGTAATTTTATACTTCTCTTGTAGTTAAGGAATCTTTCACAATACAAATTTACAAACAGGCTCTGTCGAGAGACCCAAGATAATAAGTTAACAGAGATGAGTGCAGCAGTCAGGTTCAGATTCTTAGTGCTTCAGCTGTTGTCTTTCCCAGATGTTATAGAAGTTGTGGCAGGCGGCTGGCGTCCATGCCCAGCCAGGACGCCTCTGCACACTATATTCAGGGGGAGCAGCCCTGGACACTGCAATACCTCCTCCTGGACGCTAGATGACCACCCCCTTGGGGTGGAGTGGTGCCTCGGGTTCCCGCAGGGCTCCCTGGGAATTGGAGTTGGGTGCAGCCCTTTTGGGTCCCGCAGGCACTGCCAGGGGGTGCTGTGTTTGGGACTCCTGAGCCTGTGTGGGCAGCATATTGATCACACCCGGAAGTGCAGCCATAACTCACTGATCAAGCACCTGGAGCACTTCCGGGTGAACTATAAAAGGAGAAAGCAACCACCACTCAGCAGCCAGAGTCGGGTGGAGGAGGACAAGGTTGCCTGGGAGGAGTGGTGGTGCCAGTGAGAGAAGAAGAGTGCTTGGTGTGCTTTATTTGGGACTGTTTATTGCCTGTGGGTCACGGGGAAGACGTGCATCCACAGACGAAGAAAATAAAAAGTATTTGTTTATTTTACATGTGCCTCCTGTGTCCAGTCTGTGCCGGGTCGGACACTATATAGCACTACTCTTACAAAGTGTACAAAGGTCTAGAGGGTGGAAAGGTATGGTGGGTAGCAACTCAAAAGTCTCTGGTTTCAGCAGATCAACAGCTGTGGTGCTCCAGCCTGCCTGGGGTCCAGCGGTTGTGGAATCTCAACATGCCAGGGTGAGCTAATGCTTTTTGTAAATTTTGGATAATATTGTTTTAATACAATAAACCAATCAGTTTTCCCACTGCTTTTGTATAAGTCTCTGTAAAACAAACAATTTTTTCAGACTTTCTAACAGCAAAGCCTAAAAAATGCTTTCTCATGGATTTATGTAGCACAAGAATGAAAATAAATGCCTGAAAAACATAATAGAAAGAAAAATGTGGCCACTGTTACACAATGATAATGAAAAAAATAATCAGAAATTAAAATATGTATTGTTTATGAAAGAATAAGCAGGCTATGAGTGCAATCTATACTATCATTAATCTTCACTGCTGCCTACAAACCCTGCATAATAGTTCAGTTCTCATTCCAATAACCATTTTTGGCAAAATATTCATATTTTATTGCATTCAGTAGCTGCAGAAACTTTCTTAATTCAGCCTTATTCAATGAATTATAGATCAAAACAATACCCTCAATTATTAAATATAGAATCTTAACTTTAGGTGATGCACCTGTTGGGAGTGGGCAGTTAGAACTACCACAACTATTGTAAATATGAAAATAGGTGTTTTATATATGGAATGGCTTACTTTTTTTTTTTTTAACCAATAACATCTGCTAATTCTTGGTTACCCTTAGCTAGCCTAATTATAATCCAACAATTGACTGGGTTGCTAAATAACAAGTTGGAGCCAACTCGTCTCAAAAATTATACACCTCTTCTGGTTCCATGTTTTACTGTTCAACTCTTACCTGACTGTTATTTAGATTTTATGAATGTCTTTAGCAAAGCAATAGTTATTGAACTTTCCCCAACACAGAGAATATGAGTGTGCCATAGAATGTTTAGGCCCCTCACCAAAGGGAGAAATTTGTTCTCTACCACAACTCAAGCTATAGAAAATAATATTAACAAAAACAGATAAATAAAACTGTCTAATGTCCAATCTGAATTGGATTATTTTTCTTCAAACGAAAGATGGAAGGTTAAGACCTTGTATAAGTTATTGGAAGTTTAATAAAGTAACCAAAAGGAATTGCTACCCATTGCCTTAGATTTCATCTTTGTTAAATCAAGTTATAGGATCCACTATGTTGTCTTAATTGGATCTTAGAAGTGCTTACAATCACATTCATATTCCTGAGGCAGATGAGTGTAAAATAGCCTTTAATACCAACTCTGAATATACAACCATGCCATATGGCCTGGATAATGTACCATCTGTTTTGCAGAATTTCGTTAATGTCATAGTTCAAGATATTTTAGGCATCTACTCACTGGTTTACATTGACAAGATCCTCATTTTCCAACGAGAGGTCTTTAGGAGATTGTATGATAATAATATGTTTGTTTTACTAGAAAAGTATAAATTTCATAAACTGGTAATTCTTTAAAGTTATAATATAAAAATCTGCTATTAGCATTAACAAGACTAAATTCACTCTTATTTTAACCTGGGCTGATATTCTAAACTGGAAAAAGCAGAAATTCTATCTTACATGTTTGAATCAGATGAGTCCCTAACTATGCCCGAACGAATTCTGTGACATGAATGTTTTTTATGAGAAATAATGAAACCTATCTAGGTATTGCCAGTTGGTTTATTTCAACCAATTCCAGTTGCATCCAGATCATGCAAATCCTTTTGCATGGACTTTACCACTAATCTTTCTTTCTCTCATCAGTTTATCACGCTTCTTGTGGTTGTTGATCATTTTTCTAAATGTACCCTATTCCTTTGAAGAAACTCCCCACTGCAAAGAAAATACCATATTTATGCGTGTACCACACGCACATTTTTTTCCCGAAAATTAGCATTAGAAAATCAGGTGCGCGTCATACACAAGGAAATTTTTTTCAGTAATGTTTACTTCTTCTGCTTGGGCTCTCTCTCTCTCTCACTCGCACTCTCTCACGCGCAATGGAAGAAAGAAAAACTTTCGTCATGCAACAAAAACAGTAGGGCATTTCGTGGAAAACTTGCCCTAAACGCTTCCTATACAATCACAACACGCGTAATATGCGGGGCAAAATGGTTTTCGCGATTTTCTTTGTAAAAATTAGGGTGCGCGTCTTCCACAAGGGAGCGTGGTGTACGAGTAAAAACGGTAGCTGGTATTCTCATTTATCACATCTTTTGTCTTCATGGGTCCCCTACTTTGATTGTGTGGGACAATCTTTAGTTTATTTTACAAAGTAGTAATTATTTTGTTACGAAGTGGATTGTTGTGTGAATCTAACCTTAAAGAGTAAATATGTATCTGGAAAAGATCCTACATTGTATAATTAATAATTGCCATGACAGTTGGATATCTTTATTACCACTTTTAGAATGCACATGTAATGTATTATACCACTCTTCTATTGGGACATCTCCTTTTAAATATCTTAATGGTTTCAAACCTTCTTTATTGAATTTAAATTGTAACTCCTAACCTAGATAAGTATCTAGCTAAATTACATAAATCATGGACAGTGGTCAAGTAGAACCTATAGAGGTCAGAAACCCCTGCTAAACTGTTTACAGACCCTAAACGTCATAAGAACCTTGAGTTTAAACTCAGGCAGAAAAAGTGGCTCCCTGCTTGGAATGTACAACTTACGGTTCATCCCATAACCTTGCTCTAAGATTTATAGGACTATATTCCAGTAACAAATGGATAGGTCCTGTCTCTTACAAACTTGCCCTTCATCCTAATTTTAATATTCTGCCAGTGTTTAATGTTTTACAGTTGACATGGGTCCATTCTAGTCTTTTTTACTGACCTGTTCCTCCTCCAGTTCCTCTTCAAGTGGATAGTGAATGGAAATTCAAGATTCAGCATATTTTGGACTCACAACATAGAAGGTCTAAAGTGAAATATCTTATCCCAAACATCTGTCATTCTTAACTTCTATGACTTCCTGATATTTGGCTTTTTATATCATGAAATATTTTATTTTCACAAGACTAAGTTTCATTCTTTGGCAAACCATAGTATTTTTTTATAATTGCCTTCAAGAAAGGCAACTGTATTCCTACCTTTTGATGGGAATACAGTTTTTCTTTGCAGAAAATATTGTAGGATTTGAATGTGTTCATATATTCATTTAATCCAATGCAGGCTCCTGTGAACACTCTGAGTGCTGAATCCAGACCATCCTGAATTGACTCTGTAGCCTCAGTACTTCATTTGTACACTGTATGTATTCCTGGTTTTGCTATCAGTAAGAATGGACTTAAAATACCATGTCATTTGACTTACTCAAGAGAGCACATGTAGTAGCGTTGCAAGCATCACAAGTAGTCCTCATTGGTTTATAATTTTTTGCCTGTCTAGTAGAACATCTTACCAACTTATATTTGAAGAGTTCAGTTACCAAGGAGAAATGGTAATAACTATAAAATCTTGGCTTATATTTTGCGCAACTGAGACATAATTTGCTAAAAGCTTCATTGCATCATCAGTAATAGTAACTGATTACTGGGGGAAGGCATAAACTTCAGTCAGAATAGCAGATGCAAAATTCTATTATTTGAAAAACAATTTACATTTATTCATCTGAAGCTCTAGAGGATTCAAGCAGCAATATTGAGACACTGTGCACCAAGATTTGCTCATGTACAAGTAGATCTCACCTCTTTTCTTTTGTTGAAAACATCATAAGATCAGTCATGTCTGTAAAGATTATTTTTAGACTAGTCGCAAATCAAATTATTTGGCTCAGCTTTCATAAATCAGAATACTGAAGTGAAACAAAAGGTGAATTCTAGAGATAGATAGATAGATAGCATCCATCAATTTATTTTATAAAGAAATTCATTGGACTTGGCAAATGCCATGTGCTCTGAAATAGTGAGGCACCCCTCTTCTGTAGTTATGTTTTCCTCGTGTTGTGGTTACAGCTCTCCAGCCATGTCACCATCCTCATGCACTGTCTGTATATCTCCCATAATCGCTGTGTGACTTCTATGTGCACTATTAACTTGGCATCTTGCTAAGGAGTGGAACTTCATCAGAGTTTTCTCGGCTCACAACCTGCCTCAGTGAAATTAATACCTGGATGGAGCAGAACTCTTTAAAATTAAATTGCAACAAAACTGACCTCCTGCAAATTGGGACTAAAGTGCAACTTAATAAAATGAGCTCCTTCCCAGTCTATTTTGGTGGTGATCTCATCAGACCTGCCTCTACTGCAAAGAATCTTGGTGTTATTTTTGATTCCTCCCTTTCTTATTCCGCCCACATAAACCACATTAAGAAACTTTCTTACTTTCACCTCCGTAACATATCTGGTGTTCACTCCTTCCTCTCCTTTTCTAACTGTGAGAAACTTGTCCATGCTTTTATCACATCGATTATTGTAATTCCCTACTGGCAGGTGCCCCTTCTAATCTTATATCACAGCTCCAGCTTATTCAAAACTCAGCTGCAAAAGTCCCTACACGGACCAGCAGTAGCGAGCACATCACACCCATCCTGTTTCGCCTTCACTGGCTCCCTGTGTCTTACAGAATCGAATATAAAATCCTACTAATAACCTACAAAGCCTTAAACCACCTTGCACCAAACTACATCAGTGACCTTCTCCATCACTATGTGCCTGTCCGCCCACTAAGGTCCTCTGATTCTGGCAATCTTGTTGTGCCCCTCACTAATCTACACTACATGGGTGACAGCAGGGCCTTCAGCTGTATAGCGCCAGACTCTGGAATGACCTACCGAAATTAATCAGGTCAGCTGACTCCATGAATTCTTTTAAAAAACAACTCAAAACTCATCTGTTCATTAAGGCTTTTAGCTCTACTTGACTTTATTACCCTTCTCTCATTTTACCTCTATGTCAAGGTGCTCATGTAACCTGTATGTATATGTGTGTGTGCTAGGCCATCAATTATGTTGTCTGTTAGGCTTTTTCTCTGAACTACTGTCTTAATCTTCTTTATTTATTTATCTGGTACAATGCTAAATACTGTGTACCCTGTCGTTCTTTCTTAAACTCTGTGAAGTGCCTTGAGCATGGGAAAGGCGCTATATAAATAAAATGTATTATTATTATTATATGTGTGACTAAGAATTCAATAGATAATGACAGAAAAAATTATAAAAATCTGTTTATTATACCAAAAATTTACCTAGCAGCTTTTTTTAAACCATATATTTCAATTCATTTAACTTTATTTTGCCTTCATTATTTTCCACTTTATTAATTGTTTAAGGGCAATTATTTTAGACAGGCATTTGCACTAATCTTGCACAATAATATGACCAAAGTAGTAGTAGCAGTAATAGTAATAATAATAATACATATTATTTATATAGTGCCTTTCCCATGCTGAAGGTGCTTAACAAACTACCCCAATCATCAGTTCAGTTTTACAGTTAGTTTCCAGCTAGCCAGTGTTGCCCATTTTATCCCAAATTCCTGTTGTCCATAGACTTCTATTACGTTTATTAGCATCTGTAAGCTGCATTTTCTTTATATCTCTTCTCACTTCATCAATCCAGCATTTCTTCAACCTTGTTTGTCTTATTTCTCAAGTTACTACTTCCATTCCCAGCATATTACAGTCTTTCCATCTCACCAGAATACAAGGTGAGACACAAAAAGAACCAGATTGGTAAAATAAATATATTTATTGATGAATTACAGCATTCCAAACATTGTCATCTTCTATATACTCCCCCTCCCGATCTCTACACCACTCCATACGTATCTTCCATTGATTGAAACAGTGCTGGAAGTCTTCTTGCTTGAGGCTCTGCAACAGGCTTGAGGTTTTTGTTTTCACTTCATCCATTGAAGAAAAATGTGTTCCCTTCAGGTCACTTTTGATTTTCGGGAACAAGTAAAAAATCACAGGAAGCTAAATTGGGTGAAAAGGGAGTATGATCGAGGACAGGAATGTTTTTGTCAGTCAAAAACTGCATTACGGAAAAAGAGAAAATTTGTGGGAAATTTGAAGTTGATTCGCTGTTCGATTTTTTTCACCCGACATTATCGCGGCAACTTTTGTAGCCATTGTTGTGCAAATGCTGACTGGACTATTCACAGGATATACCCAGCTGGTCAGTGGTTTGAGAGGGCTTGTAGGAGGGGATATAGTTCTATGATTCATGTCCGGCCGACCTCCAGACGGTTTTCCAGGAAAGCCCCAAGCCCAGTCCGGTTATTTTTGTGTCTCACCTCGTATGAATGATGGTTGTTCTGGCTTCTATAGATTTAAAGGTAAACAACTTGTTCTTTTCCTTTTTGTACATTGCATTACACAACACCAGTTGGAAACCTTCTTCATTTCTGGATCCATGGCTGAACCCACAATGCACAACATCATAGCCATCACTTGATGTGCCAACATCTCCATTTAGATCTCCGCCTATGAATATCAACTCTTCATTCGACATTTCACCAGAAATTACAGTTAGCTTATCTCAAAATTATTTTTTCTCCTGTCCAGTAAGTCCAATTTAGAGAGCATAGGTGAAGATAGTTTGCTAAATGATCTGCCATTGTAAGTCAAACTATAATAATCCTATCACATATTCTGTTTACTCCAACCACCTTGTGTATCCATGATTATGACACAAGTATACCTAAACCTGCCATCACTTCACATTTTCCTTGCCAGAAGAATTTGCACACATATCTGTCCATCCCAAAATTTCTAGTACCACTCTCTTTCCAATGAGCTTCTTGTACATAACAGATACTGGTTTTTTGACTGGCTCCACAATTCCTTGTCACTACCAGGAGCCTTATCAACCTGTAACTGTAGATATACATGTACCGAGATGAACTGGGCAAATGAAGACACACACATTCAGCAAGGTTTGGTGCAAAACCTGTCAGTGCTTTTATTAAAATCAATCCAAAAAAACAAAGTACAACTAGTGCAGTCCATTCAAACATCCCAATTAGACATAAATAAATGAAAAACGTGTGTGTATGGAGTATTCTGCTCTGCTCACTCTCAACCACACCCACTAGATGAAGCATGCTTGTACTTTTAAATTTTTTCAGCTCTTGCATGCACCTCACTACAAAAGACCTCAGTGCAGCAAACGTCTTTGCGGAATAACAATGTTGTGCTAATAACACAGATAAAGAGACACAACGTCAAAGGGAAGCAAATGCCGCAGCTCAACAACATGCAAGTGAAACACCTCAGCAACGGAGGGCAAGGCTTGAAGTTTTCACTAAAAATATTGTCTATTTAGAGGTATTTTCTGGAGACAAAGATTAATAGGACTTATATGCCAGCGATACTACTAAGATATGGTATCGCCAGTGTCTTCTTACGAATGCCAGTGGGGCAGCAAGCACATGTAGGTCCACATCCTCTTCCCTGGGTAATTTGTAAGAGTTAGCTGACGTCTCTCCAAGTTTACGAATATAGTAAAACTGCTGGAGAGTCTTTGTGTTGTTTTTGGCCCCAAGACTACACTTAGCTGGTGAATAAATAATCCATAAAATTAGTGAGTGTCCAGTGGAGGTTAAAAGTCCAAATGAATATTTACATAAAACGAGGTTAAAACACAAGGGCAAATGTTTTCTTTAAAAACCCTGAGCCTCAGTGCTGCTTTCTAAAATCCGACCTCCCCTCGACTTACCTTCTTTGGTTTCTGCAGGACAAGGAGACGCCAACCAGCAGGCACAGACAATCCTTTCATCCCGCTTGGGCCCCTATTGCCAGTTCATTGGCATATACAGGGCACCACACCAAGCTTTTCTTCCTTCAACTCCTGCTGTCTTTTGCTGGCCTGGCAGTGGAGTCATCCTCGAGTGGTTTGGTCACTACTGCTCAAAGGCTGCTTGCTCAGCAAGAGCCCACTCTTGACAGTTGGCCACATGCTACTTCCCTGAGACTCACATTCCCATCTACTTGCTTTCCTGCTGTCTCGCACCTGCCCCATCCCATTCCTGCCCTTCTCTCTATTCTCTTTAACCTTCACCTCACTGTTTTCTTTCATCTTTTGATCTGTTTCTTTTTTGCCGCCCTCTGCCGTGTAGGCTCCTTTTGGTCCTGCCTGATTGGGCAACAGGTGTTAGTGCTTTGCACACTCTGATGTGTGAAAGAGATAGTTGACTGATCCACTCGCATTTGCATGTGTATGCACAATCGTACAAGCACCCCAATCCAACCCAGAGTGAAGCGTGCTCGCACAAACCTGCACCCGATTGGAGCCTGCACTTCCCAGGATGCGATTATTTATTTAAAAAACTGCACTGCACCAACAACCTCTCATCACATCCTTCAAGTGAGAGCTTCTATTAATATTTCAGATTTTCCAGTCATACTATCAACATTCCATGTTGCCAACCATATTTTCTGATGAGTTTCAACTTGGGTGCTTTTGTTCACTGTTCCTGTAGATTTTTTTTTTCGAAGCAACCTCTGGTTCCATACGCTGCAAAGCTGTTTGAGTATCTTTACTTTTTCAAGGCAACTGCAGTTCCACAGACTGAAACATCACCCTTTTTATGCTGTGCTTTGTTTTGGTAGTCATTTGGGGTGAATTGGTGCAGACATTTATGACATTTATGATATGCTTCCTGATGTCAACCCTCATCAAATTACCCAGGCTTGGGACTAGCACTAATGAGTCAGTAGTTGGTTTCCTGCCTTGTTCCCAATGCTGATGGGATATGCTTTGTCCCCCACAACCATGTAATAGCATAAGGAGATTCAATCATTGATGAATAAAAAAGTCCCAAGAAAAATCCCTAAGAATTCCAACCATAATCTCACGTTTTCAACTCAACTTTCCTCTCTCATCTGAACTTTTGCTTTTATGTCTGAAGAATTTGTGCCACATATGGAATTTTCCCCTACTGAGCTTCAACTTAATTCTCTTTATGTGTCTCCTGTAAACCAGAAGGAAGGACATTAACTAACTTACTTTGTTGGTATCTTTATGAAATATGAAGAAATATTTTAGTGTTGTCATGTCCTGCAACCTTTTATAATGTTTAAATTCCATTCTTCATGCCTTCATCTCATAGTTATTTTACTTAATGTATTTTTCTTAATGTGGTGGCTAGAACTGCTTCCATTTCTCTCCTTGAAGTCTCACTAGTAAGTCAGAGAGATTCAGCATCTCACATTTATATTCCTGTCATCTGGGAAACCTTTGATGTTGTCCCACGTTACCATTTTTAAACAGCTGCTCAAAGTAGCCAGCCCAGCGGGTCACAACTGCAGCATCATCCAGACAGACCATTCCATCACTCGCCGTGACTGCGACTCTCTGAAGGAACAGATTCAGATCAGTGTAATGCTGTGATTCCTCTGTAAGCAGGACGTGGGTCACTAGACCATGGAGGGTGTGTCACTTGCTCATAGATTCCTCTAACTAACGCCTCCTTATCTGCCCCCGTGCCCTCGCAACCATCCTTCTCAGTTTCTGGTATAGACTGAGCTGCATCTCCTCTTGATGATATACAGGGTGACCTCTGAGATGAAAAACCTCTTTCTGGGAACACCAGTAACACCAACACAACCTACAGCAACCTTCAGGGTCTTGTCACGGAAGATCTCCCACATCACATTAGGATTGGCAGTCGCACCCAAGTCTGCAAGTTCCTCACACAAACTGTGTGCAAGCTCATTAGAAACAGCCTGATCTTGGAGTCTGCCAAGTTCAGCCTCATTCTCTAGTAGGTGGTAGCTTACTGGACCTAAGCTGAATCTTCAGAGTAGCAACAAGTCTGTGGTCAGAATTCACAAACTGGACACTTCTGTAGATCCTGCAGTTCTGTAGGAGCCTCCAGCATCTGTCCGTTAGGATGTGATTGATCTCCTTCACTGCACCACCAGTATTAGAGTACCAAGTTCAATGATGTGGCTCATGGCACTGGAACCAGGATTCAGTGATCCACATCCACTGACCTTCTGCAAAGTCAAGAAACATGGAGCCACTTTTGCCAAAGTTGCCAGACAAATAAACAGGGACTTACACAATCCTCATAGCCAGTCCTGTCAGTGGCAGTGGTCACATTGAAATCATCCGTGACCGGGAGAGTGTCACCTCTAGGCTAGGATGTTGGACATCTCTGGGTCCACGGTTATTGAGGCTGATCCTTCAATTAGCTGTGAACTACCCAATCTCACTGAGATTGCACAGGTGGTGAACCAACTGAGGGTAGGGAAGGCTGCAGGGATCTATGGTATCTGGGGTGAACTTGTCCATGTTGGAATCTTTGCTTCAATTTGGGAGACACGTCATACCTGATTGGAAAATGGGACTTATCGATCCTGTGTGGTAAGGGAAGGGTGATCACCTGGATTATGGCAACTAACTACAGGGGGATAACACTGCACTTGGTGCTGGTTAAGGTCCTTTCTAGAGTCATCTTCAGTAGAATCTGTGATCACTTGCTCACCTACCAGCAACTAGAGCAGTCTGCTTTTACACCTAAGAAATCTACCATCAACTACTTCCTGGCATTGAGGGTTTCCATGGAGCACAAACACGAATATCAGCAGAGTTTCTTGAAGCCTTTATCAATTTTTGTAAGGCATTCAACTCAGTTGATCAAGCTGCCCCTATGAGACATCCTGAGACTTTGCAGAATCCCCCTGAAGTTGCTGGATGCCATGGCTGGCCTCTGGAGGCAGAACCATTGAGTTTTTCCATCAGGGCTCTTGAGATACTAAGTGAGGAATCTGAATATTTGGGCTTGTGAGTGTCATGATAAAAACCAAGATCAAGCCTTTAATGACCTCTTGAACACAGCCATCAGCAGTGTGTCTGTCTACGGAGAGAACTTCAGCCGTATCTGAGGTTTACTTACCTCGGCAATGACATTCATGTCTCTGGTGACTCTTCTTATGAAGTCAGTAGATGGATTGGGAGAGCACGGGGGATCGTGAGATTGCTGAAAAGGGGCATGTTGATGCTCCTGATATCTCTGCAAAAGGACAAAGGTCCAAGTCTTTAGAGTCCTGGTACTTCCTGTTTTGCCATATGGTTGTGAGACATGGACACAATCCACTGACCTGAGATGAAGACTGGACTCCTTTTGTATTATGAGGTGGATGTTCAGGTCCTCGAAAATTAGAAGTGGGCTGCCGTCATCTGGGAGGGAAGAGAACAGTCCATCCAGTATTTTTTATAAGACGGTATGTTGAGTACCTTTTGGGAGTCTTTGTAAATAATATGGTTCTTTAACCATTTACTGTATCTTTTACCTGTTCAAATAAATTGATGAGGTCCAGTATGTTTGCTTCAGTTCTCCAATTCAATGCCTTTATATATAATTGACTCTGCTTTGCTCTTCTTTTTTCTAATTAAAAGAGAAGCATTTTCCAATTTTTTGAAAATCATTGATTTGAGCTGTCATGGATATTGCTAATCGAATTCTTTATTATCTACAGTGTCATTGCTTGCTGTAGAAGAATATGATGAAATACACAGTAAACTGGAACTAGAATCTGATCTTCGGAATAAAGCAGAATCCTTTGCTCATGAGGTATGGCTTCTCTGGTTTATAGAATGTGAAAATCTATTTAACTAGTTTTTTTTAAGAAATAGTTTCTTAGCCTGATAATTATTTTTTTTCTTTTCAGTCCTTCTAATCTGATCCCTCTTATTCCAAATATTGTCACAGCTAGTCTAAGTATTAAAAGTAAATTATTTGAAGGAAAAAATCAAACAGTACATGTCAAGAACAGATATGTCAGCAAATACTCAACATGAGTTTGAAAGAGGAATGTTGTGTTTCGCTAATATGATGGAATTAAAAGAGTAAGCAACAAAAGGTTACAATAAAAGAGATGCATATGATATTATTTATCTTGATTTTCAGAGGACTTTTGATAAGGTATCACATGAAAGGTTAGTGATCAAACTAAATGAAGTAGGAATTCAGGACTCAATATGTAGATGGGTACAAAATTGGTTCAAACACTGGAAAAAAGGATTATAGTGAGGGGATTTTTTTTTCAGAATTAGGTTATGTTAACAATGTGGTGTCCCACACTGATTTCTCATAATTATCCTTCCTTTTGTTAATTGTGTGTTTAAATAAAAACTCACTATTTTGATAAATGGACATTTTTGTTGTTTAATTTGTTCTAGATAAGAGTGGCAGACAGTGGTGCCTGGGCACAATATGTAATACCGAAAGGTGTTTCTGGAATGTCTAAAAGATATAGCTGAAGTCAGTTAGACATAATCTTCATTTCATACTGGTCCAGCATGTTTTTGTGATATTATTGATTGCCATCTGGGTGTGCAGCCAGTTAGTCTGTCATTAGACCTGCGACTTTGTAGCTGAACAACTGTGGACCCCACCTACCTAGAAGTTCACTTTCCTCAGTAATGCTGTTGGCTGTATTTTCTGTCAAAAGGCCATAGCTTTGTTATAATGTTATTTGACTATATCTTCATGAATCTAGTGTCCTGTGCCTGGATGTTGCCTCCATAGAGTATGAATTAAATTGGAATTGTTCCATACCAGCCACCATTTTTGTGAATCCAAAGCGTACTTGTCTAATAAAGTCAAACACTGCATATTCTATTTATAATGCCCATGACTAACCTGTCCTTTTTTCCTGGTTCTGTTCCTACTACACTTAATCATGGAAAGGAAGTTCCTGCTCTGAAGAAACAAAACAACAATTCTCCTATTTTGGATAATGTTCACCCAATCTGAGATCTTCCTTATTTGTCCAAAACCTTCAAAAGTACTGTCTGCACTCAACTAACTGTACACTTTGTGGATGGCCAGTTGTTTGAATTTTTCCATAGACTATTCCAACCTCATCACAGTACAGAGATATCTCCTATTGTGAACGCCCTCTTCCTTACGACTAACACCATATCTTGTTCTGTGTTTAATTTTTTTAATCAGACCACTGATGCTGTTAGTCTTGATTGAAAAACTCTACAGCAGCACCTAAGAAAGTTACTGCAGTAGCATTATTAACATTTTATACATATAGTTTTTATTTAGTTTATGTTTTTTTACGTCAAGGATACTAATTATATGGTGCATTTTGTATTAATTTAACATGTTTCAAACAAGTTTATTTTGAGTCACATCTCATTTTTATTGTTTACATGACACTCAGAGTCATGTCATGTGATCAACACTGTCACATTTCTGACATCTTTAGGATTTATAATATAATATAGCGGTGGCTACAACACTCGTTATCCCTAGGTGGATATACAGTATGTAGAATGTCTCAGAGAATGTTAGTGATAGTTTCTTTTCAAGCAGAACTTAGAGAAAGTTTATGAGGTTTATGAAGGTTTATGAAGTTCCTTTAGAACTTTGAATTTTGATTTTTGCACATTCATTTGGTTTTGGTTACTCAATCTTTTTTTTCCTGTATGTTTTCATCTTGTGGTCATTTTCTCCAAGAAACCTTATGCCTCATAACAACTGGGACATTCTACTTTCGTATGTTCTTCTACCTGTCTGGATGCATGCAGTCAGTTGTGTTGGATAGTAAGGCAACCTTAACACAGTACAGTTCGGTTAAATAGCTACATGCTACCACCAGACTACCTGAAAAGCCAACATAACCTCACTCTTCAGTTACATGAAAGTAATGTCTAGTACTTTGTAAAGATCTCTTCTAGACTGTTATAAATAATCTCACTGTCTGCTTTCTACAGGATTCCAAAGCTGTACATTTCAAAATATCAGGTTACATGACATTGTTGCTTACTTTGTGCTGTTACTGTACCCCACCTTTAACATGTGTATTTTTATTGAATTTTATAAAAGGTAAGTGTGAGAAAGGTTGGCCAAAATCTACTTTAAAATGGCTTACTGTTTACCCATCAAACTTGAGAATTCCCAGTTTATTCTCCTCTAAGTTCACTTAGTGACTCCATTACTTTTCGTATCACTGAAGAGTCCAGTGTAAGTAGTTCAACACTTTGCCAGAAAAAGCTTTAAAATATCTGCTTCCAATCTGTACTTGTACTATTATGAGTAAATGGGAATTTCATAGGATTCATTATCACAGGATCCCACATGCAGCCCAATACTGAGTTTTGAAAGCAGCTTGCAAATTGGGTTTGTTCTTCTTGCCGACATGAAGCTAATTATGTCTGTGTTGATGCTGAATTGCCTGCAAGCTTCCTAAGGAGAGAAGTTATGAAAACATTATTATTCTCATTCACTGACCACAACTCCTGTGGCCAACTGGGCAGTCTGCAGCTTCTCGGCAGATGTACTAAAGATCCTGGAAAATGGTAACAGCTTTCTGATGATAAAGCTACGTCAACCAAGGTGTCTGTCCACATAAAAAGTACTGTAATTGCAATTATGAAATATTCAATGACTGAAAAAAAATCTTGCTACCTTTTTTGCACATTTTTAAGTTCCTTTTATCATTACTTTATCTTAATTAACAACAATACATTTTAATAATATTTATGGTACTCAATACCCACTGTGAGATTTTTGATTGCTGTGTATATTTTATTTTAGATGTTTGTGGAGCAGAAAGTACTCAAGAGGCAAAGCCAGTTATTGATGCAATCTGTATCACCAGGTGACCAACTTATGAAAGCTTTGGAAGACATTGCTTCTGTAACTCAAACCTTAGAAAGAGAAAGAATTGAGCATGAACAGAAGGTAAATAATGAAAAGAAACCTAGTGATAAAATGTAAATGTCTTAATATTACAGGCCGCCTAATGATGCTCACTCTCTGTCATTTGCAGAAATGTCTCCATTATTTATACTGCTCTTCAGGATTCATAGATATAGTTGTTTTGATATTCCTGACTTTTTGACTTAAAAACAAGGGTGTTATTAATTAATGCATTATATCCAGATTTTGGTACTGTTCTTTTTTGCTGCTATTATGCAAATACTTTTTTGTTAATAAATATTGCTTTGCTTTAAACTTTGGTATTTTGCACTGAGTAACTAAACTATTACAAGGCACCCAGTGTGGGCAGTTTGCCATTTATCTCCCACAGATTTTGGGGATGAGGAGGTTTACTTCCAATAAACTGGAAGGAGTAGTGCAATGTTGGTAAATGGAAATACATAAGATGCACCAACCTTCAGTGTCTTAGGAGCACTATGGTCTCCTTAAACCAAAGCTATTTAGACCTTGTCTGGAGTACTGAGGAGTGATAAGCTGTGCAGGCATCACTTGTAATTAGTACTTAAAAGTATGTGTGTATGTGCAGGTCCTGTGTGTACTAAGCTTAGGTTACACAAGAGTAAGCCAGCCCATAATGAATCATTAGCCCCTTTTACCCCACGATTATACAGCCCTAAATACCCAAACTTACACACACTTTTACAATCATTTGGTTGGATCCACAGTCTTGAATGATGTGCTAACTGCAACATCATCTTTTACACTATTGCAGCTCTGATATCATTATGCACAACTTCTGAGGCCACAACCTCTAGTGATGGGTCACCATGTCATAACAACAATTATTTAAAATAGCCCACCTACTAAAAAGCGATGGCTTCATGAGAAAATTCAAAACCATATAAATACCTCTTACACTAAAATATTATTAACAAATAATGTAAAATATAAACACTTCACTCTTTTTTTTTAATATTTTTATTTTATTAATTTTCATTGTAATCATTCCATACAAACAGATCAATTTATAACCCAACAAATTTGAAGACAAATCAAACCCCACCCCTGAGAAGGAGAGCTTAGCTAAAGGAAAATTGCTTTAAGCTTTTTAATAAGGCAACATTAGACAAAAGAAAGGGAGAAGTAAATATCTATGTAAATAAGAGATGGAGAAGGGAGTTAAATGCAATAATAGTTAATTCTCTTATTCTAAAATAATATTGATTAAATCCTGCCATGTTTTGAAAAAGTTTTGTACAGATCCTCTAACTGAAAATTTGATTTTTTCCAATTTCAAATAATATAAAACATCGGTTTCCCACTGACTTATAAGAGGAGAATTAGGATTCTTCCAATTTAACAAAATAAGTCTGCGTGCCAAGAGTGTAGTGAATGCAATCACCGTTTGCTTGTCCTTCTCCAATTCCAGTCCATCTTGAAGGACACCAAACACAGCTGTTAGTGGGTTAGGAGGGATTGTGATACCAAGGCAGTCTGAGAGGCACTTAAAAATTTTTGTCCAAAATGATGTTAGTTTGGTGCAGGCCCAGAACATGTGACCCAGTGAGGCAGGAGCTTGGTTGCAGCGCTCGCAGGTTGGATCCTGGCCTGGAAACATTTTGGACAGTTTTAAGCGAGACAGATGAGCTCGATATATAATTTTTAGTTGAATAATTCTATGCTTTGCGCATATAGAACTCGAGTGAATTCTCTGCTTTGCTACACTTCACTCTTTTTACGGTTTGAAATTATAAAGACTCTCTTAAAAAATGTTTAAAATGTTCAGAATAAATTTAAATAAGGGGTGGGGGTTGACTTATTTTCAATTCTATCTCTCTATTATAAAAAAAAGTCCTGGGAGAGAGAGACTAGGGAGACGAGACGTGATCTTCACGTGAAGATCACGGAAGACACTTAAAAGACCCACGAGATGAAAGAGATTGGCCACGGTGCGTCTCTCGGGGACCTTAAACGTGAGACGTTGTGCCAAGAGATTGACGCAGGACCCTCTCACGGGGACGTAGAACATGAGATTCTTGAAAGACACACCCTACTTACAACCAATATCAAATAAGACCACGGGCAGCAAAACACTCAGTCTTGCAAAAGCTTTGAGTACACACAGATCCAGGGCTCTCAGCGCATATAAAGCGTATAAGGACAATACGTTATAGATGAAACATCGACGACTAAGTGAAGATGAAAGAGCAGCACGGAGAAAAGAGACTCAAAAGCGTTGGATAGAAAAAAAATGCAAAAAAGAAAAAGAATAATCTAGGTGCAAATTCAGAAAATAAGGAAAGTAATTATCAGCCTGGATCAAGTGGAATTGAAAAAAAGCACGTCCAGTCGGGCTCAGAATTAAAAGACAAAGAGTAAAACACAAAGTAGAAGTTCATAAAGACATTCAAAAACGTTGGCGCTATACACATGCAGAGCAGGTTAGAGATTATGAAAGCAGTGGAATTCGAAAGGCTCAAAAAAAAAAAAAAACGGTGTGATACACGTGTAGAGACAGTTAAAGAATATGAAAGCAGGAAAATTAGAAAGTATAATAAAAAAAGAAAGTAAAGATCGCAGTAGCGCAAACAAACAGAAATTATTACTCGAAAAAAGGGAAAATAATGACCACGGACCAGGTGTCATTGGAAAAAAAAGCAGGATAAAGCGAGGTGAAAAATAAAAGACAAAGAGTAGAAAACAAAGTAAAACGTCATAAAGAGGTAAAAAAAACAAGGGGGCCAAACACATGCAGAGCAGGTTAGAGAGATAATGAAAACAGTGGAATTCAAAAGACTCAAAAAAACGTAGGCACAAAACACATGCAGAGCAAGATACAGAATATGAATGTAGAAAAAAATGACAGTGTCAAAACAAAGAAAGTAAACATCGCATTAGCACAAACAAAGAGAAATTATTACTCGGAGAAATAATGAAAAGGCAAATAGAGATCGAATGTATGGACATAGGTAATATGTCAGAAGTATGTAAATATTGTAAGGCTTTGAAGTTTAAGTCAGAAAATTTCAAAAACAGGGTTTACCTCACATGCATTTATTGGTTACTTTGCAAAAAAAAATTATTAACTGCTGATGATGTCGATCGTTTTGTCTGTGCTGAAATTCCAAACAGAGAAACACATGTCTCATGGACCTCATTTAAAAGAATCCGCATGTTGGGACTTGAAGGATTCCAAATATTGTTTTTACCAAAGTTCTGAAATAAAAGTGAAACTAATGAAATAGCAACAATTCAAAGAAAAAAAAATCTTAAAAGTGTGTATCCGGAAAACCAAATACTGAGGTTGGCGAGCGAAGCCCCGTAGTTTTTTGTAAAAATTGACTATTTGTATGGAATGATGACAATAAAATCAATAAAATTAAAAAAATAAATAAATTTAAATAGTAAACATACTCATAACCCTGTTTTTTCTGGGCTGCTAAAATAGCAAATGTAAGGTGAGTCAAAATTATGCTAACATTTGAATGGTGGAAATAATTTATTCAAAAATCATACTTCATATGTGCAAGGTGATTTACAGGAATGTCTCAACCTGTTTGCCATCATGTTCAATACATGTACCATATGTGGCAAATAAATTTCCACAAAAATTGTGTATACGTATATACATAGCAGTACCATTAGTGTTAACATAATTTTGACTCACCCTGTATTTTACCATTTTGAAACTGAGAGTTTAAATCATTTTTATTTTTAATTATTAGATTTATTTTTTATTAAGAATTCTTTTTGTGAAATAATGGCACAGCAGTGCTAGTGTAAGTCATGTAATGCACTTGTTTAACTACATTCTCTGTTACTGTTATGACAATTGTACAGGGCATAGCAGCCAATCAACCCGACACAGACAGATGCAGGAGGCACAATGATAAAAACACAAATGTTTTTATTTTCTTTCTTCACCTGTGAGCCACGCCTTCCCCATTTCCCACAGGCACAAACAGTCCCACTAAGCAGAACACCACAATACACAATACTTTCTTGTTCTTCTTCTCTTTCTCTTTTCTCCTCCACTCCTCCCGGCAAGCTTTGTCTCCCTCCTCCTGACTCTGGCTCACCGCTGGCTCCTTTTATATGCTACCTGGAAGAGCTCCAGGTGCTTGATGACCTACTTCCGGCAGCACTTCCAGGTGTGGTGAAAGAATCGCCCATACGGGCACTGTTGCAGCTGCAGCACTCCTTGGCGCCACCTTCGGATCCCAACAGGATCCCTGCGGGAGTCCGAGGCACCACTGCAACCCATGGGGGCTGCCATCTAGTATCTCAGGGAAGATACTGTTCTGCCCACGCTTGCTCCCCCAGTCCTCTCAGTGAAGAGGTGTCCTGGATGGCAAGGACCCCAGCCATCTGTGACACTGGTTATTTCTTCCTTATTAAAATATTGTCAGGATATGTAGATGTTCCATATAGTATGTAGTTGCATGGGTTTATAGAGTAAAATAAAAATAAATAAATCAGTATATAAAATAAATAACCCTAATGTGATTGTTTTTTCTAGAAAGGAATAAGTAAATATTCCATTACAGTCTGAGAGAAGTAATTAGTAATTTGTAATCGATTACTTTCTTTAAGTAGCTATCCCAACTTTCTAAATGGCATAATCACTGACAAATATGCAAACATTATTAAGTAAAACAAAGGCAGATGTAATTCATTTGAATTTATCTTACTGACTTCCATATTTCCCCTGACATGGATATTACAGTTACTGCGTTATGAACAGTGCTTAGGGGACTAACATTCTTCTTATCTTTCTACTTGATTGTAGTCATTTTGCCTTTTTGCCATGCAACCACTTACACCACAGTGAGCATTCATTAGATAGATAGATACTTTATTAATGCCCAAGGGGAAATTCACATACTCCAGCAGCAGCCTACTGGTAAAAAACAATATTAAATTAAAGAGTGATAAAAATGCAGGTATAAAAGACAATAACTTTGTATAATGTTAACAATTGAAGAGTCACATAGTGTGGGGGAGGAACGATCTCCTCAGTCTGTCAGTGGAGCAGGACGGTGACAGCAGTCTGTCGCTGAAGCTGCTCCTCTGTCTGGAGATGATCCTGTTTAGTGGATGCAGTGGATTCTCCATGATTGACAGGAGCCTGCTCAGCGCCCGTCGCTCTGCCACAGATGTCAAACTGTCCAGCTCTGTGCCTACAATAGAGCCTGCCTTCCTCACCAGTTTGTTCAGGCGTGAGGCATCCCACTTCTTTATTCTGCCTCCCCAGCACACTACCGCGTAGAAGAGGGCGCTCGCCACAACCGTCTGATAGAACATCTGCAGCATCTTATTGCAGATGTTGAAGGATGCCAGCCTTCTAAGAAAGTATAGTCGGCTCTGTCCTTTCTTGCACAGAGCATCAGTATTGGCAGTCCAGTCCAATTTATCATCTAGCTGCACTCCCAGGTATTTATAGGTCTGTACCCTCTGCACACAGTCACCTCTGATGATCACGGGGTCCATGAGGGGCCTGGGCCTCCTAAAATCCACCACCAGCTCCTTGGTTTTGCTGGTGTTCAGGTGTAGGTGGTTTGAGTCGCACCATTTAACAAAGTCCTTGATTAAGTTCCTATACTCCTCCTCCTGCCCACTCCTGATGCAGCCCACGATAGCAGTGTCGTCAGCGAACTTTTGCACATGGCAGGACACCAAGTTGTATTGGAAGTCCGATGTATATAGGCTGAACAGGACCGGAGAAAGTACAGTCCCCTGTGGCGCTCCTGTGCTGCTGACCACAATGTCAGACCTGCAGTTCTCGAGACGCACATACTGAAGTCTGTCTGTAAGATAGTCCACGATCCATGCCATCAGGTATGAATTTACTCCCATCTCTGTCAGCTTGTCCCTGAGGAGCAGAGGTTGGATGGTGTTGAAGGCGCTAGAGAAGTTCCAGAAACATAATTCTTACTTCACCACTGCCTCTGTCCAAGTGGGAGAGGGATCGGTGTAGCATATAGATGGCATCCTCCGCTCCCACCTTCTCCTGGTATGTGAACTGCAGAGGGTTGAGGGCGTGGTGGACCTGTGGCCTCAGGTGGTGAAGCAGCAGCCGGTCCATGGTCTTCATCACATGTGATGTCAGGGCCACAGGCCTGAAGTCATTCAGCTCACCAGGATGTGATACCTTTGGGACTGGGGTGATACAATATGTTTTCCAAAGTCTCGAGACACTCCCCTGTTCCAGGCCCTGGTTGAAGATGCGCTGTAGATGACTCCCCAGTTCCAACGCACAGACCTTCTGCAGTCGTGGCGAAACTCCATCTGGACCCACTGCTTTGCTGGCATAAAGTCTCCTCAGCTCTCTGCTTACCTGGGCTGCTGTAATTGTGCGTGGGGGGGAAACTCTCTCCTATGCTGGTATCAGCAGAAGGATGGGTGGAGGGTGTAGTACACCGAGGTGAGAGTGGGTTAGGGTGGTCAAACCTGTTAAAGAAGTTGTTCATCAGGTTTGCTCTCTTTATTCACCAGGAATATCATGCCAGTTTGTTCAAACAGTGCCGTGTGCCTCAGTTTCACTAACTGTGTCGACATCTGAAGACCAGTTCTCATTGTCACCACTATCACTTGATTCAACTAATGGTTCAGTTTCAGATTGTTGTAAAAATGGATTTACAGCTTTTCGTTAACAATCCATTGTGTTTTGGTTGAAAGCTCTGCTCTACCAATGAAAATTGATGAGTTAACTTAACGTGGCAAAACACATAGAAATATTCATGATTTGTTTTTAGGATAATATTATTTTATCCACTAGATGGCAACAGAATACTGTCCCTAGCTATTCATGCAGAATACTGTAAAGTGGATTGTTAAACATCACCCCGAGTCTGACTTGAGCTTAATCAAATTTACATAGAATTACAAGCCAGAGTCACACTCAGGGTTAACAAGAAGGTTACGCAAATTTGAAAGTGTTATGTTTTGACACCTTGATTCACCTGTAGCATTTTTATATCTTATTTCCTTTCCATGCTGTAATGTTTTGAACATGTTCGAATGGTTAATTACTCATTCACATTCATAAACTTTTTTTAGATTAAGACCTACTCCACACTAAAATGGATACATTTGAAAACATCCATCCATCCATCCATTTACCAACCCGCTGAATCCGAACACAGGGTCACGGGGGTCTGCTGGAGCCAATCCCAGCCAACACAGGGCACAAGGCAGGGAACCAATCCCGGGCAGGGTGCCAACCCACCGCAGGACACACACAAACACACCCACACACCAAGCACACACTAGGGCCAATTTAAAATCACCAATCCACCTAACCTGCATGTCTTTGGACCGTGGGAGGAAACCGAAGCGCCCGGAGGAAACCCACGCAGACACGGGGAGAACATGCAAACTCCACGCAGGGTGGACCCGGGAAGCGAACCCAGGTCTCCTAACTGCGAGGCAGCAGCGCTACCACTGCGCCACCGTGCCACCCCATTTGAAAACATATCCTTTTATAATCTTTTGGGACTTTTGTGTATATTGAAGCAACATTTTAGACAATTAAAAACAAATTATTTTGAAAATGTTCGCCAAAGTATATAAAATTGAAAGCACTGAGTCTTGCATTGCTGTGTACATCGGGGGAAAATTGAATTTCTCTAAAAAGGAGACATGTTATTGTTTTGTGGTCAGGCACTGACTTATCCTTTGTGAGCACATCTCTAGCTGATCATGGTTAGTGGGCCTTGAAATACTTCAATACTTTGCTATGTTATTTTTTTTTTCAGGAATCACACTGTATTTTGTAAAGCTTTGGCACCCTTATGCATTCTTGTAAACTTAAAAGCAATTGTACTTCATCTTTTGTCCACACAAAGAGGTCCACATTATTTTCATGCATGTTCTGTTGGCATCTTGGTTAATAAACTACGCATGCTCAATAAGAGAGAACTACATGTTCTTGCTACTTCAGAGGGGACGATAAACTTTTAGAAAATGATCTGAAAATACTACTGTGGATGGAAAACTTTTCAAATTAAAACAGTGTTTTTAGATTTATCCATGTTAGTGTGGACCAAGCTATAGTGATCAGAGTGTCACAGGGTGTTGAATTTTTAGATAACATTTATTTTATGTCCTTCATGTGAGGACCTTACTCCTTTTCTATGTTAACTAATGTTATCTTATTTTAATTTTGTATTTTGTCTTTTATTTTTCTTTTCTTCATTATGTAAAGCACTTTGAGCTACTTTTTGTATGAAAATGTGCTATATAAATAAATGTTGTTGTTGTTGTTAGATGTCCATGAATAATTTTGGAAATATCAAATTAGTGAATTCAAGCAATTTTGGTTTTGTGACCTTTTGTGTTACTGTACTGGATTATTCTACTGTTATTCCTGGTTACAGATCAGAAATTTGCTTTCGTGACATACAGAGTGTGCTCTTTGTGCTGACCTCATCACAGTCTGGTGATTGAGGAAAGTTAATGCTTGTGTTTTTTTTTTCCTGTGTGTAACATAATTGTAACATTTGCTCCTAAAAATTGCATGCCTGAAAGAGGATGTGTGGTAATTTCTACAGATTTTTCCTCTTTAGAAATGTTAGGAGCTCCGTTGTCTGGGGCTTTATGCCTCTGGTTGGGCCACCCAAGGCAAACTGGTCCTAGGTGAGGGATGAGATAAAGAGCGGTTTAACAAAAACCTCCTATGAAGAATAAAAAATGTGGACAGCGTTTTCCCTCGCCCGGACGCGGGTCACCGGGGCCCCCCTCTGGAGCCAGGCCTGGAGGTTGTGCCTGCACCCATGGGGCTCGGCCGGGCATAGCCCGAAGAGGCAACATGGGTCCCCCTTCCCATGGGCTCACCACCTATGGAAGGGGACCAAGGAGGTCGGGTGCAGTGTGAGTTGGGTGGTGACCGAAGGCAGGGACCTTGGCGGTTCGATCCTCGGCTACAGAAGCTGGCTCTTGGGACGTGGAATGTCACCTCTCTGAAGGGGAGGTCGAGAGGTTCCGGCTAGATATAGTCTGGCTCACTTCGACGCACAGTTTGGACTCTGGAACCAATCTCCTTGAGAGGGGCTGGACTCGCTGCCACTCTGGAGTTGGCCCCGGTGAGAGGTGCCGAGCAGGTGTGCCCCCCAACTTGGAGCCTGTTCATTGGGGTTTACCCTGGTGGATGAGAGGGTAGCCTCCCTCCACCTTCGGGTGGGGTGACGGGTCCTAACTGTTGTTTGTGCGTATGCGCCGAACAGCAGTTTGGAGTACCCACCCTTTTTGGAGTCCCTGGAGGAGGTGCTGGAGGGCATACCTTCTGGGGACTCCCTCGTACTGCTGGGAGACTTCAATGCTCACGTGGGCAATGATAGTGAGACCTGGAAGGGCGTGATTGGGAAGAAAGGCCCCCCCGATCTGAACCCGAGTGGTGTTTTGTATTTGGACTTCTGTGCTCGTCACAGATTGTCCATAATAAACACCATGTTCAAGCATAGGGGTGTTCATATGTGCATTTGGCACCAGGACACCCTATGCCTCAGTTCGATGATTGACCTTGTGATCATGTCGTTGGACTTGCGGCCACATGTGTTGGACACACGAGTGAAGAGAGGGGCGTAGCTGTCAACTGATTACCACCTGGTGGTGAGTTGGCTTCGATGGTGAGGGAGGATGCCACGTAGACCCAAACGTGTTGTGAGGGTCTGCTGGGAACGTCTGGCAGAGTTCTCTGTCAGAAGTAGCTTCAACTCCCACCTCCAGCAGAATTTTGACCATGTCCCAAGGGAGGTGGGGGACATTGAGTCCGAATGGGCCATGTTCCGTGCCTCTATTGTTGAGGCGGCTGACCAGAGCTGTGGCCATAAGGTGGTCGGTGCCTGTCGTGGCGGCAATCCCCGAACCCGTTGGTGGACACTGGCTGTGAGGGATGCTGTCAAGCTCAAGAAGGAGACCTACAGGACCCTTTTGTCCTGTGGGACTCTGGAGGCAGCTAATAGGTACCAGCAGGCCAAGCAGAATGTGGCTTCGGTGGTTGCTGAGGCAAAAACTCGGGCGTGGGAGGAGTTTGGGGAGACTATGGAGAACGACTTTTGGATGGCTTCAAGGAGATTCTGGTCCACCATCCGGCATCTCCAGAGGGGGAAGCAGTGCAGTGTCAACACTGGGAATGGTGCGCTGCTGACCTCGACTTGGGACGTTGTGGGTCAGTGGGGGGAGTACTTCGAAGACCTCCTCAATCCCACTAACATGCCTTCCAATGAGGAAGTAGATCCTGGGGACTCAGAGGTGGGCTCCCCCATCTCTGGGACTGAGGTCACCGAGGTGGTCAAAAAACTCCTTGGTGGCAGGGCCCTGGGGGTGGATGAGATAGGCCCGGAGTTCCTCAAGGCTCTGGATGTTGTAGGACTGTCTTGGTTGACACGCCTCTGCAACATCGCATGGACATCAGGGACAGTGCCTCTGGATTGGCAGACTGGGGTTTTGGTCCCCCTCTTTAAGAAGGGGGACCGGAGGGTGTGTTCCAACTACAGAGGGCTCACACTCCTCAGCCTCCCTGGAAAAGTCTATTCGGGGGTCCTGAAGAGGAGGGTCCATCAGATCCTCCAGGTCCTGGAGTGTGCATGTGAGTTTGCCCAACCAGTCTACATGTGTTTTGTGGACTTGGAAAAGGCCTTCGACCGTGTCTCTCGGGTAATCCTGTGGGGGGTGCTCCGGGAGTATGGGGTACAGGACCCCCTGATAAGGGCTGCTTTGGTCCCTGTACAACCTGTGTCAGAGCTTGGCCCGCATTGCCAGCAGTAAGTCGAACCCGTTTCCAGTGAGAGTTGGACTCCGCCAGGGCTGCCCTTTGTCACCGATTCTGTTCATAACTTTTATGGACAGAATTTCTAGGCGCAGCCAGGGCGTTGAGGAGGTCCGGTTTGGTGGACTCAGGATTGGGTCACTGCTTTTTGCGGATGATGTTGTCCTGTTTGCTTCATCAGACCATGATCTTCAGCTCTCTCTGGATCAGTTCGCAGCTTAGTGTGAAGCCTCGGGGATGGGAATCAGCACCTCCAAATCCGAGACCATGGCCCTCAGCCGGAAAAGGGTGGAGTGCCCTCTCAGTGTTGGGGGCAAGATCCTGCCCAAAGTGGAGAGGAGTTCAAGTATCTCGGGGTCTTGTTCACGAGTGAGGGAAGAATGGAGCGTGAGATTGACAGGCGGATCGGTGTGGCGTCCGCAGTGATGCGGGCTCTGCATCGGTCTGTCGTGATGAAAAAGGAGCTGAGCCGTAAGGCAAAGCTCTAAGTTTACCAGTCGATCTACGTTCCTACCCTCACCTATGGTCATGAGTTATGGGTACTGACCTTAAGAACGAGATCACGAATACAAGCGGCTGAAATGAGTTTCCTCTGCAGGGTGTCTGGGCTTTCTCTTAAAGATAGGGTGAGAAGCTCAGCTCAGACCCAGGACACGCTGGAGGGACTATGTCTCCTGGCTGGCCTGGGAATGCCTCGGGATTCCCCCGGAAGAGCTAGAAGAAGTGGCCGAGGAGAAGGAAGTCTGGGCATCTCTGCTCAAGCTGCTGCCCCCGCAACCCGATGTCGGATAAGACGGAAGAGGATGGATGGAGAAATGTTTTGCCATTTTTTTAAGCTGCATAGGAGCAACGTTACATATGTGAAGGTAGAAAAGTAGGCCCTGAGGAGGCTTGTATTTACGTTACAGCATGTGTAGCAGATGGTGGCGGCATAGGCAGTGAACTTCCCATAGGGCCAAAAGTTAAGTAATTAATCACTATCCTCATTGCTTAATGTGAAAATGTAAGTGTAAATCTATAGTATCCATGGAAAGAAGAAAAAACATACAAAATAAAGAAGTGAGGACAAAACACATTTTTACAGGAAAAAGTACATTTAATCAAGTACACAGTAGGTGGATGTGTTTGTGCTAGAAAGTAAAAGAGAGAGCAAAATATTATAGAGAGTAAAGTGGCAGCTTGGTGTTAAGAGACACAACCTCAAAGGGAAGAGAACAGGAATCGTAACAATAATAATAATAAAAAAAAGGTAGCGAAGACTTAGAGGCAATTGAAGTTACAGTCACACAGCAGGCTTTGAAAATACTTAAATAGCAGCAGAATAAAGTCCAAGGCCGGTTATAGTATTACTAACAGTTGATTCAGGTGCTTAGAGGAGGTCAGCAAGTATAAAGCGGGCTTGAGGTTCTTTTATAGGTATATTTCAGTTCTTCACTTAACAAGGGTTAAACATTTCATCCAGCAAATTTAATAAGGAGGGCAATGCAATGTCTTGTAGTTTGTTGGACCTTTTAGAAGCTTGCTCTCTGGAGGCCTTCATATGTGAGAGGTGTCAGTTAATCCAGCACCTTGAGTATAGGATTGGTAAACTTGAAAAGATGCAGCAGACTTTTTGGCATGAACCACATGGGACCACACAAGAATGTTTCTTTATGTGTGTAATCTTGTTTAACGTTAAAATTAACTTAGTTAGTTAACAATATCCAACTCTGTTTTACTAATGACTAGCAAGAATTGCAAGTTCATGTACCATTCAGGTCCCAAAAACTGGCACGGAATGGTGTATGCACTTCTTCAATGAGTGATGTTAGCATTGCGATTGCCTTTTTTATGAATCCCCTTTCTTTGTTATGACACATCATCTACTGTTTGTACCTACCAAAGAAGATATTTTTATTACCTTTTAATTTTAATTATGCATATGTAAAATTGATATTATTTATTGCAATAGTATTATATGTTTAGTATATTTTAAGATTTTATAAGATTATTCATGTAAATAAAAAGTTAGCAAAATGTTGTCTTTCACAGTAACTGCAAGCAAAAAAATATTCTTTCATTTTTTCAATAATACCCAGCCTAAGATAAATAATTTTAATTTCTGTCATTATTTTAGATTAAATCTATTTAGGATGAAACATCATTAATCTGAACTTTTTTTTGGTTTACTTCTAACCTACGTGATATTTTAATAACCTTTTAATTTTTATTTTATCTATTATTTTGTATTTAATTACACTATATTATTAACTTTATTATTTTTAAACAACCCTTCACATACAGATGACACACAAAATTTTTAAGCAGTGTGGACTAAAGTCACTTCTGGGGCTCATTTGAGATTAGGGGCCCTGAAGCTTAAGCTTCATTATATTCATAATAGATCCATCCCTGAATACTGCTCAGGGATAGTTGAGCTTTCTACTGCATGCCATGGCTTAAGTCTTGCCAACCCCATATAACCTCAAGATCTAGAGGAAGATCCATCTTGTGGGGTGACCCTTTGTACCCTGATCCACAATTTGACAAGATGCCCCAAAGTGCTAAGCGAAGGCCAATATAGATGGAGTCATGATAAGATCCTTATGGATATTGCCAAGTGGGTGGGCCAACAGAGCATCAACATACAGCAAGAATCATCACCTGAACTTGCCAAGTTCTTAAGGGAAGAAGTAAGGCTGTTAGTACAAGAACAACTGCCAAGAACCACTCTTCCATTATGCTTCGGATTGGGAGATGCGAGTGGATTTGAAAACTAAACTTATCTGGCTACTGGCTATACTTCACCAGTTAAAGCAAGCCAACTATCAGGATTTGATCAATGAGGATAGTAGGCAGTGAACCCAAACAGTTGGAGAAAGCCACTAGGGTTATTGCCATGGTGGCTGAGACCAACTCAATATAGTTATGGTTAACAAGAGCCCATAGCTGGAACGCTTCTGCAGGTGGAAGCTAATGTTTTCACTGTACCACTCAGCCATATTCTAGTCAATGTAATGTTTTGGGTTTGTTATGTTCCTAATACTGATCTGCTTTCTTTTTATTTTTCAAATGACTGTGGCTACCTTTAAGGGGACAAGTGGTACTGTACTTTTTGTACCTCTTCGTTGGCTTGCACTGCATAGACTTGAGTAGCAAAAACTCCAACCAATTTAAAAAAAAAAAAAAAAGCTGTCCCTCATTTGAATGATGAAAAGAAGAAGCTCCCCATTGCTAATTAGAAATGAGCATACACACATTCAAGAGTAAACCTAGAACACTGTAGGGCTAATGGAGCTAGTATCATGAATCGGAAACAGGCCAGAAGTGCCCAGCATGAAGACAATTTGACATTCTAACAAAAATCAAGATATTTTTAGATAAGAAATTACATTGAGTATATGATGGACAACTGGAATAAATGCTTAAGACAATCTTGAGGGTTGCTATAAACATTTTAATAGTAAGTTCGGCCCTTAGTGCAGAAATGCCACTGCTGGTTAGATATAAAAGAGACTGAGGTTTCATAATCTCTTTTACCAGCGTCTTGGTTCACATGAAATGACAAAAGAGCCCTTGTATTCTTAATGAGTAAATTTAGTGCTTCAGTCCTCTTTTCTCAAGCCCTCTTTTCCTAGTGTTAAATGCTACCATTTCCTTCACAAAATACTATACCTAAATATTGAAGTCAAACAACATGCAGGTGAGGCCTCATCTGGACTACTGCATGCAGTTTTGGTATAAGGGCTACAAAAAAGACATAACACAAAAACTAGACAAAAGTGCACAGAAGAGCATTTAGGCTGGTTGCAGGACTAAGAGGTATGAGCTATGCGTAAAGATTTAAAGAATTAGAAATATTGCAAAGTTTTTCATCACAAAGAGAACCAAAGACATATGGAATAAATTACTATTTATTACTATGACTATTAATTACTATTAAAGTAGTGTGGTAAAGAGTTGGATTTTAGGGACCCTCAAAACTCAACTTGATGTTATTTTGGAGAAGTTAAGTGGATAGGATTGGTGAACTTTGTTGGGCTGAATGACCAATTTGTATAATATTCTAATGTTATATTCAGTTTTGGAGAAAGACTGTACAAAACACACACCTCACAGATATTAAAATAACAGCTCTAATGTGTGTTCAAGTAAGGAAGACAAGTTTTAAGGTGAGGTAGCTCTACTTACTTATCATGGTGCCAGAGAGTATTGATTAGCACATACACATAATAATTTCACTACAGTCTGTACACTTAATGATAATGACTCTGTAAAGCTATATGTAAAATTAGATGCTCTGTTAACCTGGCTATGATTACACTTTACATTTATTAAAACAGGACAAGGAGCTGTCTGATTGTTCAATGTACTGTGATGAATCTTGAGGGTCCACAAGCACAAGGTCTCAAAAATGCCCACTAGAGCAGAAAACCATCAAACCTGGATAGTAGCAAGGGCAAACACAGAATGTTTATAAATAAAATGCTTTATACTCCACAAAAATGCTCTGTAATAACAAGACGCTCACTGGATCACAAAATTCAAAAAGGAATTGCCTGAAAAGACAGAGGCAATCAAAGGCAAACAAAGACCCAAAACGAAACCCAAAGAGAAGCCAAGAACAGAACAAACAAGTTGAAAAAATCCAATAAATCACAAAAGCCCAAAGCACTGACAGAATCATAGTAAATGCTCACCAACTCCCAAGCACATCTGTGTGAATCACAAGGGATTGTGGGTTGCCCCCATATCTATAAAGGCCTGATGGCAATCCCTTGTGGTGTTATGCAGGTGGTGCTGGCCATGGGGAACCACCCACAAAACACAAGGAAAATAACACAGACATTGAGAATACAGCAAATAATCAATAGATGTAACATAACTTAAACATTTGGAATAGAGCAAATAATAAACAAAAGTAACATTAACATAAACCAAAGACTCAAAAATTAACAAAAAGGGCATAAAACAAGAATCTGAACCCTAGACACCGGAGGAACCCTTGATGAAACATAACAATTGCAGAGCAATGTATTTGATAATTTTTTAATATTTTATCTTAACTGATTGGATCTGATTATTCCCTATTAGTATTATGAAGTCCTCAAAAACATTTCTGAATATTGATATTCTGCTCTTTCTTTGATAATGATCCACAGATCTTAGTAATATTCTTAAATTACTTAGTTCTTATAAAATTGCATCATGTTATAAAATTAATTGGTCTAAATCAGCTCTCCTTTCCTTGAATTGCTCTTGTGAGTTGTCTGCTGTTTCTCCATCTATCACCTGACAAACTCATTTAAGTACCTCAGCATATACTATACATTGCTAACCTGGTCCAGGACTTTATACTTGTAGTCTCTCACTAATGCTGTTAAATTAGATTACCATTACTTATTGACACTGTTAAAAGTAAAATCAAATATCCATGCATGCAAAAAAGGATGAAGAACACAAACGTTTTCATACTTTTTAATATACTGTAGCTGTGTATGCTAAACTGACCATACCAGGGGTATTTTATAGCAGTGAACCCTGTACATAAAATTTAGCTGGTAAAGACAATTTTCCTCTTAAGATCCATTTCAGTTGTAACTTCTTTTCTCTCTCTGTCTCAGTGGGCCCTCAAGAGTAGTTTTAGCCAAAAATCTTGGGACACTGCAAACAGAAGCTTTTGCTTGGAAGCCACATCTATAAATCTGGGTTATCCTCCCTTTACTTCTGTTGCAATCATCAGAGAGAGGTAGTCAGTCTCAAACTGAAGTACTGCTGGATAAATCATGTGGCTCCACAGCTAACATTCTAGGGATGAGGTCTCTCAGCTAGTAGTGTTGATGTGACCTTTCTTAAAGTAAGTCTTGTAAAATGTATTTCTGTTGCCTACAGTGGATAGACCCGATTCTCTAGCTGGGACTATAGGGCTTGTCTCAGGAGATGGGTGTTGGCCATTCTGATGCAATTTTACCTTTCCAGTAAATTTGTTTCTACAGGATCATGGCTTCAATATTGGTCATCTTTGCCTCAGCTACAAGACTGGAAATTCTGGGCTGATTTTCCTAGCTGATACAAAGAATCTTTAGGAGTTTTTAGTGATGATGATGAATAACCTACCTTGCTACTATACACAGCATATGCCTGAAGATCCATTATGAAAACAAAAGTTCTGTGTACTAAGTAAATTAAAATGATGCTGAAGAAAACCATTAAACCAGTGCACAAGTTTTAATAGATCTCAATAAAATTTGGATTTGGTAAAGTAATCACACCAGTTGTCTTGTCAGCATCCTTCAAAGGGGAGGGAAGACAAGTGTTATTTCTTATTCCATAGCTAAGAGTAGCTGCTTGGTTAACTAAACAGTGACACCAAATATCCATCCATCCATCCATTGTCTCCCGCTTATCCGAGGTCGGGTCGCGGGGGCAGCAGCTTGAGCAGAGATGCCCAGACTTCCCTCTCCCCGGCCACTTCTTCTAGCTCTTCCGGGAGAATCCCAAGGCGTTCCCAGGCCAGTCGAGAGACATAGTCCCTCCAGCGTGTCCTGGGTCTTCCCCGGGGCCTCCTCCCGGTTGGACGTGCCCGGAACACCTCACCAGGGAGGCGTCCAGGAGGCATCCTGATCAGACACCAAATATCACAGCAGGATATTGAAAAAATTGCCATGGATCAGTGACTGCTGATAATAACAATTTACATAGTTTTAAGTAGGAAAAATAACTAAGAGGCATTTTAGTTTTTTGCAGATTTGGTATGCTAATGTAACAGTTGTTCAGCATAGAAATCCCTTACACTGAGATCAATTTTGAAGTCTTTAAATCCTGTTTCAAAAAGGACTACGCCATACATCAGTCTCACTTATTCTTGCACATATTCTTGGAAAGGAAGACTTGCATTTTACAAGTGTGATGTACAGTGTCAGAAAGTATTCAGACCCTTCCACCTTTTTCACATTTTGTTATGTTGCAGCCTTATGCTAAAGTACCCTAGGTTCTTGTCTATAAGCCGGACTCATGTATAAGCCGGAGACCAAAAATCATACGAATTTTTAAAATAAAATCGTATCATAGATAAGCCGGACTCATGGATAAGCCGAACGTACTATAACCTATAACTAATAGAAGGGAGGGAGGTCAGTGGTCTCACTCGCACCCATTTAATTCCTTTAAGGGGGGAGAGAGTGTGAGATATTGGCGTCTCTCTCACTCCCCGCATGGCGCGGTTGGAGCGGCCAGAGCGCGTTCTTTCTGCTCTGGGCGTCGCCGAGTCAACACGCGCGCGTAGCGGTCATTTAAATTGTGATTTTATATGTAAGCATATTTAAATATATATCGCGGATTTTTTGCTGGTTCGCGGATTTCTGCGGACAATGGGTCTTTTAATTTCTGGTACATGCTTCCTCAGTTGGTTTGTCCAGTTGATTTCATACAAGGGACGCTATTGGCAGATGGCTGAGAAGCTAGATTGCTTACTTTTCTCTCACTCTTGCGCTGACTATCTGTGATCCTGACGTATGGGGATTGAGCAGGGGGGCTGTTCGCACACCTAGACGATACGGACGCTCGTCTAAAAATGCTGAAAGATTATCTTCACGTTGCTATCTTTTGTAAAGCTGATTCCTGAAAAGACATGCTGCACAGTGCTTCGCATACTTAAAAGCTCGAAGGGCACGTATTGATTTTTGACTTAAAAACAAACTCTGTCTGTCTCCGCATACCTAAAAACCAAATAGCACCATTGATTTGTTTGCTAGAGATTGTTTTCTCTATCTATGTGACATTCTGTGCTCCTGACACACACGCCTTTGAAGAGGAAGATATGTTTGCATTCTTTTAATTGTGAGACAGAACTGTCATCTCTGTCTTGTCATGGAGCACAGTTTAAACTTTTGAAAAAGAGACAAATGTTTGTTTGCAGTGTTTGAATAACGTTCCTGTCTCTCTACAACCTCCTGTGTTTCTGCGCAAATCTGTGACCCAAACATGACAATATAAAAATAACCATATAAACATATGGTTTCTACTTCGCGGATTTTCTTATTTCGCAGGTGGCTCTGGAACGCAACCCCCGCGATGGAGGAGGGATTACTGTATAAGCCGGACTTATGTATAAGCCGATATTCTATTTTTTCATTTTCACAACTTTTTTCCTTAGATAAGCCGCGGCTTATAGACAAGAACTTAGGGTAATATAAGTTTAGTTTTTTCCTTTTTAAACAACACTCAATACCCCAGGATAACAAAGAAAAAACAGGATTTTAGAATTAAAATTATATTGTAAATTTATTAAAAATGAAAAAACTGAAATAGCACATTGACCCAAGTATTCAGAACCTTTGCTATGACATATTAAATTTATCTCAACTTAAAGGTTATCAAGACAATCATCATTGAGGCGTTTCTTCATCTCATTAGGAGCCCTCCTTGTGGTCAGTTTATCTGGACATAATTAGGAAGGACACATACCTACCTCTGCGATGGGTTGGCACCCTGCCCAGGATTGGTTCCTGCCTTGTGCCCTGTGTTGGCTGGGATTGGCTCCAGCAGACCCCCGTGACCCTGTATTTGGATTCAGCGGGTTGGAAAATGGATGGATGGATGGACATACCTACCTATATGAGGTTCCACAGCTGACAATGTGTATCACAGCAAAAAACAGGCCATTAGGTCAAAGAAACTGAGTGCACAGCGTAGAGACCGTATTGTATTGAGGCACAGATCTGGGGAAGGCTACAAAAAATGTCTGCAGCATTGAAGGCTCCTAAAAGCACAATGGCCTCCCTGATTTTTTAAATGGAAGAAGTCTGGAACAACCATTACTGTTCATAAAGTTGGCTGCCCATCTAAGCTTAGCAAATGGGCAGGAAGGGCCTTGGTAAGAGAGGTGAATCCAACGGGCACTCTGGCTGAGCACTAGAGAGCCTGTGTGGAGGTGGGAGAAACTTTCAGAAGAACAACCCATCACTGCAACGGCACACTAATCGGGGCTTTATGGCAGAGTGGTCAGATGACACATACAAGCCTGCTTGGAGTTTGCATAAAGGCACCTAAAGGACTCTCAGACACACTAGAAGCAACATTCTCTGGTCTGATGAAACCAAGATTGAAGCAAGCTCTTGGAGACTAATCAGGGTTGAGGGCAATGTTAACTCCAGAGCATTTTGGACTTCAGAATGGGCCGAAGGTTCACCTTCCAACAGAACAATAACCTTAAGCACAAAGCAAAGACAACACAGAAGTGGCTTAGGGCCAGCTCTGTAAATGTTTTTGTGTGGTTCAGACTTGGACCCAATCTAACCTCTCCGGAGAGACCAGAAAAGCATTGTCCTCTGATGGTTTCCATCTAGCCTGACAGGTCTTGAGAGGATTTGCAGAGAAGAATGGCAGAAAATCATATACACTACAGCTTCTTAATATTACTTTTATTTGAAGCAGACAGGTTTCAATATTTTCTTTTTGCTTTTGAGTGCATCAATGTCAAACTCTTTTTTAATAGCCTGCAGGTACATCTTCATTTCTCTCATATTAGTTGCTTAAGCTTTGATCTTCCAATAGGTAAAAGAATATGAGGAACAACTAAGAAGCTCTGACTTGAAGAAAGAGATTACCTTTTTGAAACGACAACTGGATATATTAGAGGAAAATAAGAAACAATTTGAGGTGAGATGTCAAAAGTCAGAAGAGCAGGCCAGAAATCTGTCACACACAGGTAAATCTGTTCATTCATTTAATTAGTAAAATGTTGTAATTACTGTTGCATTTATCACTATATAGTATAATGTATTTACTATGTCCTCTGCACTTTAGAAATTTATAAGCAACTAGAAACTAAATCCTTAAAAGCCTAATGTAAAAAGTTAATTTGCTTAAAGTTCATGCTGACTCGCTGGGATAGTGTAAAGAGATGTAGTATAAAATGACATATATGTGTTAGTTTGAAGTAGGTCAGGTTTGGTGCAATTCTTGGGTTTAATACTGAATAGTGTAGAAGAACTTGATTCAAGACAAGATCTAAGAATCAATTATTTACACAAAAGACTGTGATAATCTTTGACAAACTACAAACAAAGCATAATCACAGATGACTTCTAAAAAATTAAAAGATTAACTGTTATAACAATTTAGCTTTTACCAGAACAAAAGAAAATTATAAAGTTCAGTGGTCTTCACTTGTTTGTAAAATTTCCTGTGCTATCTTATGGTTGGAGTATAATAGTAAAACACCAAAGTAACCAAACACATCCATCCATCATCCAACCAACCCACTATATCCTAAATACAGGGTCACGGGGGTCTGCTGGAGTCAATCCCAGCCAACACAGGGTGCAAGGCAGGAAACAAACCCTGGGCAGGGTACCAGCCCACCGCAGGGCACATACTCACACACACAGCTCACACTAGGGACAATTTAGAATCGCCAATGCACCTAACCTGCATGTCTTTGGACTGTGGGAGGAAACCCACGCAGACACGGGGAGAACATACAAACTCCACACAGGGAGGACCCGGGAAGCGAACCCAGGTCTCCTAACTGCAAGGCAGCAGCGCTACCCACTGTACCACCGTGAGGCCTAACCAAACACAGTTTAGAAGAAATGTACATACTTACAGTCTTAATAAACTTCCTAAAGACCCTTTGGCCAGTAGTAGTTTATGTTTATTCCTGTTTATTGTCTAAGTTTGAAATTCTGTTACAATATATAAGTAACAGATTTTTTGCCACGTATTACCCCGTGACACCAATTGTTACAGTTTTGAGTTTTGATGGGTCAGGTCAGATCAAGTCAGTTCAAGTTGATAAGAATGCACTGGTACAGCACGTTGCCGTTCCCACCACATGACGAAACAGCTCGGGATCCTGATTGGCAACTCCCCATGCCAATACGCGGTCTAGTCCCACCCCCACCAGAAATGACCATCTATCTGCCGCAGCCAGGTGTTATGTAGTTGTCCCCTTTTCCTGGTCCAGGCACTTGGGTCCTCAACAATGAGGATCCTGTGAGCTGGATCACCCTCAGGGAATTGTGCCACAGGACTACAGTGCTGTAACTGACACTCCCTCACAGTACAGGTAATATGCCTCGTTCAAGACAGCTCGTTCGACACAAAGTCAAACCGGTAGTACACAAAGATTCTCTGAAGAATTAGGAAGCACCAGGACTATAAAGACTTGGACTGTACCATCAGCCACCCTGACTGCGGCTCTCCGAGGAACAGATTTGGATGTTCGTAATGCTTTGATTCCTCTGCAAGCAGGACGTGGGTCACTAGACCATAGATGGTGAGTCACTTGCTCACAGATTCCTCTAACAAACACCTCCATATCTGTCCTCACAGTTCTGATCCCCAACAGGCCTGGCCCCAATGACTTTCTGGCAGTTTTGACTCTTCCGGGGATGAGGCTCCCGAGGGCTTTCCCCTACCATAATGCTAGGGGAAATGTCCTCACAGGTGGCACAGTGGTAGTGCTGCTGCTTTGCAGTAAGGAGACTGTGGAAGATTGTGTGTTTGCTTCCCGGTTCCTCCCTGTGTGGATAGCGCTTTGAGTACTGAGAAAAGCGCTATATAAATGTAATGAATTATTTTTATTATTATTTAGTAGCCTTTCTCTTGGTGGCTACAGCAGAGCTACTCCCACAGAGAGTCCTATGAAGAGCTGCGTGAAGTATTTTTTTTACAGTAGCTGGAGTATGAATCCTGCCACCAACCTCCAAGTTTTCCCTGCAAGTTGGAGGAAAATTTGCAGGGTGGATGCAGTTTGATATCCAGAACTTCAGGCAGTCATTGACCAAGTATTGAAAATGATTGTTATATTTATGATTATGTTAGTTTTTCCAAATAATTTTGAGCCCCTAAAAATGGGGGGACCATATATAAAAATGACTGTTTTTTGTAAATGGCTCATAAAATGTTTTTATTAAATCCCTTGAATTAAAACTACAAGTTTACACTTAAGTAACATAATGATTGCTTCATTTCAAAGCCATTGTGGTGGGGCACAGTGCCAAAATTATGGAAATTGTATGACTATGCAACTCTTTAGTTTAGCAGCTCCTGCTCTTTGTTCTTTCTCAGTAGGTCTGTACATAAACCTCCATAAGTATTGGTGTCCAGATCACTTTTGAAAATCCAACTTTTCTCTCTTCCATTTATAGTATGTAATTGTTTTTTTTTGTGTAATTGTTTTTTCTGTAACTTCTGATTACAGTTGTGTTGTACCGTCGTTATATTCTTTAAATGTATCATCATTTTGTTTTTGTTTTCTTTTGTGTGAGTATTTTCCAAGTTTAATTTCAGGGTTAACTCCTTGTAGCCATCCTAAGTTGTTTGAAGAGGCTCAAGTTCCCAAAACATTACATTGAATTAAATGGGCTCAACAAATGTGTGGATGGATGAATTATCTTACACTTTACTTTATCTTGTTATTTTTGACTGTACTATTATTGAATTTTAAATGCACCTTTTGGTAATGTGCACTGTCAAATTCACTATTTAAAGTAAATGTCTGATTGGTTAACATTTCATTTCTGATGTTCTGATACGCAATATATTTTTGAAAATGATTTCATACAAGATAGAGGACAACCATTTGACTTGAACAACTTGTGCAGAAGACAATGAAATTAAAACACGTGCCTTGTTTGTGGAAGAGAGACCTTAGATAATATCTTTATAAAGTCAGTGAAGGCATCTTAGAAGGTCAGAACTATAGCTGACTGCAGTGAAAAAAGAACTTATAGAATGAGTGCTTATTTTACACTCATACGCTCTTCTTAAATAAGCTACCTGGGTGTGATAAGAAGGATGTAGGTGAGGCAGCAAGTTTGAGTGAGAAGTTTTGGAGCCATTTTACCATACATTATGACAACATGATGCATTAATTGAGTTCTGACTTGTCTGCTGATTTTTGAATCAGTAACAATCAAACTCAGAGCTATGCTGTTCTATATGGTAATTTCACAGCACCACCATGAGTCTAATCGCTGTCAGACCACAAAATACAAGCTATTAACTTAATAAAAATCATAGAGAAGGTACACAATGATTTCAGTTTTAATGGAAACATTTATTTGATTTTTCTTGCATTTTCTATTTTTCACATCTGTTTTGTGCAACATTAACTCATTTAGCTTCCAGAAAATTATCACATTTTTGCCTCCCACTATCATATTGAATTTTGCTGACAGAAAGTAGACATTTATTAAATCTATTTTGTCAGTTTTAAACTCCCAATGCTCATAGGCAAAGCTATTTTGTTGTACCCCAGGGGCATGAAAATTTTGACCCCCCCCCCCCCCCCAAATACACCTAAAAATGTAGGTCCATGTGTGCACCAAATGCCAAGCTACTGTACATGCAGCAGGTCTTCTGTCAACCCTTCAATGGCCAGAGACATACCATAGCGTCTGAGTGCACTTTGTGTTTTAGGATGTATCCAAACACAGCTACCAAGTCACCCTAGCATTCTGTCAACCACCGTGAAGTGGGGGTTTCCTTCTACTTGGGAACAAAATGGTGCTGTCTGTGTTCTACTCACTGTCACTCAACAGGACACTTTGTGAGTGGCATCTAGAAGAAATTATAGGTCATGCAGAAAAATAAAACTTGTTTCCTTGTGATGATTTTTTTCCAACTGCCTTTATCTTCTCCTTGTGTGTGTGTGTGTGTTTTAGTGGAAGAACTGAAGAAGCAACTCCGTCAGGCAGTCAATCCAATGCCACCCCCTGCTCCCCCACCACCACCACCACCTCCCCCACCACCACCACCCCCACCGCTTTCGGCTTTATCCAACCCACTCAGGTGAGTGTCCTTAGACCTTGTGGCTAAAGAATTTAATTGAGTAGCAACTCATATTCTATACTGAACAATGTTTAATCATTCACAAAACTCATATTTTACTTAAGTTGTAATGCTCTTCCTCATTCACCTTTAGAACCAATCTGTTTTTGTGTGTGCATTTAAATTAAAACATACTTAATATGTTATGAAGCATAAGTCAAGGTAAAAACTGATTAAAATCAAAATCTATTAGAATGGCAAATGTGTACAATCAAGCTTTCTATACAATGACTACTCCTTTACTCTTAATAGCTCTCTCATGTCCATTATTCGCAAGAGGACACAACCTTGCAGCAGTCTTTCCAAGACAGAAGGGGATAAAGCATTTCTTAAAGAATCAGGTTTGTAAATGCGAGGGGAGTGGTTTCCATGAGACCCTCACACTTACCCTTTCATTAAATGTCCAATTATGAAGGCACTGAAAAATGATGCTCTGATGAGAATATAGGCATTCTTTATTAACGCTGTAAAAAACTCATTTGTTTGATGTGCAACCAGTTAGCTCCATTCCATTAAAATAGATTTTATTTGAGTAATAAGATACAGCATATTGAGCAATCACTGAAATGAAACAGTGAAGGACATTTTGCTGCTATTTTTATTTAAACTTTGTTGGAAGTGGGTGAACTCTTTATATTTTGTATATATATGTTAAAAAAGTATATAAATATGTATGTATATATATATATATATATATATATATATATATATATATATATATATATTGTAACAATAGGGGGGCACTATTGCTCCCTTGAACCCTCAGGCACCACGCCAAACACCAGGTAAAAGCATAATACTTCTTATTTTTATTACAATACTGTGCACTCAGCACCCTCCACTCCACACTACATATACAATACTCAATCCTAATACAATTCTCACTCCTCCTCTCCCAGACACTTAGCCACCCTTCCTCCCAGCTCAGCGTCTGCGCTTTCCCAAAGTCCTTTTATATCCCCTGACCCAGAAGCGGTTCCAACCCTGCAGTCCATGATTCGTTATCACTTCCGGGTCAGGTTAAAAGTCCTTTTCTTCATCCTGGAATCACGTCGATCCTTCTGGTCATGTGATCAGGACGTACTTCCTGGTTACAGGGCACGTAGCATTCTGTAAGCCTCCCTACAGTGGCTCCTGGTGGTCCCCATGGTATCCAGCAGGGCTGTTTATAAAAACTACATGGTCCATGAGGCCCTGCTGGAATTCAGGGAGCCTCCATACTGCTGGGAGGGCTCCACCTGGCGGTTTGGAGGTGTGGGCCGGAATATATGGCCGACCATCCCTCACAATATATATATATATATATATTTTGTGAGGGATGGCCGGTATATATATATATATATAAAATAATATAAAGCAGCGTCTATGCATGTTTGTTTGTCCGCCATACAAATCTGCACCAGGCATCCGATTGCCACCAAACTGGGCATGGGGCTGCTTTGTGACCAGGAGGAGGTTATGGGATATGTTTAGTTGGGAAAAATGTCCTTGGTCAAGCGCCGGACACCTTTTGACCGACACAACATTTGCAAAAAGTCCCCGTATTTATCATTGACAAGATGGCCGCACGTTGCAACAGACGTTAATGCCGGCGCCATCTAGCGGCACGTTTAATCTCTGTGCATCCCTCTTTGCCAATGTTTCTGCCGTATGGATGTAAAACGTGAACGACCCAGTGCGCGTGACTGGCTTTGCGTATTTGTGGTGCTATTTGCTCGCTTTCAGACTCAAAGTAAGATTTCAGTCTTGGTCTTTCTGACTGACTGGTGCTATTTGTTCGCTTTCCGATGTATTGTAAATAACGTACATTCATCTTACTCTGTTGCTTATTCCGTACATAATACCATGTGACACATTATAATTGTCATTCTTTTTGCTAATATACCCATGCCACCAAAAAAAAGACATAGCATTAGAAAGTCCACTTCCGATGCCACAAAAAAGTCTATTTCAAGGCCGTCTCAAACATTGCGCAAGATGTCAAGATGTTTTCATACCAAGAATTCTGACGTTAATGGCGGCGCCATCTAGCGGCACGTTTGGTCTCTATGCATCCCTCTTTACCAATGTTTCTTTAAATTGCCAAGACATTGCAGAAGTGTCCAAGTATGAGAAAGCCAACTGCTTTCATCGCATGAAGGGGAACTGCCGTATGGATGTAAAACGTGAACGACCCAGTGCGCGTGACTGGCTTTGCGTATTTGTGGTGCTATTTGCTCGCTTTCAGACTCAAAGTAAGATTTCAGTCTTGGTCTTTCTGACTGACTGGTGCTATTTGTTCGCTTTCCGACGTATTGTAAATAACGTACATTCATCTTACTCTGTTGCTTATTCCGTACATAATACCACGTGACACATTATAATTGTCATTCTTTTCGCTAATATACCCATGCCACCAAAAAAAAGACATAGCATTAGAAAGTCCACTTCCGATGCCACAAAAAAGTCTATTTCAAGGCCGTCTCAAACATTGCGCAAGACGTCAAGATGTTTTCATACCAAGAATTCTGACGTTAATGGCGACGCCATCTACCGGCACGTTTGGTCTCTATGCATCCCTCTTTACCAATGTTTCTTTAAATTGCCAAGACATTGCAGAAGTGTCCAAGTATGAGAAAGCCAACTGCTTTTATCGCATGAAGGGGAACTGCCGTATGGATGTAAAACGTGAACGACCCAGAAAGCGTGACTGGCTTTGCGTATTTGTGGTGCTATTTGCTCACTTTCCGACTCACAGTAAGATTTCAGTCTTGGTCTTTCTGACTGACTGGTGCTATTTGTTCACTTTCCGATGTATTGCAAATAACGTACATTCATCTCACTATGGTGCTTATTCCGTACGTTATACCATGTGACACATTATAATTGTCCTGCTTTTCACTAATATACCCATGCCACCACAAAAAAACACATGGCATTAGAAAGTCCACTTTCGATGCCATAAAAAAGTCTATTTCAAGGCCATCTCAAACATTGCGCAAAACGTCAAGATGTTTTCATACCAAGAATTCCGCAGATTCTGAATAATTTACCCTTTCATTTCAAACATCTACAATTTCCTGTTCAAAAGAGTCTATTTCAAGGCCGTCTCAAACCTTGCACAAGACGTCAACATTTTTTCATACAAAGTATTCCGCTGATTCAGAATGATTTACCCTTTGGTTTCAAAAGCCTAGAATTTCCTAGTCGTTTGGATTTTGCTATGTGAATTACTAAGGCTGAAAGGCAATCACTCCAAGTTTATGGCATCAATTTGGAAAATGCATGCTTTTCACATGGACAACTCTATGTAGCATGTTCTACAGTGGGCAATCCGCACAATTTGTTCATTTTCGGAACCCCACGACGACAGAAAAAATATGCTGTATCCAAACCCTCTAAAATGACCACTTGTATTACCTATTACAATAAAATGTCAATCAGAGAAATGTTTGTTCGATTTCTATGTTCTGTTTCTTTCATTTGGGAAATTCACCAGTTATAGATTCCCGGGTAACGCCGGGTACTTCTGCTAGTCTATTATAAAAGGAAATCCTAGGACAAGACTTTCTTGGAGATAATTTTATGTCCCGTGAGACAAGACTTTTTGCCAAGAGATTTTGACAAATCCCGCCCTCCTCTCAAACATTTACAGCCACGTCCACAGTCCACTCACTTCTCATTCGTGTGAATGCTATTGTCAGACATAGTTCCTGCACTCTCACCTCCAAGCGGGGTCGGAAATAAAAGACAAAGAGTAGAAGACAAACTAGAATGTCGTAAAAAGGTTCAAAAACATTGGTGCGATACATGTGCGGAGCAGGTTAGAGATTCTGAAAGTACTAAAATTCGAAAGTCTCAAAAAATTGATAGTAAAGATCGCATTAGCGCTAACAAATGGAAATTATTACTCGGTGAAATAACGGAACAGCGAAAGGAGATCAAATATATTGTTCGGATTTAAACTTTAAGTTGGAGACTTTTAGATCATCTAATTTGTGTTGCCATCACTCCAGCGCCCCAACACCCAACACAAACAGGCTCAGACACAAATATAGCAAAGAAGAGAGTTTTATTTGTGGGAAACTCTTACTGGCAAGTGTTTCCCCCACAACAAACACAGTTACAAAGCACACAGTATTTCCTCTGTCTGCCACTGGTCACTGCCTCCTCCTTGCAAGTTTTGTTCATCAGGCAGGCAGGTCCTTTTATCCAATCCCCGGAAGTGCTTCCGGTGATATGAAGCTGCAGCTCTGAAGCACCTCCGGGTGAGGTTGGAGCCTTCCGAAGTAGTGACTCACAAATCTTCCAGCTCCTTATGGTGGCCCCACAAGAACCCAACACTGCTACTCCCTGGGACTTCAACCCCCAGCATTCCTTGTGGGCACCCATGCAGGGATCCAAGCCTGGGTTTGGTGCCGTCTAATGTGCTGGAGGAGACAAAGCCATGTGTAAACTGTCTCCCCCTGCCCTTCCACCTCGAGAGCTTCCTGGCCAGGTAAGGAAGCCAGCTGTTCTTCACAGCCCATAATTGTAAAGAGTATGTGGGTCTGCAGGTGATATTTTCAGCTGATAACCGATGCTTTTAGTGCATCAGGAACTGTGCCAATGAGTAATGAAGTATTGATAATGCTAAGAATGAGTGCTGCCAGAACAGCCATTGAGCTTTTCACCAGTTTCGTTGGGACTGGGTCTAAGGAACAAGGTAGTAGGTTTCATTGTACAAATTAAATGTATCTTTGAAATACACAGTATTCCCAGTCTAAGGATAACCTTCAGTTAGCAAAGAATACACATTCAGCTTGTTGTGCTTTTTGTAGTGGAAGGCAAGCAGGCAGCACTGACTTTCTAAAATAAGAGTGAAAAAAAATTAAATCAAGCTAAACAGCCCAAAATGTGTTACATGAGGCCATAAACCTGATTTAAACTTTATCTCACGGCATGATTTGTGTCATTAGTTTTACATTGATAGTAAATATATGCCTGACGTTCCTGCCTTGATGTACTTCATGGTACTGTACAGTGTTTGTTCACATACAAAAATAGATAAGTAAGAAAAATAAATAATGTGTTGCTTCCAAAATCACAGGTAAGATACTTTAAAAACCTATTCACTCTGAATAAGGGTACATGCTGGCTGCTATATCTACTGTACTCCAGCAGCTTTCTCAGATAACAACAGATTTTCATTTCACTGGAGAGTCTGCACATATAAGAGTTTGTGTACTGTTGACATCAAAAAGATATGACCACTTTGAAGTGAAAATTACTATTACTTTTAACCCTTAACATGCACATAGACACCCAGGTCAAAAGGGGATATGCTACCAACATGCATTGTACAAAGTTCTACTGGAAAAAAAGATTAGTAGCTCCGGTAAAGCAGTTTGTAAAGAGCAGGGCGACAAAAGGAGATCATCTGTTCCAATGTTTGGTAGCATAGAAAGCCAGGATATAAAGAATAACCAATTTATATAAATTATTTTTTAAAATTTATTTTATTATTTCTAGTTTTCAATCAAAAGTGAAAGTTCTATATTTCATTAAACTGAAAAAAGCCATGTGCCAACTCTAAAATTAAAAGTAAACGTGTGTTCTGAAAAAAAATTATGTTATAGACCTCATTTAACAATGCTCTTTATAATGATGTGTATACCTAATAAATATAAACATATGTCTTTAATATTTACAATTAGATTAACAGCAGAATTAGTAAATACAGCGGAAAGTCACAAGTAGACTGCAGAGCTTCCTGTGTACATATACAAAGTACAGCGACTGCAAAAGTGCGACGTGCATTCTTGCTCCAATGTAGAACCGTCGTCATGATCTGAGTTCACCTCTGTTATATCGTGTCTTTATGTGAATACAGCAGTGTCAGATGGGGGGGAGGCGGGGTGGGATCGTGAACGCGACTGAGAGAATAAAACTGAATAAAAAAAAAACAAAGCTAACGTTTACAAATATCACTAATTTACACCTGTTGTTAAAGACTGAAATCAAATGTATGTTTTTATTCTAAAATAGTAAGAATAAGAGCAACTCAATTCTCAAAACGGACTCGTCCTGGGTCGAACCCGTGAAGTTTCGATTACCAGTCAACAGTTGATACCGTTGTGCCACAGAAGCGGTCGTAGCAAAGGCGTGTCAATGTCACACCCTAATGCAAGTTCTTTTTCTGTTATATTCTTGAATAGAAGCGTACTTGTTCTGTTATATTTGTACCTTTTGTGAAAGTGTTTATTTGATGTTTGGAATTCAGGCTTAACACAGTATACACTTCATGTCTACATTTTGTGTATTATTACTAAAACATGAAAAACGTTTCTGTTTTAACGATGTGTTTACTGTACATAGATTGTTGTAGACATGGAACACATATGAAATGCATGTGTTCCAAATAACGATATAGTATTTATAAAAGATGTCATTTTGCTTGACTTCTCACTCTATATAACTCCAAGCAACTGACACGCAGGTAAACAGACTTGAGCTGAGAAAACTGTGTGGCGGTGGGGGATGTGATAGCAGGCTGCTTGCTGCTTATCAACATATTTACAGGACAAAAGAGACTGATGGAGAGGTGCGAAACGATTTAAGGTGGGACGGATCTACGAGTTTTTTCGTAGGCTCTGGTAATTCTAGTGTTAAGAAGCAAATGAAGATTAAGAGGACACATGATTGAAGTGTTTAAAATTATGAGAGATATTAGTCCAGTGGATCGATACTGTGAGTTTAAAATGAGTTTATCAAGAACACAGGGACACAGTTGGAAACTTGTTAAGGTTAAATTTTGCACAATTAGGAGGTTTTTCTTTACGCAGAGAACCACAAACACATGGAATAAGTTACCAAGTAGTGCGGTAGACAGTAGGACTTTTGGGACCTTCAAAACTGAACTTGATGTTATTTTTGGAAGAATTAAGTGGACATGTTCGGCCAGCTTCGTTAGGCTGAATAGCATTAGAATCCCTGAAGCTTACGATTGTTTTCATTGTCCCTGACCTACTTAAATTTCCCTGACATACGCCAAGAAGCTTGTAGCTCCTTATCACTGCACTAATAGGCCACTTTTGTTTTGCAAATGTGTGGATTAGTAGAATGCAGCTTGCTATAACCCCCACCCCCAATTCAGGCTTTTACTTTTTACCGACTGATAGTTGGGCTTCAGCAACGTGTTAGTTGAGTAATTCCTTTTCCTTCAGTTTTATTCTTGGATAAAAGCATACTTGTTTTGTTTACACCTTTCGTGAAAGTGTTTATTGGATGTTTTGGCTTCAATCTTCACACATCAAACACTTCACATCAACATTATAATGTAAATAGGAAAACATTCTCTGTCTTTATTACTATAACGTACGAAAGCATTTTCTCTTTTAGCTGTGTGCTCAGCATTTTTTGTCTGATAACATTTCCTCTGTCATTTTATATTCACATAGTTCATTGTAGACATAAAACACACATGAAATGTATTTCAAATCATGTTTTTTCATTACCTATATAATTCCTTACATATGCATCGCCAGATAAACACTTCAACACAGACTTCAGCTGTGAGGATTGCATCAGGGTGATGCCTTCATCTGACTGAATGAGGGGTGGAGGGGAGTAGAAGGCTGCGTTCTGCTAATCCACACATTTGCAAAACAAAGATGGCTATTAGCGCAGTGATACTGTTCTATGAAGTTCTTGGCATATGTCAGGGAAATTTAAGGAGGTTAGGGATTAGGAAAAAAATTGTAAGCTTCAGGCATTCTAGTGATAGCCTATTCTCATGTACTTTGTTCTAATGTTCTAATATAATTTGGTAACAGTTTCTCTGCATACTTGACAGCATTTTTATCGTAAATGTTTGCTTGTTAGGTTAATCACTTGTTTATTAATTTATTTTTTCGCTCTTCATTCATAATAATAGGAGGCAGTCAAGATCACTTCAGAAAGCAGGCAATTGATGAAATGATGGACAGGATCAAGAAGGGAGTTCACCTTCGACCTGCAAACCCAGAAAGATTAAATCCGCCCCAGGTTGGCAGTTTTCTTTATATTGTTTTTCGTTGTACTGTATTCTTTTTATTTTTCAAAGTTCATTGTAGTAGTTCTTATTGGAAAAGGTTTAGTTTTGAAGACCCCCTAAACTACTTCCTGTATAGTCTGCAACTCTACCCACTTGCACCTTGACATCTAAAGAGCACATATTTTTATTTGCCAGTATCTCTATTTCTTCTCATCTTCAATTCTATTGAATGTATATAAAATTTTACTTTATAATTTCAGCATGCAGAACCTCTCACACACTTTGTAGAAATAACATTTCTGTTTACAGATTTGCTCTCACACCGTTCCATCTTTAATGAGCTTGCTTCCAACAGCCTGTACACTAAAGAGTGTTCCCACAACCGGTCTCCTTGCTGATATCACAGATCCGCTCTCCTAGTTCTTCTAAGGCTTAGCATCCAACTAGCTGGCAACATAAGACAGATTTTTTAAATCATTCTTCTGCTGAGGTTCTAATTGTTTTTCTTATTTCAGTCCTCTTAACTACAGAACCAACTCTAATCTTCCCCAGTCGTACCAGTACCAAATAAATAATAAAGTACTAAGTGTAGCATAAATTCAGTACAACCTGTTCCAGAGAGTTCATTATATGATGAGAAATGCCAAGCCCCTAGCATGCGTAAAGCCTTCTGATTTTAGTATTATATGTATTGGAGGTGTCAGCTAACTCCAAGGAACTACCCAAGGCATTCGATGTAGACCTGCAGTAGCAGTGTGTTATTTTGGAAAAACTATTGCTTCTTCTAGAATTTATTGTTGTGGTGTGATTTCTAAGGACTATTGATGATAGTTATGAGTTGTTCTCATTGCATGTAGCAGCTGATTTAGCAAAATGAATTATTCCGCTCTGGCATTAACTTCAGTGCATGCACATGTCAAATACATTCACTCATACAGAAAATTGAGACACAAAGACGTGTGCAATGTGAATAATGAATGAATATCTTTATTGTCATTGCACAATTACAACAAAATTGAATGCAATAACATATCAGTGCAAAAGAGCAAGAAATTAAAAAACTTAAAAAAATATAAATATGAAGATTTATAAAATGGATTCTGAAGGCAAAACAAACATCATACTACACAATGAGACATTTTTCACATTCTGCTGGTATTTATTGCCTAATTTGTTCTTTTTAAAGTTTCACAGTATGAGCATCTGAGATGGTGCAGGTCAGCCCCATGCAACCATGTCCCTCCGACATTGTCGATAGTCATGTCCAGGATGAGCTTGGCAGATGAGAATAAATACACAGAAAGCAATGGGTAGGTGCAAAAGTGCGCTAGTGCTTTTATTAAAATCAGTCCAAAACAGTGATCAAAAGTGCAGTTCTTTCAAATTTCTTTCAAATTTCAATAAATAATCCAATAAAAGTGTGGAAATCTGTTAGATTAAAAACAAGAATAAAAAAAAAACAGTTATTGGGTCAATGCTGGGTCCACTCCTGGACGAGCCTAGCACAACTTCCTCTTAATCTTCCCAACTCATCCATTGCTCGCTCAGCTGGCGGAGACTACAACAGCCATGGTCCTGTCCAACCTAAACCCACCCCCCATTGAGTAGCATCGTCCAGACTGCTCGGGGTCAGTTGTCCTCTCATCTTCCTTCTCACTCGCTCCATTGTACCTCAGATTCTTGGTGAGGACGGCACCTTGATCACATTCACTCCTTTGAACAATCAGTGAGGATGATCTGTCCCTAGGGCGCCAATCCTTCGCTCCATCGCAGGATCAACAACTGCACTGCCTTTCCCCATACTAGCTGGCTGGCTTGTTCTCTCTTTCCACCCTAATGGTGCTGTCTCTGCTTGATTTCCATTTTCTTTTTTTCTCTCTGCTTGTTTTTTCCTCCCTTCTCCACTCCTGTGCTACCCTTTAATAAACTGTGGAGAGTTGCAGGTGCAATCACCTATTTGCTGTCCCATGCTGATAACGAGACAATCAGACCTCCCACACATGCCAACAAGATAATGCATGGTCAGCTGACTGCCTCGCACCAACCCGGATATGAGCCGTCTTCGCAGACAGTCACTTGAACCTGCTCCACTCCCCATCGTGAGCACGTCCATTATTTATTTATTCATAAAGCCACCCAGCACCACAGAATGCACTTCAAAGCATGATATAGTTCAGTCATGGCCTTTAGGTAAAAACTTTTTTTTTTTTATATTTGTCCATGTTCTTATTGTCTTGGAGAGGGCATATGATGATCTTCTGGGCAATGGTGACAACCCTCTGGAGCACTTTCCTATCTGATGCTTTGAAGCTGGTAAACCACACACAGATGCAATTAGTCGATATGCTCTCCATGGTGCAACATCAGAAGGACTTGAGCAGTTTTGGGGTGAAACGGTTCTTCCTGAGGATCCTCAGGAAGTAAAGTCTCTGCTGAGCCTCCTTTACCATCCCTGTGGTATTAGCACTCCAATTCAGATCCTAATCTATGTGCATACCCAAGAACTGAAGTTAGAGATCCTTTCCTCACAATACGCGCCAATGAAAAGGGGCTTAATATTCATTTTCTTCCTCATAAAGTCAATGATCAGCTCCTTGGTTTTAGTGGTGTTGAGAGCCAGATTGTTGTCTCTGCACCACCCAGATAACCATTCCACTTCATCCCGATTATCAGACTCATTTCCCCCAGAGATGAGCCCCACTACAGTGGTGTCATCCACAAATTTGATGATGCTGATGCTGTAGTGTGTCGGGTGCAGTCATGGTTGTAGAAGGTGAAGAGAAGGGGGCTCAGCACACAGCCCTGTGGAGAACCAGTTCTGAGGTTGAGTGCTGAGGAGATATGGGGGAATACTCTTACCCTCTGGGAGCGATCAGAGACAAAGTCCATAATCCAGAGGCAGATGGAGTGAGGTAGTCCTAGATATGTTAGTCTGGTCACCAGTCTATTAGGGAGGATGGTATTAAATGCAGAGCTAAAGTCTACAAGTAGCAGCCTGCCATAACTCCCCTGCTGCTCTAGGTGGGTTAGGACAGTATGGAGAGTTGTGGCTATGGCCCCCTCTCTAGATCTGTTTGCCCTGTAAGCATACTGGTGTATGTCTAACATGGGTGGAAGGCTTGAAATGATATGATTTTAGCACCCAAACCGAAGACACAACCACACAGACATAAGTCCCAGGTGCAAATGTAAGGGTTATTATTATAAATTACTTTACAGAAGGTTTCATTTAATAAACACCAACACAAATCCAAACTCTTCCCCTTCTCGCTATCAGTTTTGCTTCTCCTCCACTCCACCCAGGCAAGCTTTGTTTGTCCTCCACTCCCAACTCCAACTCGATTGAATGAGGTCAAGGAGCTTCTTTAATCTTGGACCCAGGAGCAGTTCCAGTGCAAGGGCATATCCTTGTTGAGTCATGCCAGTACAGTAAAGTTGTGTTCAACAATTGCAAGCACAAACATATTGCTACTATGCAGATGAAAAGCACCAAAGCTCCTAAAGGAAAAAATAATGTGAAAAGTACTATGTCGCCCCAGGATGGTACCCAAATATCAAGTTTTAACACCAAACATTACAGATAAAATAAGTTAGACAATGTACACAAGGCCCAATATTCAGGTCAAACTATATGAAAGTTGGAGCATTTTACATTTTTTATTTACTTCATCCAAGAGTCAGTTATTCAATGAACTTCAATGGAGTGTGTGCTCCGAGATCAGTATTTTGACAGTGATGGACAGATGGCCCATCTCCATGGAGAACCACATAAAAAACACAAGGAACATGATAATACAAGCATTGATACATATAAATAAAATTATACAGAAAACTAATAAAAACACAGAAGAATGCAAACAATTACTGTATCAAAAGTAGAAATATTAACAAAACATATTAGCATAAATGAAACAATCAAAAATGAACATTAAAAACATAAAACAGGAATTTGAATCTCAGCTGGGAAAGGATAATGGCTAAAACATAACAGCACACCTGTACAAAGGTACGCAGAGAACAGCTGAATGTCCAAGAGCCTGCCCAGGTTGTCTAGAAACAGGCTAGTGTCACTGGGAACAAAGAAAATATTACATGCTCCAAAATGAAGTATATTTTTAGATAAGAAATTGCATTGAGCATGTCATGGAAAATTTGAAAAACATTTGATTTTGATGACTAAGTTGAGTTTGCTATACTGTAAACATTTTAACAATAAATTCAATTATTGAGTTGAGTTTACTACTTATTTAATTTTTGCATAATAGTGTTATATGCAAGAAGATTGGGGGGCACTCTTCTTTTGTCCTTAATGCAGAAATGTCTCTAACCCGTAATGAAAATGTAATTTATAAAGAAGAAAAGACTGTAGAAAAGTACACAAAATAAACAGGCAAAATCATGCTCAGCCTGGAGACCATTTGTGTAAGAAAAAGACTGAAAGGGCAAGTTTAACATTGAAAACTTTAATTGCCAAGTAATAAAGAAGAGAAGAAATTAAATCTATTAAAGCATGCAGTAGTATTGATGTAAAAAAATAAGAGAGAGAGCAAAGCTTTGACTCTGTGCTTGAATGGATAACTCACATAGAAGTGAGCAAGAAGTAAAAAAAAATATGGAGGGACGAAGATAAGGTCCTAGAGCATTTTTAAAAATTGCATTATATCAGCGAAATAACGGCAGTAACAGTAAAGAAGTAACAATGGGGCAAAACCCAATGTATTATTAAGACCTGGGGCCTCATGTATAAATGGTGCATACGCATAAAAATGTTGCGTAAGCCCATTTCCACGCTCACATCGCGATGTATAAAACCTAAACTTTGCGTAAAGTCACGCACATTTTCATGCCAGCTAAATGCTTGGCGTACACAAGTTTTCCGCTCGATTTTGCAAACTGGCGGCACCCAGCGTCAAAGCAGTGCTTTTGTTCCAATGTGGTTTCCATTTCTTTTTTAGATCCACATCCCTGACGCGGCTTTATCAAATAAACTGAAATTATCTGTATATTGTTTATTAGTTTAAGGCATCTGATTGTAATTAATCTGTAACAATATAATGGTCCATGGAATGGCCAAACTATTCCACATACCATAGCTGGTTTAGCGTTGTTTCTCTCAATGCACCACTTAGAGTATTTATCCCACTGTATCTGAGTTTGGAATCACAGCTCTACAGCAGCTGATCGGAAGAGAATTATCGGTATACAGCATCAAGCACACGCTGCCTCAGCCATGTGCACAGTCTATTGAACTGCTATCAAATGGCAAACACTTCAGTGCCTTTCCTGTACAGACTATAAACACACTCATCCATCAAGTGCTCCTGGTAGAACTGTTTGTACTTATAAGTACAATCATCTCACTGTAAACTTGCGATGCAGTTATAATATTGCACAACCCGAGCCACTTTATAAAGTGTGTATTTACATATGATGATGATATCATTTTTAAGATTAAATGCAGTAAAATATGTTAATTACATTATACAGATAAAATGTTAACATCATTTAAATCTATTTTGTTAATAATTAAACATGTGAGGACATGGTGTCGCAGTGCTAGCAAGGAGCTGGCTCCCCCGTTCAGGGATTGTTCCTGCCTCGTGTTGTATGCATGCTGGGACTGGCGTGACCCCGGATGGATAGATGGATGGAATAATTAAACATGTACTATGAAGATATTTGAATGTTCCTTAAAAGTTTGGAAGAATTGGCGTTCTAAGCTTACAGATGGCTTAACGTCTATTACAGAGCTGATTGTGTGGCGATTGGTTACTTGGAGAAAAAAAAGGAAGGACAGGAATTGGAGTTTAGTACATTTGAAAGAGACAGTACTGCTGCAATAAATTATTTCATTGAAGGTTGCGCACGGCAAAGCAAGTATCTTGCAGGACGCAGGAACAATCTCTGGACAGGGCGCCAGCTCGTCACTATCACTGCGCCACCGTGTTCCCATGTTTAATAACATGCTTTAACTCCTATCATCATGAAAATGATATCAAGTATACATCTCAGTATTTAAATTATTTAGAGAGCTGTAATATTACAAATGTAATGGATTCTGTGTCCTGTCGGATGAAGAGAAAGCCCGTTTAAGAAGCACGTAGTGATTCACACACACAGAGCACATAGAAGAACACATACAAAACAAAGCATTTAATGTGCTACTTTAGTTATGATGGTATGTTCTACTTTAATGACAAAATAAACTAGATTAAAGTGGAAATTTTGAGATTAAAGTTAACATTTCGAGCTTTTTTTCCCACTGTGTGCCTATTTTTTTTTTCTTTTCTCTGTACCCTAATAAGTTTTCATATGACTGTGACGATGCGGGTTCAGCTCCCTGCTCCCATTGGCTGTTAGGGAGCCCTTGAACCCAACACCGTCGGTAATGTCACCGATGAGCTAGACAGTGTGGCAATAACATTTGAGCAAGGGGATGATGTATAAATGTGCAAACATTTGAGCAAGGGGATGATGTATAAATGTGCAAACAATGCTTTTATTAAAACAATCAAAACAGGTGTTCAAACAAAGTGCAGCAGTGCAAAGTTCAATAAATAATCCATAAGAAATGTGAAGGTTAAAATCAATAAATAGAAAAATCTTCAAAGAATAATGAGATTAAAAATCCAACAAGAAGTAATCCTTTAAAATTACAAAGCCCGGTGTCTTCCTTTACCATGGCGGCTCCCCTGCTACTCCCATCTGGGCTGCTCTACAGGAGAGTCGCCTACCTACAGGAACAGCTGCCCTTCAACCTAGTCCTTCCGACCCTTGGCTACGTCGGGCTCCCAACCGGACCAAGACTTGGGTTATTTTCCCAGCGGCCAAGGTGCTCATGCCGGGGCTACACCAGCCCAAAGCCTTCTCGACTCCCGCTCCTATCGAAGGTGAAGTCGATGCCTCTACTGGTCACTCCAGCTACTTAGTTGCTCAGCTGGAGCGACCGCTTCCTTCAGCCTCACTGAGTGTCGGCCAAACACTCCCCTCGTTGGCTCTCTTCCCAGCTGCTTGCCTTCTCCAACTCGATCCTGCTCTTGCTCGCCCGTTTGCTCGTACTGGGGCTCTCTGTCTCTCTCTCTTGCTTCTTGCTTCCTGCTTCTTTCAGCAACCTCCCATTCTCTTTCCTTTCTTTTCTTTTTTTTAATCTTCCTCTAACCGTCTCGGGCTTCACTAAATATGCAGAGAGGCATGGCAGCTGCAGCCCATTAGCCACAGGAACAATCACGGATGTGGGCAGTCTTCCACCTGTGCACTTAGGTGAGAAACGCTCACACCGCAGATCGCCCTGCGGCTCACTACAGCCACCACGCCCCCTCGCTAAGCCGCGAGCGCGGTGATTATTCATTTAAAAACGAACTGGCCTTTGCTGGGAGAGCTGTGGACCCAAAACACCACAATGACACTCAGACGGTGGGCTACAACTCATCTTTTAACGGCGACTTTGATATCTGACAACTTCTTTTTTATTTCGGGCACTGTGCAAGTTTGTGAACTTGAGCTTTCGAGTTTCTCCGACACTCTATGTCACTCGACCAACTTCCTTTTGTTGTTTATACCACTGTTAAAACCAACAAATAGTACTTTTTCCTTGCCTCCACTTGGTATTCCCTGAAATTCTTCTACTTTTCCCTGTGCTTTTGCCATTGCCTTTTCACAGAATGCTGAGCTTAAGGGCTATTTATATTGATTTGCATATTCAAAGAGGCGTAATTCTGGGAGGAGTTTGGGAGTGGCGGCAGGCTCGTGCACGTGTGTTACTTTTCATGCTGACTGGGATTTATGTAGCGGAAGAACGTGAAAGTTGGCGAACGCACAGATTTATGCATCTAGATTTTTTTGTGCGCACAAACATTTCCGCTTTTGTCCGTACACCATGTTTTAGTGTGAATTCTACACATGCCATTATGCATGAGGCCCCTGATGCTTAGAGGGGGTCATCAGGTGAAACAAAACTAGCATATTTGCTTTAAGCATGTATATAAAAGTCTTTATTAAGAGGGTTAAAAATTTGTACCCCTGGGTTATTAACATTAGGCTATTTCTGTGTCAACCCTGGTTAATGTTTGGATTCATTAAAACTTTCTTCCAGAAGCTGACATCTCCAGGTTATACCAGCCAACATAGCTTTTCATGTTCATGGTTGTATATAATGAAGTGGTGAGAACTAGTCTGATAGAGAAGATCAAAAACATGAAGGGATGACCATTTACTTAAGAGAAGATTTAAATATTTGTCTGCTTCAGGTGGGAAATGAGTAACATCTTAAAAACCATATCTGAGCTTGAATAGAACATATCTATAATAGTGGAATGACACTGGGTGCGTTTTAAATACACTGCAGCACTGTTACAGTGTAAATATTTAACTTTTCAACAATATCAGAAAGGGAGCATGTTTAGTTATCCAACTGGAAAAAATGAAGGCAATGATTACTTTTTAACCCAGTCAAAATACTAATGAGGGGAGAAACAAGAAATGTGTTTATTTATATATGTATGTGTTTGTGTGTATAGACACGTATATACATGTGTGTGTGTGTGTTGTGTTGCAGTAAAACACAAGAACACTTTAAAAAGAGTTGGAGCACCGTGGTGATTTCTATATATTGTGTTGGTACAAAAGCAACCAATAATTTGGTAAATAAGCAACAGTCATCTTGCACAGATGGGAAAGTTCATCAAACTGACTTCAAAATGGTATTGAAGGCAGTTATGATGTCTGCAAACCAGAAGGGTCAGGTTCAGGAGGGCAGAAACCAGGAGTGATGTCCAAGATGAAAGAGTTGTCAGTCATCCTTTCCGCAGAGGAATGAAGAGAAAATGAATTAGGCAACAGTTCCATTCTCTGGTTCGGAGTGTAATGATTATTAAATGAGCCCTAAGGTTGTCTGCTAGATGAATATGTGTGACAATATACAAATATATATATAGATTAATGAGCAAAAATGGCAAATGTTCATCTCCTCTCCAGTCGTTTCGTTCCTATCCAGGGAAAGACTGGATAGGAGATGCAAGACGTCGACCCTTCGCAGATATATATATATATATATATATATATATATATATATATATATATATATATATATACCGTCTTTTTCCGAAATTAAGACATCCCCCGAAAATAAGCCCTATCGAGATTTTCGGAACTTTTTGTAATATAAGCCCTCCCCCGAAAATAAGCCCTAGTTAAAATAATGTGAAAAAAAGAATTCGTTAAAAAATGCTGTTGATTTATTAAGTATGTTTAGCTTCCCTAATACTCGTATTTCAGAGAAATGTTTGAAATAAAATATTCCGAGAAATTCATTGTTTACCTCTACAGTTCATTTCAAATTAATTCTTGGAATTTATCTTAAAAATACAACATAAGGCAGCATGAATACATAAATATTGTGTCCGCTCTGCTCTGCTGTGCTGTGTTGTACTGCGTTGCGCGTATCGCAGAGTATGGACGAATGAGGTGGGGAGGGGGTGGAGGGGGGCATGCATATGCGGAATGCGACGGAACGCGTCGTTGGCGCACACTATAAATAATTGTTCGTTAAGGCAGCAGTCTACATTGAGCGACAGTGCAGATACAGTGTTTGTTCATTTCAGTCTTGTAAGTCTGATTATTTCCTCATACGTAATTTTATTTTTTATAAAGTGAATAATTTTTAACCGCAGTTAAAATGAGTACAAAACGAAAGAGCTATTCCGTCGAGTACAAAAAGGGAATTGTGGAAGACTCCAGGGGTGTAAATCTTGATTTATGATGATGTTCCAGAAGAAGATGACATGACTGTAATTGAATCAATTTTAATTTCTGTATTCTGTGTAAAATAAATAAATATTAAATAAAAATATATAAATATACTTTTATTTTTGTCCTCCCCCGAAAATAAGCCCTAGTGCGTATTTTGGACCAAAAAAGAAAGTAAGACAGTGTCTTATTTTCGGAAAAAGACGGTATATATATATATATATATACACACACACACACAGAGGTAGAGAGTAGATACACTCTTTAGCAAAAATAACTTAATATTGAGTTGGTTAAGGAGCTTGTTTGGGCTTCAACGGCCTGTTCTTGTCATAACTTTTCTTGTATTGTTAAAGGCAGGTTCTGTGTGTGCAAATATATACTAGCATATTTTACAAAGAAGTTACACTTGTCAAAACTCCAATTGAGTTAGGGGTTGATTTAAAGGCTGCGGTGGGTTGGTACCCTGCCCAGGATTGGTTCCTGCCTTGTGCCCTGTGTTGGCTGGGATTGGCTCCAGCAGACCCCCGTGACCCTGTGTTCGGATTCAGCGGGTTGGAAAATGGATGGATGGATGGGTTGATTTAAAGGTGTAAAGTACAGTAACTTCTGACCACTAAAATGCAGACTCTCTAATGCTTTAGACACATACCTTCCTGTTAAAAGAGATAAACGTAACAATACAGATAGCAGTACACATTGGTTTCCAAATACATATATTCTATTATAGTTATTTTATTTAAAAAAAAATTAAAACATTTTTTTAAGTATTGTGCATTTTCCAAGAAACAAAATTTAAAGCCTTCGATACAAACATAATTTTTTCTCATTTTAATATTGAATAATTGCAGTCCTGCTTATAACAGCTGATGCTGCTGGTCTATCAGTCTAATAAAAGCGGGCCGACAGTAACATTTAAGTGTTTATTAAGCACAGACAGAGCACCATCTGGTTTAATTAAACCATGCATTCTGTATTGAAATTCAATACATTGCTCATAACACTACGCTGTGAGAAGTCTCATTGATTATTCTAATCCAGTTTGATGTTTTTGCTGTGGGGTCAATTAGGTTAATAAAAAGTATAGCAGCTCTAAATAGAATATCAATCCTGCAGTAAATTAAATAAGATAATTACCAAAATTTCCTATCAAGTAAGTGTTTTTAAAATGTATTTTTTAATATTTACTATATATATACGTATGTATATACAGTGTGTATATATATATATATATGTAAGTATATATATATATATATATATATATATATGCAGTATATATATATGTATATGTATGTATGTATGTATGTGTGTATATATATATATATATATATGTATATATATATATGTATATATATATATGTCTATACTGTATATATATGTTGTGGTGGGTTGGCACCCCCTGTGACCCTGTGTTCGGATTCAGCGGGTTGGAAAATGGATGGATGGATGGATGGATGTATATATATATATATATATATATATATATATATATATATATATATATATATATATATATATATATATATATATAAGGAGCATTTGCCAACACAAAGCTTGAGTGTGTGCCACAGCTTTGATGCAAAACAGGGTTCTTGGTAATGTTGTATTAATGACTCAGCAGGAGTTTATTACAGTTGATTTTTCTGAGTTTATATGACTACTAGAGTTACTCTTTAAAGGTAATGCTTTGTCATTTGAATTATTATTTACATTTTCCTAAATTTATGGCCTGCATGGGAAACAGTAGCAATAGATTTAATAGCTGTTAACTTGTATAGAGGCTCTGTATGTTTTTTTTGTTGAGTTTTTCAGGGTTTTTCCTCTTCCAACACTTTTTTTTTTTGCTTGGCCTCAGTGCTCCCTTGAGGGATATCCTAGTGCTACTTTTGCCCCAGATATCTCTTTACAGTCAAAATTAAGACTTGTCTAATCAATTTGTGACCATAGAAAACCAGAAGCAAGTTGAGAGGGCTTAGCATAATGAACCTAACTGGTGCTCTTCCCTGTATGATATTATTTTTGAATATTGCATAACACACTCCAAGACTTAATCCAATTAACATTCTTGACTTGACTTGACTTGAAAAACGTGATCCACAGCAAAATTACTCCACAGGAAGATTAGAAATTACCATGTTTTATGGCACAGCCAGCATTGTTGACCTGCTCATGTTTACTTGATGCTTATTTACTCTTTTTACTGTTTAAATATAATTTTTGATATTGTTTTATTAATTCTGTTTTTGTTTTTGCTCTGTGTTTTATTTATTTGATAAAGTGTGTTTGTTAATTATTATGTAATGATGTATTATGTTTGTGTGCATTAGTTAACCTTGTTATTTTCACCTGCCCTGTCTCCTGTATATAGAGCCCCAGGAGGCAGGCTCTCAGTTCAGTTTTTGGTGATTTCTGTTTTGACTTACTATTCCTGTGATTCTTGTTTGGATTTACTGGTTTTGACTAATGATTTGTCTTAAGTCAATGGTTCTCAATCTTTTCTATACCCCGCATCCCTGGAAAATGTTTATGTTTACACCACTCATAAAAGTAATATCACAAACTGAACCACATACCGCACTGCGAGTTAACAAATTGAACTAAAAAAAATAAGCTTTTAACTCTGTGTGTGAAATTTAAATATAAACTGAGCAATTTACCTTTATAAATCTCAGTAATCTTGTAAATGTGTTCCTCGGGAAGCTTAGACACTCTATTGATGATCCAGGGTTTGAGGTATCCCGTGAAGCATTAACTTGCAGGAGGAAATGACACATGATCAACAATCGAAGGGACTGGAGGACTGCAGACCCCCGTGAAACACTGGGTACTGGTCCAGCTAAGAAATAAAACACCGTTGATTAGCTTTGTCCTTCCAACACATGCACTGCAGTTCAAAAATATATCCACCACACACTTAAAATTGCTATGCTACAGGGAGGACCACGAGCAGAAGAGATGGGCTGAGTGTAAGCAGCAGGTGTTACATGCAATTCAGTCCCCTTTGTCCCCCCTGCCAAAAATGTCAATCAAACCTTGAAATCAGTGACATTTCATGATAGGGCTTTGCACAGAACCCCTGTCTTAAGGCATTGCTATTGGAATCTATGTTTACATTTGTTTGCTTCAGGTTTGCTTTTTATATTTTTATGCTTCTTTCTGAGTTATTTACAATAAATATTTACAATTTTTAAAAACTTTTCGTTTTACTTGGCCAGAGGTTTTCTATGGATGTTCACTCTCTCCTTTCGTTATTGTGGGCATGTTTAGAATTTTAAAACCCTTAGTTCCATTTTTGGGTCTAGGGAGGACTGAAAGCCCACATTTTGAACTTGGGCTTGGTAGCATGTAGGTGAGGCCTTTCAAATGGGCTTAGATCAGAAGTTAATGCTGTTTTGGTATTTTCTGTAGCTTTTGGAGACTAAGAATGTAAAACTTAAATAACATTGTAATTTAAAAATTATTTTCTGTAAAATATTTGCTTTTAATCAAAATGTTATTTGCCTTTGGTATTTGCATTAAAGGCCCGCACATTACCAATTTCTTACAATCTAAAATTGTATTTATGTTACCACTGAAGCAGATGAACCGGTAATTAATCATATTTTAAAAACAGAATGCATTCAGAGAATAATGGCTGCAGGTTAGTAATAAAATAATATAGAAAAAGACATGAGGTTTCCCTTTGAGTTACATTGTGTTTTTGTAATTTTGTTCAGTGTCCTAATTTTGAAATACTCTACCCCAGAATAAATGTTTGGACAGCATAATTAACAATTTAGAACATGAGTTTACAGAACTTTAAAAAAGTATATACTGGTAATCATGTATTACCTGTTTCATATGCACTCTTGAGCACATTTTTTGTGAATCAAAAAATAATGTGGGATTCATTTGTATTTTAATCACATAATCACACTCCAACCACCAACCTTAGAATCATCTGCAATATCCACTCAAGTGTTTTACTTATAATTTGTAGAGCATGGATGTCCTGTTTGTAGCATACTGTAGTTTTATTAACTAACTGCATAAAGTTAATGCAATTTGAATTCTGATACTTTTCTATGGGATTTTAGATAATAAGAGCTTAAAATAACATTGTATCTTGAACTTTGATTAAATGTAAGTGGGCAAACTCAGCACTGAAAACAAACCTCTTAGTGTTTTATTATATAGAGGATTTCATAAATATCATAAAATTTTCAAAATGAAGTAAAGAACAAAGAAAAATATTGGATACACCTTTAACTATTAAAGAATTTAGTGATGCATTAAACATGATACCAAACAGTAAAGCACCAGGACCAGACGGCTTCCCTGAGGAATTCTATGAATATTTTTGGGAGATAAATTCACAGTGTTTATCAGGATTGCCAAAGAAATAAAGTATATCTGCATAATTCCACCCTATATGAATATTTCTCTTATTGCAGTTTTTGTAAATAAAAGATCCAGCCTTACCCTTTAACTTTTACCCAATATGATTAATCAATACAGACATAAAAATAATTAGTAAAGCATTTGCTACTCGTAATAAAAACGTTACACATACTGCAATACACTCAGATGAAACAAGTTTTATTAAAGGAAGATATATATCTAATAATATGTTTAGCCAATTTAACTTTTTTTATTATGTTATTTATAATTTTTCTTTTGCTTTGACAATTCTGATTTTTTGTAACACTGGATGAAACAAGACCTTTGACAGGGAAAAACGGGAAATTTTTTTTTTATTTACAGTACTGCAGAAATTTCCCTAGCAAACAGCTTTAGTCATCATAAATTGACTAATCTTTCAGACTTTTACATTATAAAAGAGCACCAGACATTGCAGCTACTGTATCTGCAAAGATGTCTTTGGCTCTTTTACTTGTGGTTGCTAAGGAACAGTTTCATGTAGTGATCTCTCACTAGCTAACTATCAAGCCATTCGAAACCCTTTACTAATTAAGAGACATCTTTATGCAAATTGTGATCAAATACCCAGAGCTGCTTACTGCTATAAAACTGAGAGTCAGGTGCAATACTAATCATATTTTAAGATAGTTTATTACATCCTATAGTAACTATCAAAAAAGGATAAGCCGTTGCTGCTGTGCCGTTATTAGGGCTAACGGTGATTTCAAGAAGGATGACAGTTGGATGGATGGATGCAGATTTGGAGAAATTTAGCAGGAGAAAGATAAAACACGTCTACTGTGTAATAGACCTGGGTCAGTATGAGCAACAAGCATAAATTATAAAACAAGAACTTAGGTAAATCAGTATTAAGACAAAAGTGCACTGGACATGTTTCTGAGAATAAACCTATACAGCTAGCATAGTGTTTTTTGTTACTTTTAAAAAAAATATGACATGATACTGTATTAACTGAAAACAAAACATGACCTTTTTATTTTTTTTTATACAAGAAAAAACATTTTTTGGTTCAAATGTGCAACCTGAAAATGAATAAAGAAGAATCTTTGTAAGATGGAATTTTGAGCAGCACTAAAAGCCTGTTTTACATGGTTAATCTGTGGTTTTAACCTACAAACACTCTGAATTCCTGAATTCTTTTAGACAAAACATAGCAACACCATGAATAAGGCATCTGATATTAGGTTTTAGATAAATCCAATATAATTGTGATATTATTAATTACTTATTCATGAGGTTCCACTTCCATACTTTTGTTGTTTGTGTACGATGCAATAAACCAAGAAGTCAATCAAAAGCAATGATGGTATTTTTACATAACCAAAGGTGTCTTCTTTCAAATACATCATAAGTTTCCATGTTGTGTCCCCTCTTTCATTATGAAAATATTTGATGTGAGCAGCACATCATATCTGAGTTAGTCTGCTTTTGTCAGACATCCCTCTTATGTTGAGCTGCATGCAGTGAAAGGCTCACTACCATTAGATAGCTGAGGTTCAGAGCATCCAAATGATGTACAGTTGTCTATGATTGGTCATTTGTACTACATGTCACAGCTGTGCATAAATAGCAGCAAATGTAATGCCTATGTATCTTTATGTATAAAGCTTGAGTCAGATTCTGAGCAAAGTTTTGACTTTATTGAGAACAATATATTTGATGAAGGACTCAAGGCTATGCTTAATTTGTAAGTACTGCTTAATATGACTTTGAGGCATTGCGGCGTGCAGTTTTACAGGTCAAGCATCATGGCTTGAATACCATACTTGGAGGCTGTCTGCTGTATGTTTTCCCTCTGTTATTTTTCTGACCGATGCTTTTTCTATTTCAACTTAGAGTATACCGGCAATGTTTCTTAGCATACTGAAGAGTAATTGTTATGCTGTACTTAAAAATTTCACGTGAGGACCCCCTCTGCTGCACCCCACCATTCAGTGCCATTCTTGTCACTGTGTCATGAGCATATGAGAAAGGAAAAAAAAATAATTTCAGATAATAACCCTCCACCAAAGGGATAGACAGCACCATGAAGTATTTTTTATCCTGTTTCTAATTGTGTTCACCTCACCCAAAGGGTGAAATAAACGCGATTACAAAAGGGAGATAAAACCAAACAGTAGCCAATTGAGTCAGGGGTTTGAAGGGTGCTTGTTTAGAAATTTGATGAAAAAGTCTTGCAGGGCTGTGATGTTCCTTTCGGTGGCGTTGTAGGAAAAATTAGTGTCATATGCGTGCAAGCTGACAATTTTTAACTAATTAATTGATTTTTGTTTGTTTTGTTTGCTTATACATGCGAGCCACTGTCCTGCAAAGACGAGTGTGCAGGTAGAAAAGAACTGAAAATCTCATACTGACCTTTAAGGATTCTGCTGTGAAACACTCTGACCTGTCATTGTTTACACATGTCTTAAACAACTATTATCATACACTGATCATTTCTGTGTTATCTATATCTATTATTTATTATTTATTTATTATATTACATATCTTACACATCAATATTGCTGCTACTTCTTTGTCTTGTCTTTGCACAATGTCTTGTCTTGTTTGTGTTTTAATTTTAAATTTAAATTTTAATTCTATTTTTAATTTATTATTTGCATGTCATGTTGTTACACTGTGGACCCCGAGCTTCGCAATTTCGTCTATCTGTATACTTGTATATGGCTGAGATGACAATAAAGTTCACTTTGACTTTGACTTTGAGCTTCCTGGAGCTCAAAAGCGGCTGAGAAACACTTGTTCAGGTGTCTGTGTCTGTATGGCTACTTCTGTGCACAGGGCTGGCAGCAAAGGCATTGTCTCCACCCCAGAACCCAGCACTGGAAGAAGCTGGTATGAAAATGTATTACAGTGATCCCTCGCTATATCACGCTTCGACTTTCGCGACTTCACTCTATCACGATTTTTTCTCATACACGCTTACATCACTACACGTGCGCTTTCTGAGAACTTTTATCTAAGCCCCACGATGGCTCCTAAACGTGCTGCTTTTTCTAAGCCTTCTGATAATGAAACTAAGTGCCGGAGGAAGATGCTTACCATCCAGGAGAAGGTGAAACTCTTGGATATGATCAAAGATGGCAATACCCTATAAAAGTCTCCTCACGCATATGAAAAGACAGCGCCAGCAACTGCCTATCAAGATGTTCTTCAGCCGCGCACCCAGACACCCACTGCCTACTCCTAGTACTCCTTCAGTGGAAGAAGACAACAACGCACCTGCTGAAGATACTGCACCATCTTGTCACGCTTGGGTCACAGATTTGCACAGAGACAAAGGAGGTTGTAGAAAAAAAAGAACTTTATTCAAAGCACTGCAAACAAACATTTGTCTCTTTTCAAAAGTTTAAACGTGCTCCATGACAAGTCAGAGATGACAGTTCCGCCAGGAGCAGAGAATGTCTGAGAGAGAGAGAAAGAAAAACAACCAATTCCAAAGCTGAGAGGCACTGCACAATACTTTTAAGTAAGTGGAGTACCGTGTGAGAGGTTTATCGTGCGTTATAGCGCAAGTAAGAAGGGTAAGGAGCAATGTGAAGGTAGACCGTCAGCTGTTTCGGGGGTTTTCCCAGGGGCGTCTGTGTCCTCTGAGGGTGCGATCAGCGCTCCAGCTTACAACCTGAAGACTCTCCTACTGAGCTCGTGCCTTCATAGGTTAGTGGTTGTGTGTAAGAATTGTGTGTGTGTGTAATTAAATGTACAGTACAAATAATAATAATATGATATTTGTAACGTCTAATTTGTCTTATTTTGTCTAATATATTGGGTAATGCGAGTGTAATGGTGACTAAAGGGTGTTATTTCATGTCTAGAGGGCTCTAATAATGTTAAAAAATGTATTTAGAAGGTCGTAAACAGGTTTTCTATACTCTAACTGCAAAAATATTCGATTTATAAATAAAGAATCCTACGTCGCGAAAATTCATTTATCGCGGTAGAGTCTGGAACGGATTAACCGTGATAAACGAGGGTTCACTGTAAATGATCTTAGTTTATTCTAGATGTGAAATACAAGAAAAAAGCAACAACAACAAGAAAAATAAATAAGTAATGCACTTAACTTCAGTAGGGCAACTGCAACAGAAGGCACAAGAAGACGGGTGAATTGCAGCACAAAAAAACCCAATCTAGTGTACAAAATGTAAGCTTTTTCTGCGTCTACTGGTAAACAGAAATTGTTTCAAGGACCTGCATGAAAAATAATTTTGAAAGTAAAGGTTTGGATGAGCACATAATTATGTGTATATAGTTACAAATTATTTTACTGGCTGCTTCAGAGTAATATGTGGTTTGTATGTATACAGTATGTATATTTTTTTTTAAAAAGTAAAAAAATATATAACTGCAACTGCAGTACTTGTTTTGAGAGATTGTTTAGGTGTAAGAAGCAAAATGTTTCCAAAAAGAGACACCATGTTTGGAAACAGGGGGAAACCTTGTGCCAAACAGTATAACTTTGCAATACTATGGGATGCACCATCTAAACTTAGCACAATGATAGCTGACAGATTGGGGCACAAAAAAGAAAGAATTCCAGGGTTGTTCATCATAAAATGTCTTGGTCATGTACTGTAAAATCCAAACTTTTGGAGAAAAATCCCTAAAGCACCACTTTTTTGTGTTTTATATTTTCAAAAATACCTTACTTCATAAGGGATTAATAAATATGCTTTCAATTTATCTTAGATTTTTATTTAATTTTTGTTTGTTTTGCTTTTCTGTGACATCGTTGGTTTGTTGCAGTCGCTGCTTGGTAGGAGACTATTGTTGACAGGCCAGTGTGTGCAAGTGTCAGTGTATGACCCCAGTGCCCCCATACTAGACAAGGATAAAAGCTGAATCTGTATATATATTTATATATTTCCTCTAACTTGGTCAATTGTATGTGACTATACGTGTGATGTCTTGTAATTACATTGATGTGTTTTTGTCATGATCTGGACTGTGTTTTATAATTTTTCAGCCTTTTCTTGCCCCAAAAAATAGTGGAGATATAGTTTTGGTGGGGTTTAAAGCTAATTTCAAGTAATTCAATAGTTAGATCATTGTTGATTCAGAATATTTTTGAAGCTTTTATTTTTTAAATATGTCTTTCCTGTTTTTGTTTTTATTATTAAATTGCTTGCTGTTTGTGATGTTTGTGGCAGGACAACCAAGAGTATGCAATGTGTGACTTCAATAGTGCAATGATATAAAAAGTCACTTCCTGAATTTTCAAGTTTGAGGATAAAGCAAAACAAATAAAGCTGTCTCCTTATTATTTTTTAGAGATCTCTTTGGTACAAATTCATTTCTGTTCTTCAACTTTAAGTTATGTTTTATGTTTTAACTTAGGATACATGAAATATTCTGGTTTATTGACTCTTTTGCTACATTTCTCGGTCTGTCATTTTGTTTGTTTGATTCCTGACCTCACCATAACGACCTTGGCTTGTTATTACAATTACAATCCATCTTCTGATTCCATTTTACTTTAAACTGCTGCCACCCTCAGCAATCAGTACAGTTTTTTAGAATAAGTCATAAGTATGTTAAAATTTTGAACTTGCAGCCTGTGGCTTTTTGAATTGAATGTCAAGCCTCAATTTATATTTTATATTGCGCATTTTGCAGCGCTCATTATTACGTAGCATTTCACAGGGCACATACGAATTCTATAGAGGCCAACTCTGTGATAAAGAACAGAACAACAAAATATCAGTACATAATAAATTGCAAAGAAATAATCACTGGAAAGAGCCAAGAAATTAAAGAATGAACCTACTGTATGATGGGGCTGATTATCAATAAAAGCTAATAAACCGCAATCTTCAGTCTTCATCCGTACAAGTAAAACAGAAATGCCAGAAAGTAAAATTAGCCCTGGTGTAACTGATGTAAAATTCAAGAGAGAAATGTCAGTTTTAAGGTGCAATTGGAGCCTTAACATTGACAGACACCCATAGATTGGTCTAGGAGGAGAAGTCCTGACAGTAGGAAGCTACGCAATTTAATGGTTTTTAACTGAGTCCATAAAAATCCTTTGTAATTGTTGGCCTTTTGCCATTGGAATCCAAGCATCCCAAATGGATTCTAGCCAGTGTAAATGGTGAAGGTTTAAAAGTTTGTTTTTTTTTATATTTCACCAATTTCTTTCTTTTTGAAGATATTTGCAGATGTAACTCTAGCCTAACATGTGTTTTCTGAGCTTTTTAAGTGCCACAAAAAATGAAAACTTGAATTGCATTGATGGGTTCTTTAGATAATAAGCCTCTCTAAAACACATTTACAAGCATCTAGTCTAAACTATACCACTGTGAAAAATACAGAATTCTCTGAGTAATTCAACATCAAGCATAAAAAATTTGTTTTTCCAAAGAAAAAATGTACCTTAACAAAATGCACATAAGTCTATGTCTGAAACTTTATTGCTTTCTCCTCTTTGGCAGCACATTCTCGTTTGTTTTCGCCACATTATTCATAAATGAAATCCATTTTTGTCTTCAATTAGATTTCAATCACATTTCCTGTACTTAGTAGCTTGCACTTGTATGGCATTAACTGGCCTCTTGCTCATTTTACTGAAGAAAAATCAAAATATTACTGTATTAACCTAGAAAATGTGTGATCAAGACATTGGAATGCAGACTAAATTCATCCACGTCAATGCTCAGGAAAGCAAGTTATATCATCCTTGCTGACTCAGCAATAGAAATGATTCACTCTGTTCCAATATCTTAATGATGGATCATTCTCAATGCTGGTGACTTCAAACAAGGAATCAAGTGTCTATTAGGCATGTTCCACTCATGGACACTACAAGCTGGAGCTGCTATCCAAATATTAATAAATTTATCTATAAACCTGTGGTATAATCTGACCAGGTCAGACCTTATTTTGCTGCCACCTACAAGCCTGTCATTAACAGCAACAGCTCTCAGTTATCCAAACCTGAATTTTTTCAGAATTTTTTATGTGTATTTTATTTATTTATTCGTTTATTTAATAAATATATGTGATCTGTAAAATTTAAGTTTCCCTATGGAAACAAATAAAGTATTATCTATCTATCTATCTATCTATCTATCTATCTATCTATCTATCTATCTATCTATCTATCTATCTATCTATCTATCTATCAGCCTTTTCTGTATTCAAAGATAGTGAGACCTCTGAAGAAGCAGACTGTGAAATATGTTATTAATCAAGCAAAAAAATCATTATGTACTAGTTATCTGTCTTTAATAAATTTGGTTTGGTCTTGTAATATTACAGAGGGAAGCACTTTATGTATTCTCCTAGATAAAACTTTCACTTTTATCTTGACATCATTAAGCAGGAAAGAAGTTGGTCTATATGGTGCACTTCATAGCAAGTCCACTGGAATACCACCTGGGCTTCAGCTTTCCCATTTTGCAATAAGTTTATAGCATCTTGAATTTCAGAGAGTTTCAGAACTGAAACTGAAACTGCACAGTGTAACGAACTATGGTGTTTTTATTTTGTCCATACAATCATTGGTTCTGAAGCTCAAGTAAATTCAATTGTAAAACAAAATCAAATTAAAAGTAATATCTGTCATATCTAGCTTAAGGACGGCAACAAAAAAAAGACACACCACATATTTAGAAAATGCAAGTTTTAAGCATGTCAGTTCTAGTTAAGTACTACTCATATGGTCGCACACTGTTTGAAAAATCTCACTGGCTACTATCATTTCAGTCTTACTGTTATGGCCACTGAAAGATGATCTGCTTCCTGTGTTGTACAAACATGGTTCTTCAAAATACTGCATGACCTACTTGTAAGCTAATTTAACAGTCCATGCTTCTAACAGAGATTTTCTAATTGGCTTAATTAACACTTTGTTTTACAGGTATAGCTAAGAACGTTCTGTTACATAACTATGTGAAACTGATATTCTATGCAAATTAGTATGAATTTAAAAATTCACATTAACTTTCTAGGATTGGCACTTACACACTTGTTTTAAGTGTTGGTCTCAAGTATTCAATGAGTATACTGTGTCTTTAAGTAGTTCCTCCTTCATAGAATTTAAGAAAAGGTTGTATGGGGAGTATGTATGCATTTTAATCTCAAAATCTCCTTGTGTTTCTTGACCAGTTGCATTTAAGCTCTAATGACTGTTTTCTCTGACTTGGCTCAATCTATTCAAGATTTTTTATTTGTCTGTGTGCTTTTCATCTTCAGGCAGAACAGAAGCATTCAGATAGTGCTGTGAATGAGCTCAAAGGAATCTTGGTAAGTTTCATTTTGCCTTATTTTTCAAGGAGTAAAATCCTGTTCGCTGTTTTTTTTTGTTGTTTTGCTACTTTCTGGTATCCTCTCTATTATCCACACTTGTGTTTCAATATGCCATCACTAAACACTTTTGGTGGAAATGAAAAAACAGTATCACCTAAGAGCTGGTATTTCAGATAGAAATGCACTGCATTAAGAATTAAACCTACCACTTTCCGTATAAAATATAAGGGTAGCACAGAGCATAGTTTTACAGTGCTTGAACCCTAGTTTGATTATCAGCCAGGACTAAAATTAACCCCATTAGGTATCCATGGACTAAGACATCTTAGTCCCCTTACCCCCAACCCTGTTTGGTAAAACAACACAAAAGTCAGGGAAAATAAAGTAATAATATGGGGGGAAACATCATGCAAATAACAGTGATATCACAAATGAACCAAAACATGTCTAACCTTACAAAAATAGAACATTTTTCATTTTGCGAACTACAATATATATGTCACACAATTTCAAGACATTCAAAGGTGGTGGGGAGAGAATGACAAATAAATATAATAACTAATTTAAGGAAATTGGGCAGGAAGGCCAGAGATTCTCACGCTTTTTTCTTCCACGCCCTTTGTAATGTGGAGATCATTAATGTTGTAAACATATTGGCACAAAATGGTGAAAAAGAAAATTAAAGGCTTCAAAACATGCAGGTCAGACCAGGAACTCACTGAGTCAGTCTCACAAAATAGGCCACACCTCAGGTATCCAGACCCCAAAACACTACTGACATTCTTTTAAAGCTAAACATTTACAAAATGTATCAAAAGTGCCCTTCCAGGGATAGGAAACCATATACCCCCCTGACTTAATTTACAAGACAAATAAAGAATCTTTATAAGTAAATGATTTATTTATATTAAACAAAAGATGAGCCGAAATAGCAAAGCAGGGAAAATTTCATTCAAAAATATCAATAAATAAAGCAAAATGGGTTTGCTTAAAATGGAAACCCAAGGCAAACAAATCTAGTCTATAAACAAATAGCACAATCCAATAACCAGTAGCAAAGAGCCACAAAAAACAGAAAATCCAATAATACAACAACACTTTACTTCACAAACTTAAGCACTGATCTGGATGGTCTGACTCTGCCTCAAATAAATATTCAATGGGTGGTCCCCTAGTGGATTGGCATGGTGCTCCCAATATTCTGTTTCAAGGGGACTAAGCATAACATTAACACATTAACACAAAAATAAACAAATGCAATCAATAATTAAACAAAATAATATTCAAAACATAACACAATACCAATAACAATATATATAAAATTACAAGAATACAACAAAAATATTCAATGGGTGGTCACCTAATGCAGTGGTCCCCAACCTTTTTGACAGCAAGGACCACTTTATTAGATGCAAATTTTACCACGGACCGGTTGGGGGAGGTGTCAGGTTTATACACAATTTACATAACATTTCTATTATTATTAAGTTATTAAGCAGTTCACATACGTTTGCAACCCAAGATTTTTCTTCTTTTTTTGCATATAACAAAGACATGTGATTTGCATTTGCCATTCCAACAGATTGCACATCACAAACATTAACACTGCTATCTTTTTTCGTGTCTGCCGTTTCTATAGGAGGGTGACAATGAGTTAAATTCCAATGGATGTTTTTCAAATGTTGACAAGCAATAAGCAAAAGGAATCACTGAAAACCACAGAAAACAAAAACGGCAAAAAAAAAACAGTATGAGGAAAATTCGAAGAAAAAGATTTTTTTTACAATGTTCCTGTTTGGGGATTGTTGTGCAAACATGCACATCTGAGCTGCGACCACAGATCTAACTGCTCTGTGGATGATTCGTTCAAGCATTTCAAGGTCACTTCGTTGTAATGAAAGCATCTGCTGAATGTACTTCGTAGTAACGCGATTTCTATAGACTCGTGTCATATGGGGAAACTGTCGGGACCATAAAAATACTTTGTTGTAATACTCTTTCACCTCAGTCTCTCTCCTCTCTCTGTGCCGCTGCAAAGCCCTGCCCGCCAAGCGTTCTGAAAAGTCTGAGTGAGTCTCCGTTGCCGGCAGTTCTCTCGCGGACCGGGGGTTGGGGACCCCTGCCCTAGTGGATTGCCATGGTGCCCCCAATATTCTATTTCAAGGGGACTAAGCATAACATTAACACATTAACACAAAAATAAACAAATGCAATCAATAATTAAACAAAATAATACTCAAAACATAACACAATACCAAAAAAATATATATAAAATTACAAGAATACAACAAAAATATTCAATTGAAGTAAACTTAACTTGAGCTAGGAACAAAAGCCTGGCTAAACCATAATAATAAATGGTGCCCCTCTAACCCCCTTCCCCATACATTACTTCTTTTAACAACTGTGTGAATCAAAATTTATGAAATACAAGTAGCTTAGCAGTCCCGCTTCTATTAGTTATTTCTCCAATTAGAGTGTCATTTTTTTTTTTATTCTTCAAGAATCATTCAATCAAATGACCTTTAATGTCTTGTGTCAGGTCATCAAAGCATTGCATGAATGTTACACAGAAAGTGGAATTTTTTTCCAGGTTAGCAAGCAAACTTGCTATTGTGCACAATTTTTACTCATTGCAACAGCAGCTTGATGAACAAGGATCTGGGTAGTTGTGTGAAGCTTTCTGCATTTGTTTTTTAAGCAAGCCAATTGTGCTTGATAAGAAACTTTCCTTTCTTTAGTTGCTGTCTCCTGCTGGCTATATAACTTACTGTCCTTATGATGAAAAAATTAGATTTTTTTGTTTTTTCCATATGTGATACCTTGTTTTAAGCTGCCATGGGCAAGGAATTTCAACCACAAAACACACAGCAGATAAGGGCTCACCTTCTATAAGTGAACTTTGATTACTGAGTATACATAAAAGGATTGTTGAGAGAATGAGCGAGGCCATGTATTTGAAAGAAATAAATATATATAATGAACGTAATACCACTATCTACAAGCTAGCAGAATAAAACTGTTAACCTGACAAGGTGCTACTGGAGCACTTTGTGTCATTACATCCGCCACTTCACGCACTTTTAAAGAAGAGTCGAGCTGCTTCAGACATCCACTAGCATTTCCCTCACAACCCCTACTTTGAGAAGTTAAACTGCAAGTTGCAGATGTCTTTATTGATTTTTTAAAGGAAGAGACTATGGTTTTTTATTTTTATTTTGAAAGAAGTCATGATTCTTTTAATGTCATAACCACATGCTGTCCCCTCGACTTTGTTATGCATATGGGCTTAACCTCCTTAAGTGTTGCATTTTATTCCAAAAAACATGTAAAAAGCATTGCATTTTTTTTAACATGAAAAATTACATTTTTATTTAACCTCAAAAGTATAATAATGATAAAAATAATGATAGTAATGATGATTAACAATAATAATATGAAATGAACAATAATAACAGTAATAATAATACTACTAATAATGCCAAAACAATATATAATCTCAAAATGAGTCTTGGGCGGCATGGTGGCGCAGTGGTAGCGTTGCTGCCTCGCAGTTGGGAGACCCGGGTTCGCTTCCCGGGTCCACCCTGCGTGGAGTTTGCATGTTCTCCCCGTGTCTGCGTGGGTTTCCTCCGGGCGCTCCGGTTTCCTCCCACAGTCCAAAGACATGCTGGTTAGGTGGATTGGCGATTCTAAATTAGCCCTAGTGTGTGCTTGGTGTGTGGGTGTGTTTGTGTGTGTCCTGCAGTGGGTTGGCACCCTGCCCGGGATTGGTTCCCTGCCTTGTGCCCTGTGTTGGCTGGGATTGGCTCCAGCAGACCCCCGTGACCCTGTGTTCGGATTCAGCGGGTTCATAAATGGATGGATGGATGGAAAATGAGTCTTTTGTGTGGTATTTCTTAAAACACGGTGAAAGACACAATACAACATCATGGTCAGGACAATAATTGCGTGTTTCTTTTCGAGCTTTCTTTCTAGATTTATCCGTTTTTGAACAGCACACTGCATAGCTGCGAGTTGGATTCTGTTTTTTTCAGTTGGAGGTATATAATCAAGCTTCTAGAACATCTCGCTGTAATTTAGCCCTGCCAAAGTCCTCAGGCATGCCATGACGGTTGGGACGCACTGTTCCATATGCGTCAGTCTTTCTTTGCAGCAAGATGTCGAATAGCTCTGGTGAAGTATAAAAATTGTCAGTGGTTACACGGTAAACTTGATCCAGCAGAGCCTCTATTAAAGTCAGCACCGATGACGTAACAACGGAGTACTGATTGTATTTCGGATCTAACATTGACCCTTTCAATGTGCAGAGAACCAAATTTCAATTGTATTCTGTTTTAGATTCATAAAACCCGTAAAACTTTATGCCAAATGTTGCTGTTTTTGATACAAGGTACTGTATCCATTACAGTCTGCCCTTATAAGCCATGAGAATTTCATCGATGCTGACATCACAGTCCGAAATGTTGCTGCTATGGCCTGGAATATCTCCTAAATTTTCTTCAGTTTGGCTGCTGGAATGGTATTTTCATCAATGTCTTTATTGTTGGTAAAGTGCAGATATTCCGTAATTAGTGAAAACCTGCAGTCAGACTTAACTTCTCCAAAGAATGGTAGCACTAACAGCACTTTTACAGCCTGAGTGATTCTCAGTTTTAACGCTTATGCAAGGCACTTCTGTACAGTTGCCCGAGTGACACTCGAGACTAATGCTTTTAGCACGGTTTTTGCAGCCCGAGTAACACTTGGCTCTAATGCTTAAGGAGGTTAAAACCCAGCAAACCCATAAATTAATACAGCCAGTTGCCCATCTGGTTGGCTACTATATGGCATTTGATTCTTTCTCATGTGCTGAAATTGTTATCCTGCCATAGCGCAAAGCTTTACTTTCATATTTTATCTTTCATCTGTTCCTGCTAGAATACAGTTCTCTTCTCATTAAACCTTTTCCTAAAAAGGGAAGTGCTGCCGTCCCCACAGATACTAGTATCTATTGATTATTTAAGCTATAATCATTATGCACTTCTTATTTTTTTATTCCAACAGTTTATTATGTATAGCTTAATTCCATAGTGAGAACTATCCCAAGGCAATTTACAACCACTTTACAACTGTTCCCATATTTCTACAATGTGTAATATTTTTTTAAGTCCCATCAGTTTCAGACATCTTAACCATCAGTCCTCACAACCTGCTTTGTAGTTTAGTTTCTTATTTTGTATCAGAATGGATTCTGACTTTGATCCCATGGAGATCTATCCTGTAAAGTGATTTTACATATGTCTTGCGGTGATTACCTGAATTTAAAAACTCTTGTCGCAAAAAGTACAAATCTATGCATTCTTCCCCTTTCCATAATTTAATTCTAGTTGTGCTTTGTAAGCTTTGCATACATGGATACATAATTTCTTACTTTTCCCCGTCGGTTCTGATATTCTATAGATCTTAGTAATAATACCATTCAGTCTTGTTTCTTATTCAGTTCTCATTCTATAAAATGTGGCTGCATAAAAATGTTCTTGCAGTGATCCTCAGAGCAAAGAGCTTGAATGCCAAGACAAGAGAGTGAAGATTCAAACCCGAAGATATAATGCTGAAAAATGAAAAGCAAATGTAACTGCTGCTGCTCCGCATAATGCCACTCTGATAATTTCATTGTTTCGTTCCAAAACCTGGCCTTTCTTGGCTTCTCCCACATCTATGACAAAGAAATATAAAACAATGGCATTTAAAACATTGCCTGACACCCAGTAAATTATTTTAAAGCACATTATTAAACTGTTTTATTACTGATGCTGGCATTTACTCACATTTCATTCTCTCTGGAATTGCCTCAAGAGCATTATTAGCCAGCAGAGTTGCTAAACGTAATGAATACAAAACAAGTGTCTGTCTGCTGTTAAGTGTGGGTACTCAGCTTATACAAGTCAACTTTTAATGGAAATCTATCATCTAGTGGACAATTGACATCTCTCTGGCCACTGTGCCTCTTAGTTCAGCTTTGTTTTAAATGAACAATAACATAACTCTTAGCTTTTGAACAACATCCTATTTTCCTTTTTTTTGTATAAGAACTTTCCAGTAAATGCACACTCAACGCAGAGGAATAATATATTAGCAAAGAGGTAAGCACAAAAAAATACATTTGGCAAACACATCTGAATCACATATTTTTGTGTAAAGTCTATTATTGTTACTTATTTTTAGGATAAAGTCCTAAGTTGTAATTGTCTGAGAGAAAAAGAATAATAATTAGATATTTGCAGGCAGGGGACTCTTTACAAAGTTAAAATGCATTGCGTTCATCATTTTTGATCATTCAGCATTTTTTTTTTTGTTTTTTTATACATGACTTTTAAAATTGATTTGTACATTGTATTTTAATGTATAATTTTAGTAGTTTGAAAAATAGTAAAAAGATTTTTTTTGCTGATTTATCTGTTTAATTAACTTTCAGGCTTTATTATATCCAGTGTTTATTGAAACTGACAGACACATTGTGTTTTTAGAGGTGCAGGTATTACTCTGTTAATTAAGTGTAACATGCATTGTCATGATTTAGCTAAATTTTATTTTTGGATCCGAATATAGATATATAGTACCTTTAAAAAGTTTTCAACCCTTGGACGTTTTCATATTTTATTGTTATACAACACTGAACGTCAGTGAATTTAATTTGGCTTTTTTGACACTTATCTGCAAAAAGAGACTTCTTAATGTCAAAATGAAAACATGTCTCTGCAAAGTGGTCTAAATTATTTATGAATATAACACATGAAATAATCTATTGCGTAAGTCTTCACCACCTCCAAATCATGACAGCCTTGAGTCTGTATGCTCAGGTCTCTCTGTCTAGTAGTTTTGTACATACGCCATTTTCTCTACTCTTCTGTATATTTCTGCCCAAGCTCTGTCAGGCTGCATGGGGATCTTGAGTGAGCAGCCTTTTTCAAGTCCAGCCACAGATTCTCAATTAGACTTAGATCTGGACTCCGACTTGGCCATTAACATTATTGTTACTAAGCTATTCTCGTGTACCTTTGGATTTATGCATGGGTTTGCTGTCTTGCTGGAAAACAGATCATCTTCCAAAGTACAGGTTTCTTCCCCCAGGTATTTTGCTGCATTCATTTTCCCTTTGCCCTCACAAGCCTTCCAGGGCCTTCTGCAGAGAAGCCCCTTTCCCTTTAATTGGCACAAGTGTCCTTTTCTCCTGTTAGAAACTGAGTAAAAGTGCATGCCTCCTTTTCATTATAAGAAACAGAGAAAAGGCAACGATAAGCAACATGCTTTGTTGAAACTAGATAGATTTTCATGTACTATATCATACACAAATAAAATATGGTCTGTGATAATTATAGCTATTTAAAAAAAAGTATACATATTGGTGTGCTGGTTATATTGCTTTATATTGCATCATGACATCTTTTTAAACAAACTGCACATATTCATTCTGATTGTAGCACCAGTTTTTTTTAGTTGCTGCATTACGGTTTTCAACCACTTCCAAAGATTTATAAAACAGTTGTTTTTCACAGGGCACAATAATTTTTCACCTACCAGTTCAAATGCATTGTGAAAAGAGTTTTCTTCGAGTGCGAGTTTGACAGCGTGGTCCTGGGTGTGGGTAAACATTCTGCCTTACCTCCCCAGTAATAAAGTTGGAAAAAGTAACACATCTTAGCAGTGGAAGGTGTAGCGTTGTCACTGTGACAACGTTTTTAAGTCTGACACTAGGAACAAGCTGTTGGATTGTCAGTAAAATATTCGCTGGACAGTCATTGATAGAAAGAGTGCCAGGAACATAAGGCAAAATGATGTATTTTTATTTTAGTTAAAGTATAAGTAAAATTATAGACTTTTAGATTGCAATTGGACATTTTTTAACCTTTACTGTATTGCTATCTTTATAGCTTCCTAATTTGTATTGTGGTGTGATAACAGCAAGCACACACCTCTACCAGGGAGCAAAAGCAGGTCCTAAAAGTTGCCCTGTCCTCCTTCTAGAACATCAAAAAAAATCAAGTCTTCACTGCCAATTGTACTAGACTAAAATATTGTCATTTTAGAGCTACTGATTGCCTGACAAGACTTCCATACAATCAGTCCTCAACATTCACTCATTTAACTTTCATGACTTCAAGTTAGAGATGGGAGGATTGATACTTCCAAACCTGACCTTTTCAATTTAAACATCGATGTTCACATTACAAGTATTGATATTACACATTTTCAGTAATATGAAATGTTATTAGAAATTATTTTTAAAAAACATTTGATGGTGAGAACATGAGTCAATTAAACGTGTCATACATACTGTGTAAAACAGGAGCTGCTTTTCCTTCTGCGTTTTTCATTGCCCTGCATTCACACTGGAAGTGCTGCAGTCCAACAGCCAAAGCAGTGGAGCTGTGTATGTGAGGAAATGGCAGAACGAAATCGAAGCATCCAAGCACTGTTTGAATTTGTTTTACCCCACTGAGATAACGATAATGATGCAAAATGTGATACTTGTCAGAAGACCGAATGTTATTGCAGCAACACCACAAACCTAGTAAAAAACATAAAAGTCAGTCACGTTGCCGAACATGCAGAATTACAACGGGAGGCAATCAGAAGAGTGCACAGACACTCACGCTGCAGTCTACTGTTAAAGAAGCCTTTCATAAAGACAGGCAGTACCCAGGTAACATTAGTATTATAATCTGATGTAAGGTTGTTGTATTTGTTTGAATAGAAAATAATCAATGTCTGTTTTTAGGGAAGAGTATATTATTACTTTTATAGCTTCATGAATGGAAATACTTAGAAAACATTTTCAAACTTAATATATTTGTTATGTCTATTTTGTAAAAAAATATACATATTACTTGATGTTATCTTTAATTTCCTTTCCCTATCATTATATCCAAGTGTCACTTGGGCTGTAAAAACAGTGCTAAAAGCAGGTGTCCCGAGCATTACCCTTACCTTAAGGTCTTCTCACCTTAAGCCGTGCCTAATAATAATGGCGTCTCGTAACAAAAATGTTTTTCAGCATTCCAAGTGTTACATGTTCTTAACAGATACGACCATTGATGTTAAAGAGCCTCTCATCAGCAGTGATGACAATGTGAATCTGTCTTCAGTCAGTGAAACTGAAAGTGAGTCAGATGGATCCAAAAGTGATGCTCACTCGGTATTTGCATCATTATGCTTTTTACACTTCTGACTGTTATTGGACTTCTGTGCTCGTCACGGATTGTCCATAACGAACACCATGTTCAAGCATAGGGGTGTTCATATGTGCACTTGGCACCAGGACACCCTAGGCCTCAGTTCGATGATCGACTTTGTGGTCGTGTCGTCGGACTTGCGGCCACATGTCTTGGACACTCGGGTGAAGAGAGGGGCGGAGCTGTCAACTGATCACCACCTGGTGGTGAGTTGGCTTCGATGGTGGGGGAGGATGCCGGTCAGGCGTGGTAGGCCCAAACGTGTTGTGAGGGTCTGCTGGGAACGTCTGGCAGAGCCCCCTGTCAGAAGTAACTTCAACTCCCACCTCCGGCAGAACTTCGACCACATCCCGAGGGAGGTGGGGGACATTGAGTCCGAATGGGCCATGTTCCGTGCCTCTATTGTTGAGGCAGCTGACCGGAGCTGTGGCCGTAAGGTGGTCGGTGCCTGTCGTGGCGGCAATCCCCGAACCCGGTCTGTCGTGGTGAAAAAGGAGCTGAGCCGCAAGGCGAAGCTCTCAATTTACCAGTCGATCTATGTTCCTACCCTCACCTATGGTCATGAGCTATGGGTAGTGACCGAAAGAACGAGATCGCGAATACAAGCGGCTGAAATGAGTTTCCTCCGCAGGGTGTCTGGGCTTTCCCTTAAAGATAGGGTGAGAAGCTCAGTCATCCGGGAGGGGCTCAGAGTAGAGCCGCTGCTCCTCCGCATCGAGAGGAGTCAGATGAGGTGGCTCGGGCATCTGATCAGGATGCCTCCTGGACGCCTCCCTGGTGAGGTGTTCCGGGCACGTCCAACCGGGAGGAGGCCCCGGGGAAGACCCAGGACACGCTGGAGGGACTATGTCTCTCGACTGGCCTGGGAACGCCTTGGGATTCTCCCGGAAGAGCTAGAAGAAGTGGCCGGGGAGAGGGAAGTCTGGGCATCTCTGCTCAAGCTGCTGCCCCCGCGACCCGACCTCGGATAAGCGGGAGACAATGGATGGATGGATGGACTTCTGACTGAGTACTTTTAGTGTTTTGCACATTTTACAGTAAAAAATAAAAATGTAATTTTTTGACCCAAAAAATGCAATGCTTTTTATATTTTTTTTTCAAAGGAAAAAATGTAACGCTAATGCTTGTTGTTGTTCCACACATCGTTTGCAAAAACTTAATGTGTTTAATAATTTCTGTTAATAAACAAGCAAAGAAGTATGATCTTTGCTGCTATATGTAATATTCTACTAATGCAAAGTTTTTAACTTTTTGATGTCCACACATACTGTAAGTTTTTACAGAAGATTATTCATTCGTGCAAGATAACTGGCTGCATTAGTATTGGTATCAATATGGGTATCAGCAGTACTGGCCTCAGTATCAGCTGGTATCGGATCGAAAAGAAAATCAGCAGTATCGTCCATCACTACTTCAAGCAGTGTGATTTTATTTGTAATCTCTTTTTTTCGTTGCAATGGCAACCTTGAACATCTGCAGTAGAGAAAAAAATTGAGGCATAATGTTTTCAAGTTTGGGGAGCACTGAGTTTCCTGCATCCGCTTCGCCAGTCTTTTTCGCACAGCCATTGTAAATTAAAGAGTTCCCTGTGCATATTTTCATTGTTTTGCTTAAAATATCAAGCTTTGTGTAGTACAATTATGAGCCCAAAGTGCAGTTCAAGTCCTTCAGGCTCAAAGCTCATGCAAGCAAAGTTAATGATGCAGCTTAGTGAAAAAATAAAAGTGTTAGATAAACTTAATGCCAGAATGTTGAATTTGGTTCTAACAAATTGACCAGCTGGCTAGAGACATCAATGTGACCGATGCCATTATTGATCACAGCGTCAAGGTTAAACATATTATTCATATCTGCTACGCTCCTACACGCGACCCTTAATGACACAGTGCTGACATTTTATTTCAAGTCGGTGAATCTTTCTCCATCCACCGCCCATGAAGGACAGAGTGTCAGAGGGGATGCTGAGACCTCGCCATTCTCAGCATCTACGTTTTTTTTTTCTTTTTTTTGAGATGTTAGCACAAAAGGTCACATCATTCAAGTAAAAGGCAAACTTTTTTTTTTGCGTATTACCAATTGCATTTTATTTAATGCATTTTATGGGTTATTTAATGGTTCCTGTGTTATGATGAATGCATGTTATCAAACACTGTTTTATTGTAAAGAATTCTGTGCAGAAACATGTATTTTGAACAATCTCTAGCAAAAGCTTACAGTTTTTGGTGCTCCCGGAAACCTAACCCCCTGTTTCCCATAGGTTCAGTGTTTTAACATTCGTGCTTTTTCGTGTTTCACGTCATTTTCTTGGAGTGTGTGGGGAACAGCCTGGACACAGACAGGCATACATCGTTTCAAGCACCACAACACGTTTATTTACAACGACTATATACAAAGATGACACACACAACCCACTTCAGCCCAAAGTCCAGGCCTTTTTTCACAATGCCTTTTCCTCAGGTCCACCTCCACTCCTCTCCTCTGAGCTCTGTCCTTCTCCTGCTCCCGACTCCAGTCATCGAATGGAGGGAGGCGGCCCCTCTTAAGCTCACCCGGACGTGCTCCAGGTGCCTCCCAATTAGCTTCTGCCAGTCCTTCCTGGTGTGGCGTAAGTACCGGCTGCGCACCCGGAAGCACTCCGTGTGTCCCTGGTCTTCTTCCCCCCAGCACTTCCGGGTGTGGCGGAAGTGCTGTGGGCCAGGGCTCCACAGGCATTGGGGCGCCCCCTGGCGGTGACCACGGGCCCCTATAGGGTTGAGCTTCTAAGCTCTGTTCCTGTGGTCCCCAAAGCCTCCAGGGCGGTCGCCCGCTCATGATCTGGAGGAGGCGTAAGCCCTGCTCCGGTCCTCTTGGGCATCCTGGCTGGGTACCACCCCCAGCCGCTTGCCACAAGTCTAACCCTACAAAAGCTGAAAATTAACTGTATTTCATAACATGTTTTATCTGTTTTAGCTATTGGCGTCTTGCACTATGTCGTTTGTGGTGAATAGCACACTGGTAACAAGTTAGTACCAATCTGTTGAATCCAGATCACTGCACCAATGAGATGATTTCATTTTGACAGGACTGTTGCTTGACTACCATGAGCACGGTCAAGTTACAGTATGTGTGTAGTAGAGAGGGTGTAGCATCTTTTCTAATAATATGACATAATCAACAGTAATGGACTTGCATTTTTTACCAGGTTCAATAATAAGATAGATAGATGGATGGATGGATGGATGGATGGATAGATAGATAGATAGATAGATAGATAGATAGATAGATAGATAGATAGATAGATAGATAGATAGATAGATAGATAGATAGATAGATAGATAGATAGATAGATAGATAGATACTTTATTAATCCCAGGGGGAAATTCACATACTCCAGCAGCAAAAAATATTAAATTAAAGAGTAATAAAAAATGCAGGTAAAAAACAGACAATAACTTGAATAATGTTCAACGTTTACCCCCTCTGGTGGAATTGAAGAGTCGCATAGTTTGGGGGAGGAATGATCTTCTCAGTCTGTCAGTGGAGCAGGACAGTGACAGCAGTCTGTCGCTGAAACTGCTCCTCTGTCTGGAATAATAATAATAATAATAATAATAATATACTGGCACTAAAGTTAATCCCACATTTTCAGTGAAATTAAAAATGCAGAAATTAAAGTGGGCACTCATTTTTGTCTAGGATTGAAATATAACAAATCCTGTCCCATAACGTGCCCCTTTGCAAAGCGCTGCCCATCAAAATGTCTGTGCATGTCACTATTTATGCCTTCTGGGAAACTCTAGTCAAGATCCCGTGTAAATTTTTATTTTTCTTTGCCACTCTACTATAAACCTGCAACTAGTGAAGCACCCATGAAACAGTTGTTGTCTGCACAGTCTCTCCAATCTTATCCACTGTAGCTTGTGGCTCATTCAAATTCTCAGAGGTCTCATGGTGACGTTGTTTACTTGTCTGTGGACAGCCAGAAACGTAAATGACTCTGTCATCCCATTTATAGCATGTGATAAGTGAGCATGTAGTTGTTAAAAAATATAATAATTGTACTGTACTAGTAAATTTTGTGTAACACTCAAAAAAGTGAACAGTCAGAAGTTTCTTAGCATCACAACTATTTGAAGTGTAAAATGAGACAAATAAGTTTACTTGAAAGCTGCAGCAGGAAAACCCAACACCTTTATAAACTAAAAACAGTATTTTTATGATCAAATTTTTATTCATCCATCCATTATCCAACCTGCTATATCCTAACACAGGCTCACGGGGGTCTGCTGGAGTCAATCCCAGCCAGCACAGGGCTCAAGGCAGGAACAAATCCCGGGCAGGGCACCAGCCCACCAAGCAATTGGGACAATTTAGGATCGCCAATGCACCTAACCTGCATGTTTTTTGGACTATGAGAGGAAACCGGAGCACCCGGAGGAAACCCACGCAGACACGGGGAGAACATGCAAACTCCACACGAGGAGGAACCGGAAAGCGAACCCGGGTCTCCTTACTGCGAGGCAGCAACGCTACCACTGCGCCACTGTGCTGCCCCTCAAATTTATGTTTAACTTTCTTAATCAAATACAACACAAAACAATATCTAATCAGTGTGGTGCTGCTGTTTTACTCATGAATCATCTTTGTAGGACATTGACATTTAGAAATATTTTCAATTTAGATGGTGCTGTTGGAAAGAGCGCTCAGCAAGATATGAAAAAAAATATTGTTTGCAATGTTGAAAGAAAGTGTTTTGTCAGCTGGAAAAGGTTGCCTGCTAAATGAACAGCACATCAGTTGCATTTGTCACAATTACCATCAGCAATAATGATCAATACGGCAAGTGTGTGTTTACTTGTTTCTTGTGTCCAAAATATTTTTTTTCTGTATCACGGATAAAATTGCCTTAGTATTTATGCCAATAACAGAAGACTTATAAAATATCTGCACGTACAATTTGTTATTGAGTGGCCTTAATTCTGACTATAATAAAGGGAGGTGTGAACTTGTTGCTCCTAAAGTAACTCATAAGGACTTATTTCATCCACCTGATCCTGTGCCATCGGGGTGAACACAGATCCACTTAAATTAAACACAAGTATGTACAAAACTACCAGTGTGCTAAAAATAAAAATCAAATGAAGGCAAAATTGTTTTTTTTTTTTGTTGCAAAAACATCTCAATAAAATCATTGAGCTAACAATCTTACCATTGGAAACAGTGTTATAGAGGGGAAAAAATGTCACACTAAGACTATGTGACTACCACCACATGTGTAGGGTCACATGATCTCACCCTCATAGTGTCATTGGTTAAACAACAATTTTATAATTCAGTGGAACAATTTAGAATGAACAGACAAACAATAAAAATTGATGAATAAAGAAAAGATCACAAATCACAAAACCAGCACATGATGTAATCGTTAGGCTGTGAACACAAACCGTTTATTTTATGTATGCACACATTTTCTACAGGTGTAGATGGCCTAATGGCTGGTGCAGTCCACTTGCACATACTGCCAGTTTGGAGTAGGATGAGGATAAGATCAATTCTGCTTCATAGCACTGAGCTACCTTTGTCTTTGGGGGCAGGGTGGGGGGAGCAATCCCTAAAACACCTTAATATCAAAACTCATCCTAAACAGGACAGGCACTTTACTTATCAAATATGTATTTTATTTTGATGATAATTAGTAATAGGTTCAATTCTAAAAAAGCTGTTTTTGTTTGTTTATTCATTTCTGATGATTGAAGTTTACGCAACTACAGTATATTTCTGTATTTAAGGTATTTTCATCCTCCCAAATAGTTGGAAAATCCACTAATATTCTCTTATTCTTTTGGATATGTTTGCTGACAGTTTTAGTTTAAAGCCCAACTTAAGACTTACCTTTTCAGACAAGCTTTTGGGTAGTTTTTGTTAGTATATTTTTACATTATTTTATTTATATTATAATTTCTTTGTTCTGTTATTGTGCAGCACTTTGTGACACCTGTCTGAAAAAAGCACTTTGTAAATAAATTTTAATTACTACTTACTTACCGCATGTGAATTAACCATTTAACGCTCGGACCTTCACCTACCATTTTCTGCTTTTTACTGCTTAAGCAATACACTTTAGTATTTCACTTTTTTAAGTTTAGCTCCTAATTTGTTACATCAAGGAGTCACCATACAGACAGAAGGTAGTGCAAATTATGGACTAGTGTAAGAGCAACATTCTGTCTCTCAATGTGGAAAAGAGAAAGAGACAATTATGGACTTCAGCAGGTCCAAACTGTCTACTCTCTACTGCTGTTCCCTCTAAGGACTGGCCTGGTGCATGCAAATTTTTTTTTCATGTGAGCAACAAGTTCTAAAAACCAGCAATTTTTGAGCGCCAGTATTAGCAATCCATTTCTGTATATAGCATAATAAAATCACACATATATTATTTACTGTATTGCATATTTCATGTTAAGTATTAAAAAATTAATTGAACAGATGTAACATTTTTATCTACTCAAAATTTCACTGAATATTCAAACAGTTTCTCTTTTGATATTTTCTGTCCTCCATAACTTACAAACTCTTTCAGTATTAACAGTCTCTCCAGAATTTGAAGAGCTTAAAACCCATCAAGTTTTCCAAATGCTTGGCATCTAAGCGATTTGTAGATTTTTTTTTATATTGTTCATTAGACTAAATCCTCTTTCATAGTCATCACTAGAGGCCTACAGTGTGCCACAAATGTCCCAAAGTGAAAATAACTCCTTCAACTGATCCTGTTTTCAAGCAAATTTTGGAAATGACACCATCTGTCTTCTGAGTAGTTAAAAATGCCTCCCAGAAGCACATGCCGTCCGGTGCTATGCGGTGAAGTCTGTTTTAACAAAGCTTTGAGTCAACCCATCCATCCATCCATCCATTGTCTCCCGCTTATCCGAGGTCGGGTCGCGGGGGCAGCAGCTTGAGCAGAGATACCCAGACTTCCCTCTCCCCGGCCACTTCTTCTAGCTCTTCCGGGGGAATCCCAAGGCGTTCCCAGGCCAGTCGAGAGACATAGTCCCTCCAGCGTGTCCTGGGTCTTCCCCGGGGCCTCCTCCCGGTTGGACGTGCCCGGAACACCTCACCAGGGAGGCATCCAAGAGGCATCCTGATCAGATGCCCGAGCCACCTCATCTGACTCCTCTCGATGCGGAGGAGCAGCGGCTCTACTCTGAGCCCCTCCCGGATGACTGAGCTTCTCACCCTATCTTTAAGGGAAAGCCCAGACACCCTGCGGAGGAAACTCATTTCAGCCGCTTGTATTCGCGATCTCGTTCTTTCGGTCACTACCCATAGCTCATGACCATAGGTGAGGGTAGGAACATAGATCGACTGGTAAATTGAGAGCTTCGCCTTGCGGCTCAGCTCCTTTTTCACCACGACAGACCGATGCAGCGCCCGCATTACTGCGGATGCCGCACCGATCCGCCTGTCGATCTCACGCTCTATTCTTCCCTCACTCGTGAACAAGACCCCGAGATACTTGAACTCCTCCACTTGGGGCAGGATCTCGCTACCAACCCTGAGAGGGCACTCCACCCTTTTCCGGCTGAGGACCATGGTCTCGGATTTGGAGGTGCTGATTCTCATCCCAGCCGCTTCACACGCGGCTGCGAACCGATCCAGAGAGAGCTGAAGATCACGGCCTGATGAAGCAAACAGGACAACATCATCTGCAAAAAGCAGTGACCCAATCCTGAGCCCACCAAACCAGACCCCCTCAACGCCCTGGCTGCGCCTAGAAATTCTGTCCATAAAAGTTATGAACAGAATCGGTGACAAAGGGCAGCCCTGGCGGAGTCCAACTCTCACTGGAAACGGGTTCGACTTACTGCCGGCAATGCGGACCAAGCTCTGGCACCGATCGTACAGGGACCGAACAGCCCTTATCAAGGGGGCTGGTACCCCATACTCTCTCTTTGAGTCAACCATTCTGTCTTAAACCCCAAACAACATTTCTTCAATGTATTATCTTTAGCTTTGCGCTTAGACATGGTTAAAGTGTCAATGAAACAGCAGCACAGACTGCTCGTTCAGCGCAATTTTGGTTGAAACTCGTTTAAATCGGGTCAGTAATTAAATTATTATTTTTTTTTTTTATAGTTTAATTTTGTTTCAAAGTCAGGTCTTTTTGTGAGTGACCACATAAAATCTGTGAGCAATCGCTCACATGCTCGTCTTAGTGGGAATACTGCTCTATTCCCTACATTGACAACTCCGTGGTGGATATTTTCAAAATTTTCTTTAGGGGCACTACTGTACTTAAATTGTTCAGTCCATTTGTTTTACTTTCTGGTTTGAGAATTGCAAGGTCTTGGGCCACAAGACCCTGCAGAGGATGAAGCAAGCAGATGAAAAAATTGTTGGGACTGCTCCCCTGCCTATTCAGGACATATTTTCTAATGTTGCATCCGTAAGGCCTCTTCCCATGGCCTTGGATTTCCTTTGGGTATTGTCTGGGTATGATTTTGCATTACATCTAGTCTTACATTTAATCCATTGATCCTTAATGCTCTGTTGCACCATATGTTTCAGTCATGTAAATATAACATTACTGGTCTGTATGTTGCTCCCTCTTCCGGTGGAACAATATCTTCACTGTATAAGTCTTGAATGGATGGTATGACAAAATAGTACTAGCTGACTTCATTTGACTTTGTTATATTAAATTGTTTTTATATGTGTTTTTAAAATGAGGATTCTATTCCTGGGGTTTATTTTTCATTTTGACTTCAAAAATACAACTAATTAGTCAATCTGTTAATTTTTATATTTTTACAATTCAAGCACAGGCGGGTTAAGTGACTTGCTGAGGTACGCGCTGTGGGTTTTACTTGGAAATTGACTGGGTAACCTTTCTTTTGTTTCACTTTTAGGGACAATAACATGTAACACTGAATGGCTTTGTTGAATATTCTCACTGTCTTTCTACCTATATGACATAAATCTGTATACTGTATATGTAAATTGCAATATTTGTTGACACACAGAGACAATTAAAAAAGCAAAGTCCCACCTGCGTTCTTATCTTTCAGGATAATTTCAAATCAGTGACAAAATCCAGACAGTTTGCTGTGCCACTTACAGAAAGCAAAGAAACAGAACTACAGAAAGTTCTTAGGCGTAGAAGAGTCAATGATGATCAGGATGGTAAGTGGACTGAAGAAATGTATTTCTTATTTGTGTCAGTCTTTGCAGAGGTTTTGTGTCTTTAGAAAATGTGTCTATACATTTAATTAACATGTATGTCTTCATATGACTAATAGTGATGAGCGAAACGGCCGAGTTTCAATTTGCATACAGTTTTAAGAAACTGACGCTAAAATTTGTTTTGCAGTTTCAGCTGCATACTGCATGCAATCTGTCACACACCAGTAAAAACTATTCTATTTATTCCCTATGTTCAAATTACTATGGAGGAGGAGTGTGGTGTGTTTTTGAAAATGTGTTGTGCCACATATTTTCCACATAAAGAAACACCAAAATGCACCATCACACATTCTCTACAGGAAAACACACCGCATTGAATGCCTCCTGCAAATGATGTTGAGGGTGTGCACACCCCAAATATTGTGAAGCTTTAAGTTTTCTTTTCTATCTTTAATGCATTTTTATGACTGTTATCAAACCAACATTGTATCAGCAGAGCATCCACAACACATGGCTGATGGCTCAACAAATTTTTATTCCCTAGATATCTTTACTAAATAATGGCCAGATGCATGCTCAATTAATGCATGAAATGCCCTTCCATCAAAAACCAATCTTCTGGTATCAAAGGCAAGAATTTTACTGGAAGCAAAATGCCATTTGTTGCCACTTGCTGAAATTTGTGCGACTAATAATAAATGAATAATTGAAGAAATTTTTCCGTCCAAAATGTTTAAGGCCAGATATTAATTTCAGATATTTAAGCACTATTCCTGACTACTTATTAATACCTAATGATGGATTGCTGGAAGCGGGAGGCATGTTGCAGTGGATAGTGTTGGTATAACTATTTGATTTTTGTTTAAGAACTCCCCAACTCTCTGACCACATCCACAACTGTAACTGAAAACTTGAAAACCGAAAGCAACTTAGACCTGAGCAACTCGGCTATACCCCAAAGCCATGATGAAAAATGTGCCCCAGAGCAAAGAGTGGACAACAGAAATGCTTAACATTGTGTAAGTAGTTTATTGGAAATGTTCTCAATAATGTAATTAACTGTAATTCATTTGTGATTTAACCAATGGAATATGCCTTTTAAAGCAAACCAGTCTAATGAATTTTGACGCTTTGTGTATTGTACAGTGCAAAGTAAATGGAGTGTTGCTAAAGTATAATAATGTAAAGTAAAAGTGAATTTGTGTGTAATAGTAATAATAATGTTCATTTCCACTTTAATTCATATTCAGTCAATTAACTGGAAAAACAACTGTTTGTGAGGCAGACCTTGCATTTGACCAGACCTCTAAATTATTTGGTGTATGGTGGGAATACAGCAACTGAAGTGTCTCTGTTTGACCAGCATTTTTATAAACAACATTCCTAAAGGGTTCAAAAACAAAAACAAAAAAAAAAAGAAAAATCAGGAATAAAACTAAATATAGGGGTTTACAAAATAATATAGCATATTCAAACCCACTTAATCCAATTTAGGTGTGCATGAACACAATGCACTAAACTTTTATTATGGAAATCCATAGGTCTGTATCACTCTTTTGTAAATGCAAACACATTAATACCTGGGCAGCCTTTGTTCAAATCTCTCTCTCTCTCTCTGTGTCACACACACACACACACACGCACACATACACACACACACACACACACACACACACACACACACACACGGTTTTACAACTACATTAAAAAGCTTTTTTCAGAATAACCATTCTACCTAATTGTTCACTTACTACACTATTTTAAAACTGAATTGAGTCATGTCACAGTTATCAAGGAAAAAATCCCCGTACTGAAGAAAAACACAGCACACTCATAAAAATAAAACTTTTAACTTGTTTATTTACACAACTTTAACAACATTAACTGCTTTCTAAATTACCTAAATGGAAAGGGGGAACCTCAAAAAAAGGAAATGCTTGGAAACGGTGAAGAGCATTTTTAACTCTTGCCTTCTTTGGAAAGTAACAACCTAAGATGTCATGTGATAAGTTAAAAGCACAGGTCTGACGCAGGGGGTGACAGAATGTTTGTGGAGGCAGTCCTGCAGAGAACCAAGTAAAGTCACATTGATTGTCATTTTTGTCTGATGAAAACATCTCATGTGAGAGGCAAAGCTGATATATGGAAATTTTCAGGGTATCCTCCATGAGCCATGGTGGCCCAACTACATGTCTGCAATTGATTTTGTCCTTGTTTTATTCCACAAAGCAGTTTTCACAGACAGTACTAACAAAAGCACCTATTCAAACCAAAGAACAAGTAGGCTCTTGTAAAATATTTACATTTGTGGGCATTCTCATATAGTACAAGTTATTTGATTTTAGTGAAACAAATGCACATTTATTGTCAGGTGCAAATAATTTTCAATTCAGTCCACTTGGACTTTTTCTGAAACTAGGTTAGATGAGAAAAGGAAAGTGTGTTTGGAGGGCAATGCTAAATAGATACCATCATAGGTCACCACCATTAGGGGTTTGGGAAGAAAGGTATAGTCAGGAACTAAGTTTAATGCCTTTAGCAGAACCTTTGGGACCTTCAGCGCTTATATGCTTTTACAGAATCCATCAGGGCATTATTAAAACCACTATTAGTAATGTCTGCCAGCCCTAGTGCCACAATTAAGAATGCAGTGGACACTCAAGACCTTGTAATAGTTAATATTTTTTTTTTGGAGATGCAGATTCTAGTTTGACCAGATACTTCAAACATTTTGTGTGCTGTCCATCTGCCTACCTACCTTTTAAAGATACCTTCCAGCAACACAGTGGTTAAGCTTAGCTTCCAGGTGTGTGTTTCATCTGAATTGGATACAGGAGCGTTCCATTGCCTAACAATACATGTTGCTTGTCAAAGTGACTTAGCAGCTTGGTGTTTAGTTTCCTCCCACAAATGTCAGGTAATTTGTCATCAGCAAGAAAAGAAAAAGGGGAAGTTCTGAAGGGGAATCACATTGGCAGTGAATTGTATTCATTGCTAATTGAAGTGTTGACTTTCTCTTTCTGACAAAGTGAAGTAAGTCCATATTGTAAAACGTGTTCCTCACTTGGGAAAGTGCAAGGTTAATACCTCACCAATTACAGAGGAAATTTAATTCTGATCCACCTTGTGCTAAAGTTTTATTTTTCTGTTTTTCTTTCCGCACACTAAGGAACTGTAGCCTGTTAGGTTTAAAGCAATTAACCTCTTCAGTAAAAGGTCTTATTTCACACCATGCCTGGCCATTCTCTCTAATAAGAGATTTGGTTACAACTGTTTTAACTCTCTGTCCCCTGGTTCAAATAAAGGATGCCCCCAAAACGTGAAAAGAAAAATATTATATAGTTGTGCTTTTCTTTTTTAACAAATAGTTTTTTATAGGCATTATGCCATTGAACAGCATTTTTTAATGCAGTGGACAATGAGAATGAAGTATTTGTGTGAAAAGTGAAACATTTCAGAAATGCTTGACTGCTGTCTCCTCGAAATGTTTTGCTTTTAAGTAATTTTCTCATAACAGGGAAGGCTAAGGTTAATTACATTTCACAGGGAAAAGTTCTGGGAACACTCGCTGTTCTGTTCTAGTCTGCTAAGCTGCTTTAGTGGAAGGAAATGGAAATTGTTCGGGCACTTTTGATGGCTGCAAAAAACAGGATAAAACAAGCTTTTACTGGAGACTCGTGTGCCAACTGCAGCCTCTTCTAGAAATGCATGTTTTTATTTATTTGTTTATTCTTATAACTTGCTATTGAAGTTATAATAAAACCAGTCTGTCTTGATGGTTGTTTGATAAGATTTTAAAAATACAATCCAAGCAATTAAAATTCATGATAAGTGTAAAATAATAAAAAAGGAAAATCAATTGAAACATAAAGCAGTCCAATATATTTAATGTATGGAATTTTACAAGAACACTTTTATTGGTAGAGAAAAAAAAAACAAAAAACATTGTCTGTGAAACTAATAAACACGGGGCTTTTTTCCCCTTTCAGGACAATCAACTAATAGGGCAAGCTATGCACAACACGTGTTTTTTTTTTCCACAGGAAACACTTAATTTACTGTATTTGTTAGAAATTTCATTTATTTTCCAAACACGGTAATTGCCTTGTGGGGTGCCATTTTGCTAAGCTCTTGAGTGGGCTACTTGTTTGCACCCTCATGAATCGCTGCACGCAGCCATTGATTAGTGGTTTTCTAGATTCTGCTCCACTTTGTGGGCTCAACCCTGCAGGTCTTCATATAAGAAGAACAATACGACTGTAAGGTCAGAGGCCTTCACAACAGGTGCTGGACAGCCATCTACAAAATAAGAAACAATCTTGTTGTAAAGGGTCTTCTTTGGCCTTAGTTTTCAAGCTGGCTACTGCCAGGAAGTAATTAATTCAATGAGGCAGTAAGACAAATTTCATTCAGTTTATTTTGTCATGAACATTTATTTTTATGAATGCCAATACTGATATTGCCTGTGGAGATTACGTGAAGATTAAATATATAGTTGACTCTTCCACTTTTCTTTTATTTTTGTGAGTCTAGCAAGTGTGACGCATTTATTATTAACTACAGATTTTTAAATGTATTTCAAACTAATCCTGTATGTTTTCCTTTTGCTGCTTTTGTTCTCTCTCTTGAAATAATGCTTGTTTCTTAAACAGAAATATTTATTTTCTGGGGCAGGAGAATAATATTTTTGTCATTTTTTTAAAAGCCAATTCAAATGCTGCCTATCCAATGTATGAAAGAGAACACTAGAATGAGCAAAATGCTTGCAAATAATAATTATCCCCAAGCAGTTATCTCAGCTGGATCCTAATTTGGATAGATGTACGCTAAGGCTCCTGCAGGCCCTGAGTAATGCTTTGTCTGATAGGAAAACAGAGAGAGAAAAAAGAAAAATAAGTTCTCAGAGATCCTGGGGTAAAATCTATATTTTAGGTGTTGCTGGTATGTGTTGTCCTCAGATGGTTGGTAAACATTTCCTTTTGGGCACTGGACAACCCTGTTAAACAGAAAGAACGGCATTGAAGGTGCTGCCTAATCTGATGATCTTATACAATTAAAGGATTTTCTCCCCATTCCTCTGTGGTAATCTAAGCACATCTGAATTATCCAGGGGCACTGCAGGAGCCCGTTCAGGCACAGCTAGACACAATGGGAAAGGTTTTCTGTGTACGCCTTGACATGGGTAATTAACCTTCAAGGGCTATATTATGATAACAAGCAAAGAGCACCCACTAAAAAAAAGGTGGTAAAAGGATTTGTTTAGCTAGGATTATTAGCACTATATATATTTAATATATGGTATCCTGAATAACTGTACTAATCATATGGAAAAATGGGTGTTGTTGAGTAAGTGGACGATTCCAGTAGTTTATTAAATTTAGATGTATTTATTTACTTAATTTATTATTGTATGTGTATTTATTTGTCATTAAAGCAACTACACATTTCTAGAGTATGAACTCCGGCAACATTTTAAGATGATGTCCCAACCCCGGAAGAAAAATGTGTAAATAATTTGATTAAATTGCCCAAGGGAACTTCTGTGTCAAATTAGCTGCTTTGTGCTCTTTACTTTGGTTGCAGTCCAGTCTGTTAAACTCTTTTTTATCTTATTTGTCAAAGGATGTTTATTAAACCAGACTTGATGCTATTTTGGAAGAATTAAGTAGATAGGAATGGCAAGCTCTGTTGGGCTGAATGGCCTGTACTTCTTCAGATTGTTCTAATGTCCTAATTAATATTTACAATGTATTTACATAAAGATGTCACTTTCTAAACCCACATATTCCACAACTGCGTGTCACAGGGCAAGAGCACAACACAGCAGTATTTGGTACAAGGAAGGAACTAAACCTAGACAGAGTCCCAGTCCATGGCAGAGCACACTCAAACACACGCTCACACCAAGTAAAACAAGAACTATGTTGAGACCTGCCCAAATATTACACTCTTAAAAATAAGGGTGTCAAAGTGGTCATCCAGAGCAATGCCATAGAGGAACTGTTTGTGGTTCCCAAGAGAACCTTCCATATGATCGGGAACAGATTTCATTAATACCCATGAACAGATTTGTGAAATATTGATCAGTTCTTGATTTTAAAAGGACTCTTACTGTATACAATCATATTGGCTACTTATTCTGTTAGTATTCAGGAAAGTTACCTATTAGGCATTAAAGATCTCTGTTTTGTCCAATTATTTTGAACCTTTTTAAAGTCTACCTAACCGGTTTCATATGCAAAGACCCTATCTTAGAATGAAATGGTTCAATGAGTAACCACGCCACCCAGCACAGTGCCATTACAGAACCAGTATTATTTAAGAACATACTTGCTAGTCTTCAGACGTTGGAGGATCAGGAGAGAATCAGTTCGGACAAGAGCAGAGCGTTTTTTTTGTTTTTTCTGTCCACCCTGGCCATCGGACCTTACTCCTTTTTATGTTAACTAAGGTTGTCTTATTTTAATTTCTTATTTGTCTTTTATTCTTCTTTTCTTCATTATGTAAAGCACTTTGAGCTACTTTTTGTATGAAAATGTGCTATATAAATAAATGTTGTTGTTGTTCAAACTGCACACAGTCATTGTCTCAGCTGCCATATATGTAGAGCCATAGTGTTACACGTTTGCAGTGTTTCCGTTTGTCTTTATTAATAATTAGTCATAAAAAACTATACAAGAGTAAACAAAAAGACACACACACACGCAGATGTATATGTCCCAGGAGGTTCTGCGGCACTACACCTAAAATTAGACCTTTAATTTTGATTTCTTTCATGGTGGGTTTCAAACAGTTGTGTTTAATTTTGGTTTGTAGCTTTTGACAATGGGAGTGTTTCATTGAAGTTGGGTTCGGGTTGAGTTGGATACCACCACTAACTGATGCTGCCTGGTGTATGCATCCCTGTATCTGCACTAAGGGATGGAGATTTAATTTGAATATTGCTGTTTGTAGTGGTTGTCAGTATTACTTGAATGTACAATGCAACCAGTAATAAGAAAAAAGTGTTTTTCTTGAAAGATCGAGTGTGTTTGTCACAATATGTATATATATTTCTTCTGCTGTTTGAACTTTTTTCTCTTAGTATGTGGATGAACATGTATAATAATACATTTCAAAGAAGAAGAATCTCAGTTGTACAAAGTAAATACAGATAATGCAGTTTTAAAGATAAATTCTGCGCAGACACATTAGTATTATTTATGTGTGTTTATCTGAAAACATCCGTGTATCCAAGCTATCGCCTGGATTTACTGGGTCCAAAATCGTCACAGGTCACTTTTTAAAGACTTCGAGGCTGATGTGAAATAAAAGCCTTTCTGTCCAGAAAACGGTGAGGAAGGGCGGAGTTTCTCTTTGTGCCAATTCTGCTCATCTCCGGATTGATAAATTGACTCTGATACAAGTGTGAATCAGGCCTGTCACCTACAATTACACCATGTCACTCACACTGTACATTATCGCCAGCACTGCGGTGATTTACGGTGTCTAAAACATTTGTGTTATGACGTGAAACGAGTCGGTGAAATGTTTATGGGGTCTTTTTGTGAAAACACTAGAATACTCGTAGAGATTAAAGTAGTAAAGTAAAAAAAAAAAGAACAAGTTAAGAAACTTCAAGTCAACCTGCCTGTGTTCATCAGACTATCTCACTGTGATACTGAAGACCCGCCGCCTAGCGTGCCTTTAAGCTGGGGCGCCGAGCGCAAACAGCCATTGATTGAATTGCTGTTGTTTGTCCCCGAAAAGGAAAATTTGTGAGTGACTGCCAAGGACTGACATTATTCGCCAGTTCATCTTATGAAAATGTGTCATTGTGTGTGTGCTTTAAACAAAAAATTGGTGTTTTTGTATACGCTTTTGTCCGACAGTCGAAAAAGTTTTAACTTTAAAGAGGCGAAATATTGTTATATATTTTGAGTGATGATAAAAATGTTACAACAGGCATTCAAATAAATACAGCTATCTTTACGTTCTTCCCAGTTTAACGTATGTATAGTCAGCTGTTTTTAACCTAACCGGTTTACAAATTACAAAAGCACAAGTTCGTATACGAGCAGAGAAAATGAAGAGTGGTAGCTCTTACAAAAGATGCTTTTTTTCCATTTTAAATACCTGTTGCTGTTACTGAGCATTATCATCACACGTATTATTGTGGTGTTCCCCCCGTGTAAACTTTGCCAAAACAACTTTAAAGTGAGCTATGGCAGCGCTTTCTGTAATTTAAATGAGCAATGCCAGTTCTCGTGTAACGCAACCTTCGTTGTTTATGCAAAAATCCAAGCAATGTTCGAAGAAGTGAAAGAACTGTTTTTGTATTCTGCCAATCCTGCATTACATTTTTAGCTCCAACGAACGGACCTGTCAATCATATTTCCAAATATCATACTATTATTAAAAATCCACAAAACTGTCAAGCAGAAATGTAGACTGATGATTAAGGACACGGACTCGCAGTCTTTTAAATCCCTTGTCTGGCTCATCGTGTAAATTAACCTGCTTAAACTGAAGGCGTAAGAAGGGCTGAGTCTGCACGGTCTGACAGCTTAGCGGGCTTTGGGGGGGTTGGGGGGGTTCGCTGTAAAAAGGAACTATATGAAAAAGAAGAGACTGACACCATTTCAGGTGCTGCCAGCTATATTTCAGAAGAGGCGTTTTATTAGGAGGTGATTAAATTGATTCAATAGAAGTAATAAAACAAATAGCACATTTCGGAGGTATGGTTTATATAGATAGTTTGTGTAAGGTGCTTCGTTAAAAAAACATCAGGACTTTTGCAAAACTACTTAATTCTAAATTAAAATCATAAATTCTGCGATGCACTGGAGTCCTGTCCAGAGCTAATTCCGGCCTTGTGTCCAGTGCTGCTATGACAGGCTCTGCAGTCCGCAGGATATTAAAACTGTTTGAGTACATTACTTAAAATTTATATTTTGGATCATTCTTTGTATTTGGATACTTTCGTGCTTACTATTCCCGTTTTTACATTGCAGAATCGCTGATGATCAAGGCAGAAAGTTTGAATATATCAAATAAACTGTAGTAATGTGCTAGCGTGGACTTATTAGCAGATACAAATGTCAGCACTGTTACATTAGCCGTCTTCTTATCTCAGTCTAATCTAGAGACGAACCGGTTTTCAAGGGAAAGGAAAAGAGTAGCTTATTTAAAATGCTGTGCAGTAAGTTTAGCATTTGATTTAAACGAAGTTAGCTAAGCAGGGAAGTCACGTGTGAAAATGAAATACAGTAATCGGCTATTTATTCTACCGAGTAAGTTTTTTTTTAAGTAATTTGCTGCTAAATCTAATTACAGTCTTTACGCTTGTCTTAAATAGAATACATTCTGTAAGCATTAAAAATACGATTTTTGTATATGGCACTGGCAGCGGGTAAAGGAAGATCAACTACAGTACTCAATGAGACGGCATTCACGGAAAAGTTGTATGTAAGATTAGCGCGACTTGGTTTTGCTTCACATGTACAAAATACCTGATTAAAATCTGCCTCCAACGTCCATTGAGAAAGTAACAGGTGTTATTAAGTAGTGTTGAGCAGGCCGGTGTCTCAGGCTAATCTCGACTTTGTTACTGTATTGTAATATCGTGTGTCCCGAGGTGTCGCATGGTGAATATTGTGCAGGGTGAGGCAGAAGCTGGCAAACTGAGCGCTTCCTGTCCGTCCGTTTCGTTGACTTGAATCGAAATCTGCCAGTCGATGTTGCACAGTTGGATCAACAGACGCAGACAGAAAACATGAAAGCCAGAAGTGTTGTGGAAATATTTACAAATAGTTACGAGGGAAATAAATTGTCATAATTCATTCACAGCGTTTGTTTTGGAAAGCACACTGCTGTGTTATTGTGCTTATGGGCCTGCTGAACCCTGTATTCTCTTCGATTGTTTTGACACCTGATTTTATTTTAAAAGATTCTTAAATGGAATTGAAAATTATCTGCTGGAAGATTATGTCAATTGACTGTTCTAAATACGTTAACAAATTAAGATTAAGTCAAGTATTCTTATAACAATGCTCGGCCCAGTAGTGGTCACGTGTACCAGCCCGTTGGCGTGCCATTTGGGTTTAACTTCCGAATTGCTTCCTAATGGGCTTTGTATTGAGAACTGATGGCGATGGAAATTGTGTCTTTAGAAACAACCGCACTGTGTTACTCGTCGCTTCAAAAGAATTCGCCGCGATTTGAAGCAATTATGTAGCTTTGTGTTTTTTTATAGATATTTTTTAAAGAAGCACATTTTAAAGCGTTTGTTGCGGTGCAGATTTAAATAATAAGTTTGGATAATAAAGTATATATGTGTGAGTGTATGTGGTAGTGTAGAGCTGCGTCCATGTGCGTCTTGCATTTGCAAAGGAAAAAGGTTTGTTATTTCTACGCCGAAAAAGGAAAGAATGCTAAAACGCAACGTTCATCGGTGTGCCTGATGAAGACAATACAGCCGAAATGTCGTGTCTTTAACCTTCTTTCCTTTTCAGCGTATAAGTAACTTCTTAGTGTGTGTATTTATTTATAACGGGTTATGTTACTTTAGAACAAACAAGCTGGATCCCAATAATTTTCATCTTATTTTTTCAGCTTTGAGACATCAAGACTTATTACTATCAGGTAAAATAATAACAACAATATACTTAAAGTGCAGTCTGATGGGCTTTAAATATTTCTTTATATTCCAAAAATGGACATGAAAAATGTATAATTTATCTATCAAAAAATCTCACACGGTACCAGAAAATGTATATACACTTGATACATTGCCAAGTATATTGTTATGGTGCCAGTTCTTTGTCTTATTTTCATTGTTATTTCAAATTTTTGCATTTTTCTCACCTCCTGTAAGCTTGTCCTTTAGTATAAATACCTATCATTCATCCCAAAATGCTTTTTTTTTTGTTCACATTATGTTTTGTTGTGCGAATAAAATGCCCTGGCTGGTTACAATTAAAGTTTAACACAAAGTAATAAATGTATAGGCAGTCTTTGAAACCAACATATATAATTTATTGAACTTTTCTTTAAAGCAGTTAAGTCCACTACTATAATAAATGTCTGCATATGTAAGAGTAATACAAATATTTATTATTTTTATGTTTAATATTTCTAGAATGAATCAAGATAAATGGAGAGCAGCCTCAAAGAAGCAAAAGAAAGTGAGATGCCAAACAGTATGGACATCTGTAAACGTATCTATGGCAATACAATTCCTTAATTCCTTTTGTCATTTAAATAAAAATACAATAGTTTAAATACAAATTATTTATGAGTTCAGGTCATTTTTATATTTTGGGATCATTGATGACAGAGAGAGCCATTTGTATTGTTTGTTCAATGAAATGAAAACACATGGAATGACATGTAATCCCTACACATCTAGGATATGAATTGGATCTTTAAATCCACACATAACACTGAAAATCATTCCAATAATAACAATTCAACTAAGCTGTATTTGGAGGAAATGCTAAAATAGAGAATGCATGGCAGAAAAGTAGTGTGTTTCATTTAAATGTTTTCCTGCACTGGAGAGCACTCATACAATCCACATAGGCCTTTAGTTTTTGCAATTTTTTTTGTACAAACATTTAAAAGATATTTTTTCAATCTTTATTTGCAGAATTAGGTGTAATGAAAGCATTGACATTTCTGTTTAATTGATATTAATTTCTATTTCATGTTTAATACGTTGTTCCCTTATACCACTTTGTATAATTTCACTAAGAAATAAGGTATGTCTAAGTTTATAATTAATTATTGCTAACTAATGTTATTAGTGTTCTTCAAGAATGGCATCCATTTGCCATCCTAACAATGCTGTAATTTTAAACTGCATAATGTAAGGGTCCAAAATGTCACATTGTTAGTAATTGTTTTGTGATTTTTCTAAATAACACATAATCAATATAATAAAAGTTACTTTACAGGGAGCTTGATTTCTTAAATTATTTGGAAAACATTTAGGCAGTTTTTCAACTATGAAGTTAATTTTGTTATTTTCATTGTTTTTATTTGAATGTAGTAGTTGCTTTTTTATAAGGTGAAGATTGAAAAAGAAAAAAAAAGAAAAATGAGTTTCTTTGGTTGTACTTTATTCTGTCCATGAATGAATAACTGAGCCCTTGGCACCAAAATGCAATTCTCAGAGCAGTAAACAAACAGAACATCAAGCGCTCAGCTTGTGGCTCACCCCGCTGTTAAAGCCGTACGTCTGTCTTGTGTTGGATCACATTGACAGCCTAGTGTATGCAGTGGTTCTCTGCTAGCTTAATTTTATGGATTTAGTAGATTAAATAAAATAGAATTTTTTGGACGTGAGTTGATAAAGTCTTTTATAACTTCACGATGCACTTGGCTGAGATTCATCCACTTCTTCAAAATGCTCTGGGAATTTATGCTCAGTACACAGTCCTATAGAAATACATAAAGTGAACAGCAAAATGAGATCAGCAAGCACACATTGTACCATATGTTTTAAGAAGTAAAGGATGTATCTATCCTTTCACTAAATCCATCTATTGAAAATATTAATAATGAGCAAAAAAAAAAAAAACCTGAAAATAAACAGCTTTCTCAGTAACATGCTTTAAAACGTCTCTGTAGTTATACATTTTTGGTGCCGCCTCTAATTTTTCACATCAATTCTATATAAACATGTCACTTGACACGAGCTATTTGCAGGATAAGATTAACTTATTGTTTAACAATAGTGGATGTCCTTGCATTTCAGGTGCAATTAGCTTGCTAATTAAGAGAACCAAGGTACATTTTGCTAGATCCCTTCCTTATGATTCAAAACACAGAGTTTCTTTCATAAAATCTGAGAAATCCATTCTCCCCAGCTGAGCAATTTCTGTCACTCCTCCCTGGCCTTTGTCTCCTATTTTCTACTAGTTGAAAAGATATAAAAAGAAGAAGTCATACCCAGTGCTCCCTGCCGGGCCAATTCTTCTTCTATTGAGAGCAGCCGGCCGTATTTAGTCACTCGCTCTCCACGACATAGACCTCCCAGTTTGACAAACCTAGCTCCTAATCCAACAGCCTAAAGGTATGAGAGTAAGTGTATGTTGTTAGCTTTTTTCCATGATTAATGGGGAAATAGCATGGAAACAGTGTACAAATTACTACGCCTATAAAGACATATTTGCCATTTGGATTTAAAAAAAGAAAAAGATAAAATAGCATGAACTGAATATATAGAAACATAAACCTACTTAAAAACTATTAATCATTAAAGACCTAATCCAAAAACATGTTCATTATTGAATAATAACAAATAAAGAAGTCCATTATAGTTAGGTTTGCAAAGCTGAGATTTGATTGGTTGCATCAGCAAGGCACTCTATAACAGTTCAAAAACAGCATTAACCAAAATGTACTATTTAATGTTTCTTTAATTAACTGTGTCATTATGGAAATCCATTTTATAGTACGTACAAGATCTGAAAGAGAGTCGTCACAAGGTTCTCCATCCGCTGTGCCAAGAACATGAATTTGGTTCCTGTCTAAGAAAATGATATTCAGAGAAGTTACTTCTAGTTGTATTTTATTCTAAGAGACAATACGTGCATAAACAGCAATTTACTTAAGTCTGTAACTTTAGGCAACGTATCTCACGTTGTGTACATTTCTAGGCAAACTGTAGTCAACTTGAAAAATGTGCATCAAAATACAGGATATGCAATTCCTGCAAACGCAGTTAAAAGAAGACAAACGAACGTGTCACCCATCAAAGAGGAAAACAGTGCATCTGCAGGTAAGATGTGAATTTATTAAATCTCTGACGAGAATGACTCAATAAACTACCTTACTAAAAACACAATATGCACATCTGATATTATATAGTGACTTACTGTGTTACACATAATGCAATTAGAGTAAAACATGTGTATGAGACAATACAGATCAAAGCTGATTCCTTTCAGTTAATATTAACACCAGTAATTAATTGTCTTGATTATGATTAATTATTTTGATAGATATGATGTTGTGTCCCTAAGTGACAAATACCAATACAATACATTAGTTGCAATTTATGATATTGACTGTAAAAAGCCAAATCCTCAGGGGACAAATAAAGATCTATCTATCTATAGATATCCTGTATCATTGATATTAGTGGATAACTTTAATTATTCGTTAACATAATGTATGTTTAGTATATATATTGTTCATTTTAAAATGTTACAATATTTTTTCAGTTAATATTCTATATCCTTAATTGTACTTAATATCAAATATTTTACTGTTAGCATCTTCAGTCATAATTAACTATTGTTATACGGTAGACCAAAGCTTCTGAAAGTATCTTTTAATTATTATCCCTAGCATTCCAAGGACCAGTACCAAAGAACTAGCACTATGTTTCAAAAATACCATATGCCTTTTATTAATGTTTTTTTATCTATTGTAGCACTACATAAACACAACAAAAATTATACAATCAAAATGCATAATAAATATGTAAAAATTAAGCATCTTAAGGAGCACAATAAAAAATACACTAAATAAACTTTTATTAATGTGAAAAGTGGACCTGTTTCTCCTTTGCCAGCTTCTCCAATGTGGTTGAGTGCAGCAAAGTGTCTCATGCTATGAAGAATGAATATCTATACTGCTTCACCATAATAACACTCAAGGTTGACAAGTTAGTTTTACACAGATAAGTTGTTTAAATCTGATTGGTCAAAAGTGAACGATAAGTCAGGTGAGCTGCCAGGAAAACCGACCCGGCAATATTAAAGCCACCATATTAATCACTACTAATAGTTATGTTTGGGAAATACAATAAAGTATGTATTACATGAGAGTTATACATTTACATAAGATTTTTAAATTATGCAATTTTATTTACAGTTACTTGCTGTGGACCAGCAGCTGTAGGCTAAAAGATCATTTCCAGCCTGCAAACCAACACTTTGAGTAGAACTGCTGTAAAGCACATCTTTACTAAACATCTCTTATCTTAATTATCAATATTCTGTATTTATATAAATACTTTCAATATCAATTGATGTCTGGTAGATCAAAATTGCCTTATTATTAATCTTCTTATTATAAGTTTAAATCATCTGTCATTGTAAGCAATTAATATTTCATATCATTAGTATTTTGTCTTTTTAATTAGTTCATACATACTGTTAGATACCTTATTAATTTCAAATATAAACTGCAGTGTTACAGCAGCCTACACAGAAACAAACTGTAAGCTGTCTAAACTGAAATGTAAAGGCACATTTTCCTAATCTGTTTAAAATTAACATACTAAAAGGGCAGGAAAACATAGTCTAACCAAGTTGTATTCCATATTGTTAGTTTCATATCGCTGTTTTCAGATAATATCTGTGTTGTTAATAAAAATGATCGTGTCTTGTACATTTCAGTTAATACCCAATAGTGTTAATATCATTTAACACGTCATATTGTAAATATCACATATTGCTAATATGCCCAAATTTGAACTTCAGCTTTTCTTGTCTATCATTATCAAGTATTTTTTCTGCAACATCAAATTAGCATTTATAAAATAAGCATCAATACATTTGTCAGAACACTTAACATAATCTGAGCACCACCTCACACTATAGAAGACATCAGTACTGCCAAAACAATTAATACTTAAGTTTTATACAAGGATTAAGTTTCATTGTATTTACAATTCTTACCCATAATGCAAAGCGCACAGTATGCCTTTGAAAGACCAAAATTTAGCATCTGGCACAATCCAGATTAATAAATGAAATTACAGATGGCTATTCAGTTAATGCAGACACTCTGTGTCCTGTGTCTCTTAAATATTTGGACAAGTAATAGTTAAGATGTCTGTTTGTATGCTCATGTGAGGCTGCCAACATGAATGTCAGGTGATGCTAGCAATTCTACAAGTTATGTAACATTTCATATCTTCACTGCATCATTCCAGTTTCCAAATACTGTAGAAGTGCAAAGGTTGACGAGACAGTCTCCTGATTTTATGGGCACAATATTGTGAAATGCTGTGAAAACTGGTAATAATCACAAAGAGTGAGGACCCCAAAGAAACCTGCCATATGTGCTGTAGTGTGTCAGGGGGAAGGGGTCTAAATACACTCTTGCACCTGAGCCCATGATGTAAGGAGACATTTGCATCATGAAACATGGCAGAAAAAGACTGCTTGAGGCAGGTTTTACATTAATGTAGTTTATTGACACATGACTATTATATATAATTTAGACCACTTTGCAGAGATCTGTTTCACTTGTGACATTAAAGAGTCTTTTTTTACTGATCAGTGTTAAAAACGACAAATTCAATCCAATTATTTTGAAGCCAAATAATAAAAAAGACTTTATGATCAACAACTTCCGAATCCCACCTTATTAATCCACACCCCCCCATCTTTCACCTGGTGTATATTGCCTTTGATTCCTGTATGTCTAATGATTTTCATCTGATGATGACACCTGGCAGGTTGTCGAAAGATTAGGAATAAAAAAACTATTTTAAGATTTCTGACTCATTGTCTCCCTTTGTGAATTTCTAGCTACAAATATATATATATATATATATATATATATATATATATATATATATATATATATTAGTGGTGGCTCTTACTTCGAAAGTTCCACAATTCGAACACTAAATTCGAGAGGAATGTGATGCTTCAAAGTTGCTTCTAAGAACGATGCTTCTAAGTTCAAACGGTTAACGCTGTGAAAAGATATGCAGCAACAGATGGCACTTATGCACCAAGCGTAAATGTTATCAGTTGTATAGAGTCTTTGTGTTAGTACACCAGCTGTTGTTGACATACAGGCATAACTTGATAGCTGTACCCGGAATTAGGTCTTTGTAATTAGCAGAATGAAATTGTCCTTAATGATTTTATTCACTGAAACCTGTAGCTTCAATTCGTCCATTCTTTTTTGTGATGGATCTTGCGTTGGATACTAGGAAATAAAAAATACTAGGAAGATGCAGCTTGTGTGGCAGCCTCCGTACCCTCATCAGCACAGCAGACATGCTTCTGCCTCTTGTCCCTACGCCATCTCTGTCTCCTACCTGTCGGGATGTTAATCCATAGGGAGCCTGGATGCCCGGCTATGTCCGCTGGGATGTTGTGGAAGCAGAGAAACTCTGCTGTAACAGTCCACTCGCTGCATAGTCCTGTTTTTAGGGGATCGTGCCAACTGTAGACATTATTCACTGAACAGAATGTCATTATGACAAACAGCAACACATACGAAAGGAAGAGCACTGAGCCTTTGTGTCAATGCGCGCCTCCATATATTTAATTTTATTGCACAGTATTTACATGTTTTATTTATTGTTTTCATGTTTTAATCTATTATTTAGGGCATTTAATTGTGTTATTTTTTACCTTAAATTATGTGTATTTGCTGTTTAAGATTATCAAAATGAGTATTGTTTAGTGTCTAGGAATGGATTAATTCACTTACCATTATTTCTAATGGGAAAAATTGATTCAGACTTCAAACAATTTAGAGTTCAAAGAAGCCTCCTGAAATAAATTAAGTTTGAAGTATGAGGCACCACTGTATATGCAAGAACACGTACAGTATTGTTATTATGACTAGCTGTCCAGGAATTGTAAAACTTGTAGGTAGAATCTGCCCCTGGATCTACTGCTTCAAATGTGAATGGTCCTGTACCATTTGCTAGAGGGCAGGAATATGAAAAGCAACTGTGCTGCTAACCTAAATACTTTTAAAAAAAAGTTCATATGCCAGAGCTAAAGAAGTCTCTGAACTGATAGTACACAGTTAACAGTAAATAGTGTCCAATGTCTGCAATCCTCGGCCAACATCTGTTTGAGACTCTCCTTTAGTTCTTGAATTCTAGGACTAACACATTTTAAGCTGTCAGACATGATTTTTGTTATCCTTGTGCCACTAACACCCTGTGTTAGAACCTAAGTTACTGTGTAAAGTGATTTATCTGATATAAAAAAAGACTCTACCCAAAGTTACAGTATATATCAGTGTCACTTTGAAAATCAGATGCACTGCTGTATTTTCCTCTGACTTGTAATAAGGAGTCTGTAGAATCTTGCAGATAGGAGCTATATTGGCGTAGGCAGTCTAAAAAATCGAAAATAGAAGGTTTAAAAGATGACAGATTGGTTAAATAAACTGATCATGCGCATCTTTCTTTATCCTCTGTTTATTAACTAATTGTAGGTTTTATGTGACAAGTTTATTGTGATTCATACAAAACAGATAATAACAGATAATAACTAATGACTTTTTTCGATGAGATGTGCAGTTTTGAATGAACACATTCATTTGTTTGCCATATTCAATCTAAAACATCATGAACATATTTTATAACTAATTATAAAGTGGACTTAAAATAAGCAAGAAGTGGTCCTGGCTGGATGCCATACAGCATTTTACAGGCCTAGGCTGCAATAAGAACTCTTGGCATCGCAGCTGAATTACATACTGTATGATGGAGCCATTATTTTTCACTTCTGCATACAAAGCATTTGTAACCAGCAGATAAAAATGAATGTCAGCCAAAAATAAATATGTATTGAGAAAGAAGAGTCTCAAAGAGTCAGTGTGGTGTGTAACAGTGGACTTTTTCAGGGCGTTTATAGCACCCAGCTTTCTGTGGTCCAACATTGATCCGGAGGCTCTTGGGCGCTTTGACGTGATATGTCTGGTAACTTTCACATTTTATTGCCGGTTATTTCTAGTTTAGACTCATCAAAAGCTTTTTTCTTCAGCATGATTCTTCATTTTTTAGATATAAAAACAATTACAATCTTTTTTTTTGTTCTTTATTTCGCCTTATACAATTTCTTGTATTATGAATTTGTTAGTTTTCGCATACCCCTTGAGGTCAGAGCACAGGGTCAGCCATTGTACAGTGCCCCTGAAGCAATTACAGGTTAAGGGTCTTGCTCAAAGGCCCAGCAGAGTAGGATCTCTTTTGGCAATGACGGGGATTCGATTTTTTACTCAGTTATAATTTTAAAGTAGTCAAAGAATAATAAAGGGAAGTGTAGTTTATTATGTTGGGCAACTATTATCTTGAAATAACTTGTGTATGATGTAATATGTTCCGTTAGACTACTGCAGAAATGTATGTGTTGTGCTGGTGTCGAGAGACCAACTAGCAAAAGCTCGGCTCCAGGCCAGAAATGGGACTGGAGAGTTCGGTGCAAAAATATTGAAATTGGCTTGTGACAATGTGGCTTTTAGGTAGAAAAATATGGAAATTAAGGAATAAATTGAAGACAAGGATAAAAATCAGTTTAAACCATTTTTCTTATCAAGATCTGTTAGAACTTCTAAAATTTTGAACTAAAAGTGTTTTTTCAGTCTTCCTGTCAAGATCTGTTCAAGATCTGAAACTTTTGAACTAAGGTGGTCTTTGTGTTACAATCTGCCTGAAAGATTTGAACCTCTGGAATAAGCAGTTTTTCAGTCAAGATAGGCTCAGAGATTCAAAGAGTTTTATTACCCAAATGTTATGCTTTGAAATTGCTAATAGATTATTTAATCCAAATGATCAAAGAGTGAAGCTTATAAAGGTATGAAAGTAGAGATAAAAAAACTAGAACTAAGCAAATATCTCATATATATTTCTCTTCTGGTTCGTCCTGCTTCCTGTTCAAAAGCATTACTGCCCACACGCAGCCGACACGGCATTTCTCGATTGCTATTCGTCCTCTTCCAAACCCTTCCCCACACTGCCTGCGGCTCCTCTTCAAAACCGGTCCCGCCCACACGCAGCCGACACTGCATTTCTCGATTCCTATTCCAGCTCTTCCAAACCCTTCTCCATGCTGCCTGAGGCCTCCCATACACCCCCACGCTGCTTTTCTCAATTTCTATTCCTCCTTCGGACTACTGTACCTTGTTCCCCGCTCCTCTCACATGACCCCATTGGTGTCACGTCCCCGCCCTATATCTAGCCTGACTGTGTGACCTTTCACTTCAGCCATGTGTGTGCCTGGGAGTCTTTTCCGTAGCCTGCTACAGAAAGGTACTCTGTCGACCATTGCCATTGGTTTCGCTCCTTGCTATTGATTTCGCTCCTTTGTATTTTCGTTATACTGTGACAGTTGTTTCCTAAGCCTTTGTTATAAAATGAACGACAGTATCTTCTCTGTCGACGGGTTTTTGTACAACGTCATCTCTATTCTGGAATCCGGCAACTGCCTGTTCCTATCAGTGGGTTATTTCTTGACAGAAACGGTTGACAAAGGCAATGCACTCTCACTACAACATAGATCTTTCGACTCATTATCTGTCATCTCCACCAAAACACCTATTCATAACTGCGTCTTTCAAGAAGTATTTATTTCTTCTTGATTTCTGAATTCCTTTCTCACCGTTTTCCAATCCTATTCTTACACCGCCATATGCTATGGCGGGCTTTAGCTAGTATATATTATTTGTACAAAGAAATATATATTTTAATTATGTGTTATGAATTGTTAAACATGATAGGAATCTGTTCTAAAGTTCAAGGGGGGACAGAAGTTAGGAAGTAGGAGGATCTGCGCAACTTGGAACAAATATTATTGATATTAACCAAATGGAAACTAAACAAAACACAGATCACCCTGAAGACAGAGAGGGAGGCCTCTGAACTGGCGTAACAATATTTTTTTAATATTATTTATATTTTGTGTTTAATTCTTAATGCTTAAACCTTAATCTTTGTATTTTATATCTCTACTTTAATAAATAAGATTACTTCTTTTAGTATTCATTTGGTGTAGATCCCCTACCTGTTTCTGGTCTCAGTAGTTCGGGGTGGGGTCAGATTAGGGGTTTCTTTGAAGGACTAAGCAGGGTTAGGGATGTTAAATACAAGTCTGTGAGGTAACAGCCTGCAACAGGTAACCAAACCTATTAAAGTCTCAACATCATGTGTTAGGAGATCTGGAACTGCAGGGTAGACCGTAAGGGGCCCTAAGGTCACCATTGCCTCCATATTTCTCACCCCTTAGCCTGGGAAAGGGAGAGGTGGATAACTTGGATATCCCTCCAGGCCTAGATGTAGGCACAGGTTAATTGAGTAGCCTGTATCATGAGGTAATCCAATAAAGAAGACGGACTGTTACCAGAAATAGGCTGCATTGTTGGATGTAGACACTGCAATAGTATTATAGCCTTGTGTTATTTATCTTAGATAGAAAAGATTCTGACTGGGAACTATTTCTAAATGAGTATTTTTTTTTGGGGAGGCATAAAAAAAAACAAACATAGGAGGAGGAGAAGGGCTTGGCAGGAGTGATGGGTAGTCAATTGTTGGTTGATGTTATTGTTGCCATTATTCTGTTAAGTGAGTTTAGAAAAGTAAAGAATAAAGTAACTAGGGGTACAGTAATCCCTTGCTATATCGCGCTTCGACTTTCGCGGCTTCACTCTATCGCGGGTTTTATATGTAAGCATATTTAAATATATATCGCAGATTTTTCGCTGCTTCGCGGGTTTCTGCGGACAATGGGTCTTTTAATTTCTGGCACACGCTTCCTCAGTTGGTTTGCCCAGTTGATTTCATACAAGGGACGCTATTGGCAGATGGCTGAGAAGCTACCCAACCACAGCGCGTGTTACGTATTAAATAAAACTCCTCAAATGTATTGTGAGCACGGGAGCTGTTCGCACCCCTAGAGGATATGGCCACTCCTCAAAAAACGCTGAAAGATTACCTTCACAGTGCTCCCTTCTTTGCTGGGCTTACATGTGGCTGCTTTGCAAGCGATATGCTTCCCGCATGGTGCTTCGCATACTTAAAAGATCAAACGGCAAGTATTAATTTTTGATTGTTTGCTTTCTCTCTCTCTCTCTCTCTCTCTCTCTCGCTCTGACGGAGGGGGTGTGAGCAGAGGGGCAGTACGCATACTGGCCTAGAGGATACGGACGCTCCTCTAAAAAATGCTGAAAAATGCTTGCTCCCTTCCTCACAGCTACTTTGTCCGGCAGTGCTTCGCATACTTAAAAGCCAAACAGCCCTATTGATTTTTGACTGTTTGTTTTTCTCTCTCTCTCTCTCTCTGACGCGCACTCCTTTGAAGAGGGAGATATGTTTGCATTCTTTTAATTGTGAGACGGAACTGTCATCTCTGTCTTGTCATGAAGCACAGTTTAAACTTTTGAAAAAGAGACAAATGTTTGTTTGCAGTGTTTGAATAAAGTTCCTGTCTCTCTACAACCTCCTGTGTTTCTGCACAAATCTGTGACCCAAGCATGACAATATAAAAATAACCATATAAACATATGGTTTCTACTTCGCGGATTTTCACCTTTCGCGGGGGGGTCTGGAATGCAACCCCCACGATGGAGGAGGGATTACTGTATACAAAAAGTATTGTCTATAATATTATCTTAATTGTTGTTTTAACTATGTGTGAGCTGACATTAACCACTCCATCATGTAGCCTAGTTTCGCGGGGTCAGACATGATTCTCAAACGAGAATACACATCAGGAGACATCCCATTCAAAAGTTTGTAGTAAATTGCTGTGAAATCCTGCGCTTCAAAGTCTACACACACAGGGTTTCCTAAATACCCACCCCTAATTCTTCCAGGGACCACAGGAAGAGATGTGAGGCAAAAGGAAAGGAAAGATGCATAACCTGGAGGGCAAATATAGAATTCTGTCAAGTGAAAAATCGAAACTCTAAATCTTTGTCAGAAATACGGGGAGTAAAAGTTATTTTACCAGAAACACTAACTAAACAGACACCACATTTTTTGTTATTTCTGCACCTTTATATCCACATCCCTGTGATGCCACCGGGGTCTTCACTTGCCACTCCAAATCAACTGGTCCCAGCTACTATCTGCTCATTTCAGTCGAAAGAGACCCAAAAAAATGGGAAGTTCAGAAAGAGCAAGAGTCCAAGATATCTCAAAGATGTTCCTCATGGAAGAGACACTATAAAAACTCTGGCTTGTAAAGACAATCCAAAGTTCTGGGTTGATTACCAACTAATGTGACAATAGCCACTCCACAAAAAGCCAGTGCCTGCAATATACAAATGGTAAATTAATTCAGCCTTTTAACAACACTTTCTGGATGCAAACCAAGGTCAATTATAGAACTCGTGGGTTTAAATAAATCCTAAGAATAGGCATTTATGTTCAGAAAACATCTCAAAAAAGGCAAAAAAAACCAAACAGAGATAGAGTGATAGAGGTGTCTACTACCTTTCATCCTATGCCACTGCTGTAGATTAAGTGAGCTTACAAAATGTAAATATAACATACATATTGATTAATTTTGCCAAACAGTAAGTAACTTTTTCAGTTATCTATTTTCTGAATATTTACAGTATACTTCTTATAGTTCAGTCAGGGCTATTGCCCTGGCTTACGTTTACGTAATGAATATTTGATTTTTTTGTTGTTTATTAAGATTCCATGTTTTGTTCTTTCTGTTTTTCATTTGCCTTTGTAAGATTGTGTTTTTCTTTGATTGTTTTCTTTAATTATTTGATTTGTGAGTATTGTGTTTTGTGTATATTTTTCTTGTCCTCCTATGTACTCTGTATTCTCCGGGTGGAACCTAAAAAGGTAGGACCATCCTGATGTCACTGCTGAAGGACCGCCCTCAGCCTTTGTAGTCAGAAGCTGAGAATGTGTCCTCCACTGGTGCATTGACCTCTAATTATTGGATTTTCTAGTTTAATTTTTTTGCTTCTGATATTGTTTTTTATTATTATTTTGTGTATTAAGACTTGTTTCCTTAGAATTGCTTTAAGACAATCCCTTTTTGCTCTTTATATTGTAATTTTATACTTTTTTTTACCTTTAAGGATTCTGTCTTTACAAGCCAGAGTTTTATGTTTTTTTTTATTCATTTTTGTGAAGTCTTGGACTCTCTTATTATTTATGAATATTGAAGACCGTAATCCATTTTCTGCATTTAGTAGTCTGAGACTTACTTCATCTGGAGTAAAGCTATTTTTGGACAGGTCAGTGGAGGCTTACTTTCAGAGGCCTCACACCCTTTACACCCTGTCCATGACTCCAAATCATAATAATACAGTACTTACTGTATGTGAGCACTGGAAGTTCTAGTGACTCGCTCAAAGTACTGGGGACTAAATTTCAAACTGATCACAATGTACTATTGTAATGTCCTATACAAGTTCAATGCAGTTGTTTCCATGTGTGCTCTGTAAGGTTAGCTTGTGTTTCTCTCATTTATTTTGAGCTGATTACATTTTTTGTTAGCCTAACTTTTATTGGGGCCAGGCTGGATGTTGGATGAGTCACTGTCTAAGCTGATGCTCCTGTATTCAGGCACTCCTTATGGTAGCCTCCTGAAGGGAGCTGGGCAATGGTAACATCCAATTTCAGTCTCAGTTACTTCCACAGCTGATGCCGCTGTGTTTGCAGCAACCTGATGAAGTAGAACAGGCTCATCCATAGACCGCTGCGAGGTCTCCTTGGACATTCACATGCTGTGGTTCACTCATCTTACGTGTGTTGCTCACATCCTTTCACATTATCCCGGACATTACAACTCCACAACAGATTATCAGCTAGTTGGAAAAGCCTAAGAAAAACTAAATTGCCATTTCTTTGAATGTGAAAAAGGAAGTGAGAAGTGATAAGGTCCTGGTAAAATCTTAATTAAACATTATTATGGTTTACTTTAATGACTTATGTTATTAGACTAATTCTGTCAATTTTCTTTTTTTATGATGTTTCAACAAAATGGGGCTCATTTTTGTGGCCAGGGAATGGTTAAAATTGTTTTATATTTAAATTAATTCTAATTAGATGTTTGAATTACAGAAATTTGCTTCATGAAGGGGTTTTCAGGAATTGAGTTATTTGGCTAACACTTGAATCATTATAATGTGACTTTTAAGTTTGTAAGGACTTTTTTTGACCATATTTAATGCAGATATCCTACATTTACTTGTACTTTTGATACTTAGGTATGCTTACTATCAGATAATTTACTTTGTTCAGGTGCAAATTTTAAAGTTTCTTGAGCCACTTTACAGAAAGGTGTCTCTACTTTTACTCAACGACGGTTGTTAGATACAGGTCATCAGTGCCCTGCACCATTAGCCAAACACGAAATTCACCAGACATGAGGAGTCTCTTACCTTTCAGTTTTGTGGTCATATGAATCAGGTCTGAGATAGTGGTCTCGTTAGTGTGTCTGAGGACCAAACCACTGGCCTGCGACATGATCTGGTCAGGCTCAGCTAGAAGGAAGCCAATAGATTTCGATGTGCCTTCAGCAAACAGGTAACATTTAGACTGGACAGCTGTGTACAGGGATGTCCACTGCTCCTTGTCCTGTTAATAATCAGAGAATGCTTTTGTTATAAGAGGACATACATATATTTGTTTGCCTAAATTACTTTATTAATAGACATTTATATTCAAAGTAACCATGAAGGGCCCATTCAAGTACTAAGCCAGGAATGTTAAACTCAGTTCTTGGATGGTGCAGTCACTACACGTTCTCACTCCATCCACTTTCTTAGTTACTGCTACTAACAGAACATGCTTTGCTGCCATTGCTTAAATGTACTCATCTTTTAGTATTCTGAAAACTAAATTGCTTGTTTTTCCTTAACTACCTCCTGTTGTGAAACTATGTTTAGTATTTAAGATGTTCTGTTTTTGGCACATATATAATGGTGGTGTTATTTTGTCTTGATTTTAAATTAATATTTTCTTCTGTTGTCACCATTTTGCTGCCTTGAGGATCATTACAAGAACTAAAAAGTACAACCACATAATTCCTGTCCTGCAGTCCTCACACTGGCTTCCAGTTAAGCATAGGGCTGATTTCTTACATGTAAAGCCTTAAATGACTAAAGCCCAGTTTACTTATCTGAACGTATTATTCCTTACAAGCCATAATTAGAGGAGATCTCAAGATGCCTGCCTACTTAAGATTCGAAGGATTAATACAGTAACAGTGCAGTGATCTACCTGCTTATATCAGAGATGCTACTTCTGTCCCCAGGCTGAAGACTCGCGACTTTAGTCTATCATACCCTGTTCAGTTGTGCATATTGCATCTGTTTTGTTAGTCATTGTAAAAAATATATATATCTCATATAATAATTATGAATCATTAATAACCCTCCTCTATTCTGTTTCCCTTTTTGGTGCCACTGCTGTACTACAAAGATATTTTCCTTGGAAGACATCTGGGATACTTGGATCCTTAGAATCAACAGGTAGAAAGATTCTGTTGTCAATATGTCAAAATGAGAAGGGAAAAATCAGTGTATAGGTGGTACTAAAGTTAGAAAACCAGAGACAAAAAAAATATTCTTTACAAAACCACAAAGCAAGTTTGTTATCCGTGGATGAAAACATGGCGAACTGGGCAACATTTTAACCTCATTGCTGCAATTACCTGTGGGACATGACCTCTGGGGACACACCCACTAGTGACAAGAAGGCTACCAAGACAACACAAAACAGCATGGTGGCCAGAAACTAAATAAAACCCAAAACATATTACATAACTACCCTTCAATGATGTGGCCATCAGGCTTAGCGGGCAACCAAGCATGAAAGCAGAATAAAAGTCAGTAGGCTTGAAGGGCATTAAACCGGACCCTGGAGCAATTCTTGGGACCGTAGCCCTTCCAGTGAACAAAATATTTAACTGCCCAACCTAACCATCTTGGATCCATGATGGACTTAACTTCAGATTCTTCAGAACCATCTACTATCGCCACCAGAGGGACAGAACTTGGAGAATGACATGGATTAAAATGAGAGACATGGAATGCGGAATAGGTCTAGAAATGCACAGGTAGTGACAAACTACCAGACACTGGACCCACATAGCGTGTGATAACATAAGGGCTGGTAAATCCTGGTGGTAGTTTACACAATGGAATCTAAAGATGTATATCCCTAATAGTCATCCAAACCCTCTGCACAACCAATAATACAGGGGCGGCCTTACATTTAGTGTTAAAGGAGCACTTGGCCAGTAGACCTATACTTTTTAGATATGCATGAGCCAGAAGCTACTTAGTACAAATAAAACTGCTATTCACTGCAGCAGTAATTTTTAGACATCCCAAAATTGAATTTCTCTTCACAGTCGAGGTAGATGCTTCAGGTGTTGGTGTAGGGGCTGTATAATAGCAGTCTGTTATCAACATGAGTCTGAATCTGATTTAGTGCAGTTATATACATTTTTTCAAAAATATTTAGTCAGAAATCCAAAGATCAAAAAATAAGTATTCTTCATAAAGGCACAAAGTAAAGTTTGTCATCCAAAGCTTGGAAAACAATGCGGTGAACTGGGTAACCTTTTAACCCCATCACTGAAATTACTACTGGGCCACGACCCCAAGGGGAACACACACCCCGTAGCGATAGTAAAGCTGCCTAAACAACGGAATACAATATGGCAACCAAAAACAAAACAAACACAAAAAATACAATCCCTCTGTGCAAGTTAGCTTTTGACTCAGGTAGGCTCTAGTTGTCCGTATTTGCCTTTTCTGGTTTTCAACTTTGATTCTACTTGACAACCATTTTTGTTTTGCTCTCTGATTTTTATGTGCATGTTTCTATTTTTTCACTTCTGGTATTTGTCTTATTGGTGTTTTGTTTCTAATTTCTTTCACCTACATTGGAGTTAGGAAGTATTCCTTCACTTTCTGCACACATTATTGTGTTGTAGATTTCATTTTAAATCGATGAACTTGTCATATTTGCCCATCGAGTTACACTCTATAACCCACAATAAAAAAGTGAAAACATGGTTTCAGAAAGGTTTGCAAATTTTATAAAAATTTTAAAACTGAAGTCTCTCCTTCATAGAAGTAACCATGACCTCTGATGTTGTTTTTTGGTTATGACTTTATGCCATGATTTTTGTGTTCTATTTTTACTGCTTCATTGCCATTATGGTTTCTTATGGGTACATCAATTTCTTCATGTACTGTTTGGATTACGACCGGGTTTGCATGGCCCATGATGTTATAACAGCAATGGAATAAAAGGTCACCAATTAGGGCACATCCCTATCTATACTCTTAGAAGTTCAAAAATTCTGCTTGTACTTTATTGATGACTTCTTTGTTCTCGTTTTCTGAAGTCTATTCTTTGATTCTCATCTAAGTTCTTGTTGCTCCATGTATTGAGTTCTCAGCTATGACCTTTGCTTGCTCTCTGATTACGTCTTTTCTCCTGATCTTTTTGCATCTTCTGCTATCTTTTCTTCCTCCACACAGCAGTATTTCAGCCTGAACGTCCTCTTTTGACAATGTTTTTGCAGTTTTCTATCATCTCCCAGTCTTTTTGTGCTCACAACAGTCCATGGGTGCACTACGTGTCACCTTAAAACTATTCGTTCTCCTGGTCGTACTTGTACTGACATTAAAGTTCTGGCACACAATCTTTCTCTATGTAGCCATAACAGCTGCTTGTTAACATTTAGGACTGAGGTGCTACGGGTCACAAACATTTGGATGAGGGGGTCCCAGTTCCTAAAAGGTTGCATTGGCTTTAGATTTTTGCTACATGTCGTTTTATAAATCAAAGTCAACTCTTGCTGTAAGTGATACATGTTTATTTCATTTGGAGCCATCACTCTGACACATCTAACATTTCTAACATTGTTTATGCCTCTTTCATCCAAATGTTTTTTGACCTTGAGTAGTGCAGCACATAATTTTCACTGCCAGCTGGCAAAGGAATAAATAAGAAGTACATATTTTGGAATCTTAAAATGTGTGTCAATTAAAAGTAAGGCAACAAAGTCTGCTTCATTAGCAGCAATTATTGGCTACCCAGCCTTCCATGAACCTGTGAACTAAACTATGGGCTTTGTGTTCCACTTATCCCATAATTTTGAGTGAACCCTACCCCAGTGAACACAACATGGAGTGCTGCTTATTGTACTCTAAAAATGTGAGACCTTTTTAACACACAAACTATGAGCAACACATACCAAATCAAAGCAAACAATTTGTATATCTGATGCTTAGGTTTTCTTGAGGATAGTTTATATTCTTCCTCCAAAATGCTAATTTTTAAACTGACTTAAAAATCAAATGAACTCATCATACTATTAACTGTTACAGACAGTATATCAGCATTACATACTCAAAAAAACTTACCATCCTCACAGAATGTAATACAGAGCCATGCTTGTATTGTTGGCCTTTGAAAGTGGAAATGAGCAGCAGGTTGGTCACTTTTATTAATCCTGCTCAGGCTGGAAGTTGTACCCTTATACAGTGCCCTCCATAATGTTTGGGAAAAAGACACATTTTCCTTGATTTACTCCTGTGCTCCACAGTTTAAAATGACAAAATAAACAATTCAGATGAGTTTACAGTGGACACTGCAGACTTTCATTTCAGGGTATTTGCATACATTTCAGTCACAGCATGTAGAAATGACGACAGTTTTTCTCCACAGTCCCCCCATTTCAGGGCACCATAATGTTTGGGACACAGCAATGGCAGGTCTATTAAAGCAGTTGTCATATTTAGTACTTTGTCACATATCCCTGCCATACAATGACTGCTCATAAACATCAGCAGGTGCTGAGGATCTTCTCTGGTGCTGCTCTGCCAAGCCTCTAATGCAGCCATGTTTAGCTCCTGCTTGTTTTGGAGGCTTGTCCCCTTAAGTTTTCTCTTCTGCATATGGAAGGCCTGCTCAATTGGATTTAAATTGGGTGACAGGCTTTGCTAGACAAGAATCTTATATTTTTTTAGCTTTGAAAAACTCCTGTGTTGCCTTAGGACCGGTTTTTACTTCACACTCATAACGCGTATGGGCACACATCATGGCTGCCACAACATTCCCAGCATTCATTTGACGTGTCCTTTGCGCAGGTCCTCAGAAATTAACGCAACATGTGTGTGAGTTCCAGTACCAGCAAAAAGTTGGGGGACGCAGTGTGATAAACTTGGAATGTGATAGCAGGGTCTCTGTTTACTATCTACATGTGACAGAAAGCCGCTTTGTGAATCCTATAGGATCGATGTGCGTGCTTCAATGTTTGATGAATGGTTCGATGTGGTGAGGCAAAATGTCGACATAAAAATGCATTTGTGCTGCTTTCATATTCAAGTGTCGCATATTCCCCACCATAATGACACAATACATTTTAAAGGTCTCGCATACCATCTTCTGTGCCATCCTTTTTTTTTTTTTTTTTTTTGCACCCTCACAACAGCATCAGAATGTGCGGCGATGTATTTGAGCCACAGAGGAAAAAAAAGTTAGGGACACAGCGAAAAAGTGTATTTTGTGATTAAAGTGGAAATTTTGACTTAAATTTCAAAATGTCCACTTTAATCTGGTAGTTTATTTTATCATTGAAGTAGACCGTTATCATTGAAGTAGACCGTTGTAAATGTCATCTTAAAACCGACCCAGTTGTTAATCCCTATGTGCTTCTGGGGCTTCCTCCTGCATTGACAGCAGCGGCAAGCAGCAATCGCCCCACACAACACATTAAATGTATGCTATTACAGCTTTCTGCACATTTACAATCCTTAGATTTATACTTGATATCACTTTCATGATGAAATGCATTAAACTATGTGAAACCTCGGTTCACAAACGTCTCTGAACATGTACAAATAGGTTTACGACCAAAAAGTTTGCCGAACTTTTGCATCTGTTTACGACCACACACTCAGTATACGAACAAGCCAGTTTCCCTTCCCTTCCAGTCTCTCCCTGTGCATTTCCTGTGCAACGAGCAAGAGAGAGAGAGCGAGAGAGCGCGACACACACATGAGAGAGACACACACACACACACACACACACACACACACACACGCACGAGAGAGAGAGACACACACACAGGCACGCAAAAGAGAGACACACACAGGCGAGCGAGAGAGAGAGAGGCACACACACAGGTGGGCGAGAGAGAGACACACACACAGGTGAGAGAGAGAGAGGGCTGGACACATAAGGTAGGAAGGCAGTTAAAGAATGCACTGGGCTTGTTTTTGTTTTAACTTCTGTTTACAGCGATCGGTTCATAGAGTGTATTGTTGCAATGTTACTTTTCTTGGTGGTTTATTAAATTACGGATTTTTTCAAATGTTCATTTTTTTCCCTGTGCTTAAAACTCATTAAAAAAAAGTATTTTTAGCCAGCGGTTCGTAGCGCCATAGCGCAAACTATTGCAGTGTTAAGTTTTCTCTGTTGTTCAAGGTTTTCTCAGTGTTATTCAATGTTTTTACATTTAGTTTACTATTACGCTGTGCATTCTATGGTTTAATTAACTATATTTGTCCTTAAAAACTTAAAAAAATATATATTTACACACAGTTCGTATGGTCTGGAACGGATTAATTGTATTTACATACAATCCTATGGGGGAAATTACTTCGGTTCATGACCAAATCGGGTTACGACCAGAGTTTTGGAATGAATTATAATCTGGCCATCCTGGCTTTTCTGTCTAACTAGCGGTTTGCATCTTGCAGTTGGGCCCTGTGTTTCTGTTCATGAAGTCTTCCTTTGACATAAACACATCTTCCTCCTGCAGACTATTTCTGATCTGTCAGACTGGCATTGGGTTTTTTTTAACCATAGTCAGGTCTTCCTTAGCCTACTATTCCCTTTACAATTACTGAGCTCACCAGTGTGTTCTTTCTTCTTCATTATATCCCAGACAATTAATTTAGGTCCTAATGGTTTTATTCTTGTTTTTCAGTCCCAAACATTATGGTGCCCTGAAATTGGGGGACCATGACGAAACAGTTTTGTCATTTCTAAACAATGTGACTAAAATGTTTTCATATACTCTTAAATGAAAGTCTACAATGTACACTTTAATCACATCTGAGTTGATATTAAGCATTTTTTAATAAATCTGGTTTTATCTTTCTCTGTTCTTTTAGCTAAAAAGTTTTCCAAATCCTAAAATCACTGTTTAGAAGTGAAATTGGTCTCTATAATGCACATTCTACCAAGTCTTTTTGGGAAGAATATGATGTTGCTTTACATTCTAAAGTATAAAATATAAACTGAGAATATTACTTGATTCCACCTACATACAGACATTCTCAAACCCAATTAATACAGTTAAGGGCTGGGGTGGGAAATGAGGAGCAAAACTGGGTATGCAAGAAGAAGGAGCATCTTTTGTAATGTTTAAAAAGTGTACTTTTACAAAATTTGTTTATTTCTATTTTATGCTAAAATAGCTTGTTATGTTACCTGGCCACTGAAAAATGTACCTTGTCTGTTAAGCTGTTCTTGCATTTGCAGGTGAATTACCTGATTATTTTGATAATTAGTTTAAGTACAAAGTGTTAAATGCTCTGAGGCAGAGTAGTCTAGAATTTTAGGAACTCTTCTTGGTTGAGCATATTTGTGATGATATGAGATGCAGAACTGTTATCGCAACGCACATATTGTTTCATAGGCTGTTTCTTGGTTCCCCATTATAATATCAAAGTGGGAGCTAAAGCAGTTTATTTCATAAACCAAATTTTAATTTTATGGGCTCCAAAAATGGCTGATTTTGAAAAAGTATAGCTATACAAGTTAAGAAAAATAAGCTGATCAGAGAGAGAAGAGAAAACAAACTGAGAATGCTCTTTGTTCACTTCAAGCATCGCAAGAAACAAGACTGATCCTCTAGTACTACCAAGGTGTATGGTGTGCATCATCACACTTTATTTATGCATTCATTTATTTTGCTATTGGAATAAAGCTAAACATTTTATTTTTTAAGCCTGCTTCCATGCACCTATTTACTCTTATCACCAGGGTTGGGAACTGAACTCCTTTCTCAGCTAGATCAACTTGGGGTAATGGAGAGAGAAAACTCCTAATTGCTATGTTACAGCCAAGATTTGTCTTTATTATTCAGTATCTATGTATTGTGTTTGTAAGTTCTCCTATGTTTCTTGTACTTTCTGGTGGAACCCCAAGATGTGGGACCACCCTGAAGTCATTGCTGAAGGACTACCCTCAGTCTTTATATTCTGAAGCTGGGAGCAGATCCTTCACTGGTCTATTGACGTTTGGGGTGGGCTGTTCTTAGTAAGTATTTCTTTTTTGGATTCTGGCTTTTTGCTTTTGTTTTGTGGTTTCGGATTAGGATTTTAAATTTGGAGTTGTTCACTTTTGATTGCCTTTTGGGCAAGTTCTTTTATCTTTTTTGCAATTTTTTGGTCTTCTTTTGTTTACAGAAGCATATTCTTCCTTCATAAAACTCCTTTGTGGAATTGTTCCTCAAGTCAAATGATTTTTGGGACTTCTTTGCTCTGAATTGCCTTTTAGACAAATCATTTTTGCTTCATTTTTCACTTCTTTTGTGCTCCTTTTTTACTTTAAAATAATTATCCTAAAGTTTTGCTTTGGTCTTGTCCTTCCTAGCCAAAGATTTTTCATGGTTCCTCTCCTTAGAAGGGCATTTATGTGCATTTTTAGCATATCGTTGGAACATGAAAAATATCTTGAACTTGTGAAACCAAAATTGTTTTATGTCCCTATAAGTCGAAGACAGCCAGTAAAGTATTGGGGTCAGACTGGTGAGGCTAGGGAAGGCCGTGAGCCTTTTAGAGGCCTTACCTCACTTTCATTATTAGAGTGCACTCAACACAAGACACCAAAACAGAAGCTGTAGTGGCAGTCATACCTGCGTGAAGTCTGAGGGAGCTGCTGGCAGAAGGTAGCCCTGGGTGCAAGTGCATTGCAACTATGAACTACATAAAGGGTGCTAAGTTGAAAAAGTAAAAAAGGACTGACAGAAGTGTGTCGTATATCTGTATGTCCACATCACAGAAAAGAATCAGTGCACTGGAAAAAGGGGTTTATGTTTTAAGGAGAAGCATCCCCAAAAGTCTTTCCATACAACAGTGTGCAGGGTGGTAGTCCACCACTGGGCACATACAAGTGGAACTGTCTCTTTGTTCAGATAGCAGTCCTCACTGGCCTCTCAAGACACTGACTTTTCCCTGTGCAGATTTTAGAAAGCAGCTGTCCTAAGGCCATGGCGCATTTCATGATATTTCCTGTGATTTTCAGTTGCAGACTTTATTTACATAGTCCTAGTGATAGTTGGTGGCAGTTGCAGTGTGACCCCGTGAGCACCAGTCACATAGCCTAACATATACAGTGACCTAATAATGCCAGCCTGTAATTCACCTTCTTTGGTCTTTAGTTGTATGGATGTGCATGAAAGAGGAATGAAGGTCAGTAGGAAGAAGACAGAATACATGTGTGTGTAAATGAGAGGAAGGTCAGTGGAATGGTGAGGATGCAGGGAGTAGAGTTGGCGAAGGTGGATGAGTTTAAATACTTGGGATCAACAGTACAGAGTAATGGGGATTGTGGAAGAGAAGTGAAAAAGAGAGTGCAGGCAGGGTGGAATGGGTGGAGAAGAGTGTCAGGAGTAATTTGTGACAGACGGGTATCAGCAAGAGTGAAAGGGAAGGTCTACAGGACGGTAGTGAGACCAGCTATGTTATATGAGTTGGAGACGGTGACACTTACCAGAAAGCAGGAGACAGAGCTGGAGGTGGCAGAGTTAAAGATGCTAAGATTTGCATTGGGTGTGACGAGGATGGATAGGATTAGAAATTAGTACATTAGACAGTCATCTCAAGTTGGATGGTTGGAAGACAAAGTCAGAGAGGTGAGATTGCGTTGGTTTGGACATGAGCAGAGGAGAGATGCTGAGTTTATTGGGAGAAGGATGCTAAGGATAGAGCTGTCAAGGGAAGAGGAAAAGAAGAAGGTCTAAGAGGATATGCAGGTGATGGGTGTGACAGAACAAGATGCAGAGTACAAAGATATAGAAGAAGATGATCGTCTGTGGCAAACCCTTAGGTGACCAGCCGAAAGAAGAAGGAGGAGGAACATGCATGTTTTGAACCTCGCAAACAGAAGAGAAGCTTGTCTGCCTGTTCTCTCATGTTTTATGTAGGGACAGAGACTGCTGCTCAACTCGGCATGCCTGTTAAACTATTAACTCTTCGTACAGCACTAGGTTAACACCTCAATGACTAAAGCCAAAATCAAACCTCTTTGATTTTATTGTAGCGAGTCATAGGCTAGTTGGAGTGTGTCACTGGCCATGTCACTTTAAGTGACTTTAAGCTGTACGTGAGCACGCTACTACAACTGAAAATTAGTGGAGAGGTCATGTAAAGTGACATAGTTCTTTAAATTCTGCTATTCCTCTCCATGCACAGGATGACCCCTCAGATTCGCTTTTCTCAGTGGCTAACTTCACCTTTTTAATTTAAAAGCAAATATCCCTGCCTTCACTCTTTCCTAATGTCTGCTTGGCCGTTTTCTATTTGAAGAAGGTTCAGCAGCAAAATGACATGCAAGATTCCTCAAGTTCTGTAATATCACAATACTCCAGATGAGGCCTCCAAGGAGGTCCTGCTGAAGCTTTATAACACACTGGTGAGGCTTCATCTGGAGTACTGGGTGCAGTTTTGATCTCCAGGCTACAAAAAGAACAAAGCAGCACTAGAAAAAGTCCAGAGAAGAGCAACTAGTCTGAGTCCAGGGCTACAGGGGATAAATTAAAAGAGCTGAACCTTTTCTGTTTAAGTAAAAGAAGATTAAGAGGTGATATGATTGAAGTGTTTAAAATTATGAAGGAATTAGTCCAGTGGATCGAGACGGTGACTTTAAAACGAGTTCATCAAGAACACGGGGACACAGTGAAACTTGTTAAGGCTAAATTTTGCACAAACATTAGTTTTTCTTTACACAAAGAACGATTGACACTTGGAATAAGCTACCAAGTAGTGTGGTAGACAGTAAGACTTTAGGGACTTTCAAAACTCGACTTGATGTTTTTTTGGAAGAAATAAGTGGACAGGACTAGCGAGCTTTGTTGTGCTGAATAGCCTGTTCTTGTCTAGATTGTTCTAATGTCATGTAAAGGAGCACTACAGTTAAAAAAGCTTAGAAAACAGATTCTGAAAAAATTGTAATGTACTGATCACCGATCAAGCCACTTCGGGTGAAAACTGAAAGCACTAACTGCTGTGCGGCTCAGGACTAAACTTAATAAAATCAGGCCAAGACTCATTGACAAGGACTGTAGTGGTCATGGGAAAGAACGGAGATGTTTATCAACGATGACTGTTAATGTCAAATGAGCGTCGGTGAAGCATGGCTTTAGTGAATTAAAGTCTATGTCATTGTATAAGCAACATGTATAAAGACACCAACTCATGGTAAATGTTATAAACAAGACTGACCGACTCTTTAAACTGACCCAGCAGGAGACAAGGGTGAGTATTAAATTAATAATCTTGTTTTTTTATATAGTGCCTGTCATGTGGAGCAGCATATAATAGTGTTTGGCAAAATGAGCACTGGTGAGTTAAAGGATTAATGGGAGTCAATGGTAGGGACTGAACCAGTGCCACTCTTTGTCTATACATGACTATAAAATGTATATTGTATTGCCAGCAGGTTCTCTACTTGACTTTAAATATCTCAGGTTCCTATTCACAAGAGAGGGAAGAAGAGTGTGAAAGATCAATACGTGGATCAGAGTGGTGTCAGCAGTTATGTGGAAGTCGTACAGTCAGTCGTAGTGAAGACAGCTCTCAGTTTACCAGTCAATCTACATTCTGGCCTTAGCTTTGGGTACTGATTGAAAGAGCTTGAACACAAGGGGTGTAAATGATTTTTCTTCACAGGGTGTCTAGTCTCACCCTTATAGAGAAGTTGAGGAGTGCAGACATTCTGGAGAAGTTCAAAGTATAGCTGCTACTCTTCTCGATTCAGTTGAAGTGGTTGGGTTTCTGTCTAGATTGCCTCCTTGTGAAGGTGTTTCAGTCATGTCCATCCAGGAGGAGATCTCAGGGTACACTCAGGACATTCTGGAGAGATTATATCTCTTGGCTGGCCTGGAAACACCTTGGAATCCCCCTGGAGGAATTGAGAGGAGCTGGTGAGCAAAAGGACATCTAGGCATCTTTGCTCAGACTGCAGCCCCACAACCTGGATCCAGATAAGCAGCAGAAAATTGATGAATGTCAGCAGGATCTCTCATCTTGGACGGCATCTCCTTCACAGATTGACCCCACTGAGCTCCTGGCGTGTGAACTCAGGCCCACCCTCTATTAGCCATTTTATCCACTACAGCCAAGGGAGAAATCAATTCAAGTGGCTAATCAGGCCTGAAACTCTAAGGTTGTCTCGTTACACCTGAGACTGCAGCAGTTTATAAAAGATATGGGGTAACTGCCTTGACATTTTTTAAATTTCTTATGACTGAGAATGATCTTAAAATACTTAAAAGTCTGGTAAAGTGTGGCAAAGTTTACAAGAAAACCATTCAAGAAAGGCAAGTGTTAACTGTACCGGGCTTCATTACAGTTCAAATTAAATGGTTAGTATCAATGTTAGGGTATAAGCAGATTATCAGAAATATTAAATCATTTAAAAGGTTGCTATTGGCAACAAAAAGATTAGATGAGCTTATGTAGATTTTACAGCAGCTAAGCCAGAACAGTATGGAGAGAAAGATTAAACCGTTAGACAGCGAGGTCGATAGCCAAAAGCGGACGCTCACACGCTACCTCTCTCCGCAAAGGATCAATCAGGGCAATAACTGCGGGATACCGGTTAAGCAAATCCACCAGGACATCAACCATCTCATCAGGGTTCTTGGCTGTTCCATTGGCAATTTCATATTTGCCTTTTTGCTAAAAAAAAAAAAAAAAAAATACAATTTGTATAAGTAAAGCATGCATGGAGCCTTCAGAACAAAAATTCAAACCCTAGCTGCTGTCAGGAGACGGGCTTTACAAATACAACTCCAGATCAGAAACAGTGCAAAATTTACATGGGAGCAGCATGATGGCTCAGTGGTTCACGCTGCATCCTTACAGCCCCAGGACACCTTTGTTACACAATCTCTCCATGTCCATGTTGATTTGTTTTGATTCTCCTCCCTCATCCCCGATTGGCATTTCTAAAGTGGCCTTGATTGAATGAACGTGCCTTTATGCCAGGCTGGGTGCCAGCTTCAGTATAGGCTCTGTGTAGTCATAGGCAGGGTTACAGCAAGAATGTCATGCCATTTTCTAACCCACTTAATGCAGACCGGGGTTGTGGTGGGGTGGATGAAGTCTATCTCAACTAGCATAGGGCACAAGGCCATCGCAGGGCGAGCACACACTCAGGTCAGTTTAGTGTCACCAATCCACCTAACCTGCATGTCTTTGGACTGCGGGCAGAAACTGGAGCACCTGGAGAAAACCCAGGCAGACACGGGGAGAACCCAGGCCATGACCAATGCTCTCCTAACTGCAAGGCACCAGCACTACTGCTGTGCTGCCATATTCTTTATCTTCTTATAGTCATACTTTTCCATTTAATATTTAGGTTCTGTAAGAGTCTTTTAAAGAGGTGTACAAACATACTATGATTACGGTCACAGGAAAAGTAAATGTCCCCTCGTTTAATTCTACAGTTTACATATTGTTATGATTTTTACTTGAGTTGGGAAAGCTAAAGCCATAAAACTCTTCCAAACTCAAAAAGGCCACTTTATTGGACCGAACAAGTTTATTTAATAATTAAATTTAACAAGAAATGAAAATTTAAAGATAACTATCATTAGCTACTGCTGTGGGCTGGCGCCCTGCCCGGGGTTTGTTTCCTGCCTTGCGCCCTGTGTTGGCTGGGATTGGCTCCGGCAGACCCCCATGACCCTGTGGTTGGGATGTAGCGGGCTGGATAATGGATGGATGGATGGATCATTAGTTAAATTTAAATAATGAAATAAGAAGCCTATTCAAAACAAACCCTAGAAAAAAATTTTAAAAAAGAACAAATGACTCAAAGACGTAAATCTGAGAAACGTACGAAGAAAATAAAAAGCAAATACAAAGAAAAACAAACAAGAGAAAACCTGAGCCAAAATACAAATTCAAGTGTCTCCACAGTACCGTGAAACCCTTACTTACATGTCTCCTTATAATAGTGACAGGAATAACAATAACAATAAAAAGAAACACACACACACATACATACATACATACACACCCACACACATACGGGCATTCAGAAAGTATTCAGACCCCTTCACTTTTTACACATTTTTGTGTTGCAATCTTATGTTAAAAATCTTTTAAATTCATTTTTCCCACATCAAACAACACTCAATACGCCAGAATCTCAAAGCAAAAACAGGATTTTTGAAACATTTTTTGCACATTTATTAAAAATAAAAATCTAAAAGTACTCAGAAACACTGTGCCATCTGAAATTAGGCTCAGCTCAGGTGCTTCTCATTCTATTGATCATCGTTGAGATGTTTGGAGTCAACCTGTGGATGATTCAGGTAAGCAGAAACCAAGCCATGAGGCCGACAAGGCCATGAGACAGGATTGTGTCGGGGCACTGATCTGGGCAAGGCTACAAAAAATCCTACATTACTGAAGGTATCCCAAGAGCACACTGGCCTCCATTGTTCTTAAATGGAAGAAGTTTGGAACAACCTTGACTCTTCCTATAGCTGGCCACCTGGCCAAACTGAGCAATCAGGGTGAGAAGGACATTTTTAAGAGCGTTGACCAAGAACCCAATAGTCTGTCTGACTGAGCTCCAGAGAACCTGTGTGGAGAAGGGAAAAACTTCCATCATCTGTGCAATACTCCACTGATCTGGTCTTGATGACAGAGTGCCCAGATGGAAGCCTCTACATGGCTTGAGCACATGGGGTTCATAATTGGCACTAGTGCCTTTCTATCATCATCCCTCACTGCCACTAGTCCATCCCAACTTTGCCACCAAATGTAATGTCCCATGCTTTCCACGGACATGAAACCACATCCAGCAGTGTAATCTAATAGTTTGTGAACTGGGGATGGACTAGCGCAAGTGATGGCAACAACAGTTTCCTGGTGTAAAAAGAGCGTGTTTTTATTTCAAATGACAAAAGGCAGTCATAACCAGTTTACAGTAATCCCTCCTCCATCGCGGGGGTTGCATTCCAGAGCCACCCGCGAAATAAGAAAATCTGCGAAGTAGAAACCATATGTTTATATGGTTATTTTTATATTGTCATGCTTGGGTCACAGATTTGCGCAGAAACACAGGAGGTTGTAGAGAGACAGGAACGTTATTCAAACACTGCAAACAAACATTTGTCTCTTTTTCAAAAGTTTAAACTGTGCTCCATGACAAGACAGAGATGACAGTTCTGTCTCACAATTAAAAGAATGCAAACATATCTTCCTCTTCAAAGGAGTGCGCGTCAGGAGCACAGGCTGTCAGAAAGAGAGAGAGAAAAGCAAACAAATCAATAGGGCTGTTTGCTTTTAAGTATGCAAAGCACCGCGGCACAAAACTGTTGAAGGCGGCAGCTCACACCCCCTTCGTCAGGAGCAGACAAAGAGAGAGAGAGAGAGAGAGACAGAGTTTGTTTTTCAATCAAAAATCAATACGTGCCTTTCGAGCTTTTAAGTATGCGAAGCACCGTGCAGCATGTCGTTTCAGGAAGCAGCTGCACAAAAGATAGCAACGTGAAGATAATCTTTCAGCATTTTTCGACGAGCGTCCGTATCGTCTAGGTGTGCAAACAGCCCCCCTGCTCAATCCCCCTACGTCAGGATCAGAGAAAGTCAGCGCAAGACAGAGAGAAAAGTAAGTTGGGTAGCCTCTCAGCCATCTGCCAATAGCGTCCCTTGTATGAAATCAACTGGGCAAACCAACTGAGGAAGCATGTACCAGAAATTAAAAGACCCATTGTCCGCAGAAACCCGCGAAGCAGCGAAAAATCCGCGATATATATTTAAATATGCTTACATATAAAATCCGCGATGGAGTGAAGCCGCGAAAGGCGAAGCGCGATATAGTGAGGGATTACTGTATAACTAAATACTATCTTTAAAAAAATCAACAGTACTATGGAGTCCTGATAAATAATTAAAACACCATTAAGATAAAAAACGTCCACAATCCTGAGTCTTTCCACCAGAGCAAACGTGAATCACAGTACTCATTCCATAAATGCAGCCGCCTCACCTCTGCAGCATTTATCGATAATCACACTGGGTCGCTATTACAATCTCTGAGACCATTGCTGATTTTTTTATTATGGAAAGTCACTGAGAGGGTCTTTCAGTTGTACTGATATATTTTGGCAAACTTTCATTTTCATTTTTGTTTCATCCCATTCTTTGTTTACGTGACACATCTCTGCAGTTGTGGCATCTGTGACAAAGTGATAGCTGACAGCTTAAAGAGGGCGTCAGTTCTGTTATGTATCATTCCTTGGGTGGATAAACAACTTCTTTAGCTTCAGTTAGTTTCTTGAAAAAGTAGGCCTAGCGTTAGGTTTCATATTCAGTTGTGAACCCCTTTTCATCTTTAATTCTCGATGTACTCCTTTGTTTGGGTAGCTCTATTATCTCATCTGTATATTTTGACTCTGACAATGCATCCTCTTTTGAACACAATCCATGCTTTATGTTGCCATCTCCTGGTTTTTTCAAGCACTCATACTGTTACTGAAGGTCTTCAACTATTAGCTGAAGATCTCAAAAGGGTAAAAACAAAGAGCAGGATATCCAGATGTTCTTGTAAGAAAACAAATAGCTTCAGCACAAAGAACTGCACATTCTAATACCAAGCCAAGAAGCTAATGGCAGGCAAGTGTCTTTTATAGGTCCCTCAGGTAACTACAGCATTAATGACCACAGCACCTGACTGACCTAACTGGAAGGCCCCTTCACTCTTTAGATGCAATTGTGGACAGGGGGAAAATAAAAATGGGAGTAAAGCACTGGAGGACAAAATGGGCATTGCCCATTCTGCTAGGCTTTAGGGACACACCAGGGGGCTCATGTATAACACCATGCGTAGAATTCACAGTAAAACGTGGTGTACGGACAAAAACAGAAATGTGCGTATGCACAAAAATTCAGATACATAAAACTTTGCGTACACCAAGTTTCATGCACTTCCCCATTATAAAAACCAATAAATGTGCCTACAGCCCCACCCCGACTCCTCCCAGAATTTTGCATATTTTATTAATGTGCAAATCAATATAACTATCACCTTCCGTTTGGTGTTTTGTTAAAAGACAATGGCAAAATCACATGGAAAGAAGAAGAATTTCAGCGAATGTAAAGTGGAGGCAAGGAAAAATGTACTGTTTGTTGGCTTTAGCCGTGGTATAAACAAGAAAAGGAAGTTATGGAGTGATACAACGTGGCAAAGATACGCGAAAGTTCAAGTTCAGAAAGTCGCACAGTTCCCAAAATAAAAAAGAAGAGGTCGGATATCAAAGGCGACGTGAAAAGGCCAGTGGCAACCCACCGTCTGCTTATTCGGTTTCTGACAATATTACAAACGCTGAGCCTCATGGTGATCACACCACTCCATGCGATGATGGTGCCATTGTGCGCAGCACATCTTCAGAGGCTGGCTGCACACACACTTCTGCCTCGGAAATCACTGGGTGACAATCTGGCTGTGTGCTGACTGACACTGTTCTGGAGTCACAAAATGCAGTAGTGGATGCTGTAAGAGATGTGCCCAATGAACTACGGAATATAAGGGCTGTACCATGTGATATTGACCACAAATTAAATGAATTGATTAAAAAATAAATGTTGCATCTGAACCCCTGTTTCTGCATTCTGCTAATTACATTCAAATAAAGTTGTAATGATGTCCGATTTGGCTGACCATTTGGTGGGTCAGGTTCATCACAGCGCATCTCTTTAGGTGCGGGAAAGCCACAATTGTCACTCTGTTTTGTGTTCCATGAGCCTCAACAGTATGTGAATTCAAATACTTACTACATACCTGTTGGTCTCATCACTCACAAGTTGAAAGGCAACTTCTGGAAAAACACAAATTGAAGTAGTCAAGGGGCTGCTAATCCATAGTGTCCCCTAGAACTCCCCTCTCATTTGATGAAGTCCAGTTGCCAGTTTGCCTCCCACGGATCTATGTCCGTGTAGTCCTCTCAGGGTGACTTGTTGCCGTCAGCTGCACGAGCGTGTTAAGCACTACGATCAGCTGGGGACCAATCAGCTGATGCAGGTACCTGACTCTCGTTTTCGATTTCCAGATCATTTGCATCAAAATCAGACTTCAGTAAGTGTCCATGTAGTCCACCCAGGCGAATGCTGTCGTAGAAGCATCAGGTGCATGATTAGCTGGAGACCAACCATCTGATGCAGGTACCTGACTTTGGTTTTTAAATCTCCAGTTCGTTTCCATCAAAATCAAGGTTTGACAAGTGTGAGTTTAGTCCTCCTGGGTGAACATTGCAATAGGCGTGTCAGCTGCACAATCATCTGGGAACCGATCTGCTGATGCAGGTACCTGAGTTTTGTTTTCAATTTCCAGATCACTTGCATCAAAATCGGAGTTCGGTAAGTCAGAGTTGGATTCAGCAATGATATGCAAAAAATAAATAAATGATATACAGAGTATTTTGCTTTGTACATTCGCTTCGCTCTCTCATCTGACATCAAAGCCATTCTAGATGTTGTTTTTACTCTCTGCTACTCACACACACACAGGGATTCGACGTCAAGTCAACAAGTCTAACAGTCCTCCTAGTAAAGAGGGTCTACCTATAATGTTAATGGCGAGTTTTATCGACGTTTACAGCTTTTATCGCCTTTTGCCCTTGAGTCGACAAAATTCGTCATCCATCCTAAAAGTGTTAAGGAAGGTTATTCAGGGTCCTTATGTCAAAAAAAATTTTGGGATGCAAGGTCCCATTTGAACAAACAACAAACCACACATCTTCCAGAACAAAGTGAAGTGAGTTGGTCCTAATGTAAGAGACTACATTTGATGAAAGCAAACAATGGAGCAACACCACGAGACTATCAAGGATGGTGGCGTTGGGTTTGATGATTTGGGATTGATCACTTCAGCTTGGACAAACTAAAAGACTTCAGGGCTAAAAATATTTGGTCAGGGTAGCAACGGCCTGTACTTACATAATCCACAAGCTCATGGGCCGCACAGTTCACTGCAAGGTGGATATCCTTCCCCACTGTCAGTTCTAGAGCCTTTGCGGCTTCCATGACGAGGTCCAAGGGCTGCTCCATGCGGTCAAAGCTCAGTACCATAGAGCCAAGGTGTGACTGGGGTTTTGATGCAGGCTTTAGAAAAACAGCAACAGAGCGAGAAGTGAGAGACTCCACCTTAGAGGGCCTGTCGCTTATTATAAGACACAAAAAACTACAAGAATCCTCCACCCAAAATTGATTTATATATATTATTTACCCTGTGTATTTTGTCATGATAGCCAACAAAAAGCTTTAATCTCGTGTGTTCATACAGAATAACATAACAGGGGTCTATGGAGACCAACGGCAAATAATATCAAACATGTCCACAAAAAAATCTCATGTTACTCATTTCACATAACCCACACGTCAGGTCATCCAGTTGTATGCTCACAACATCCCAAACACTTGCATATTTACTAAAATATCCACCTTAATCAAAAGCTACTGTCTGAGTGTCCGTCTGGTTGCTATGTCTCTGTCATTCCAACAGATGGCACATCACAAACATTAACACTGCTTTTATGAAGGTCAAACAGCAGAAACATAGGCATTGCATTTGTCATTTTAACAGAGGGTGCATCACAAACATTTGTAGTAATGCAATTTATTGGGCTTCTCTGGCAGTGTCTTAAATTGTTTGAATCCTACCTGGCAGATAGAAAATTCTTTGTTAGTTGTGGTAATTATACTTCAAAGAGATATGATATTCTATATGGTGTTCCACAAGGTTCTATCCTGGGTCTGCTGCTCTTTTCGATCTACATGCTTCCGTTAGGTCAGATTATCTCGGGGCATAACGTGAGTTACCACAGCTATGCTGATGACACGCAGCTGTATTTATCAATAGCGCCTGATGACCCCGACTCTGTTGTTTCACTAACACAATGTCTGACTTGTGTTTCTGAGTGGATGAATAGTAATTTTCTCAAGCTAAATAAAGAGAAAACTGAAATTTTAGTGATTGGCAATAATGGATATAATGAGGTTATTAGAAATAAACTTGATGCATTAGGATTAAAAGTCAAGACGGAGGTAAAGAATTTAGGGGTAACTATTGACACTGACTTGAAATTTAAATCGCATATTAATCAGATCACTAGGACAGCATTTTTTCACTTAAGAAATATAGCAAAAGTTAGACCTCTTATAACATTGAAAGATGCTGAGAAATTAGTTCACGCTTTTGTTTTCAGTCAGCTAGATTACTGTAACGCACTCCTCTCAGGATTACCCAAAAAAAGATATGAATCGATTGTAACGAGTGCAGAATGCAGCTGCTAGAATCCTTACTAGGAAAAGAAAATCCGAGCACATTTCTCCAGTTTTGATGTCACTACACTGGTTACCTGTGTCATTCAGGATTGACTTTAAAATCCTGCTTATGGTTTACAAAGCCTTAAATAATCTGCTCCATCTTATATTTCAGAATGTCTGACACCTTATATTCCAAATCGTAACCTTAGAAGACCTTCAAATGAGGGTCTTCTTAGAATTCCAAGATCTAAACCTAAAATAAGTGGTGAGGCGGCCTTCTGCTGTTATGCACCTAAAATCTGGAATAGCCTGCCAGTAGGAATTTGCCAGGCTGATACGGTGGAGCACTTTAAAACAAACTGCTGAAAACACATTACTTTAACATGGCCTTCTCATAACTTCATTTTAATTTAATCCTGATGCTCTGCATATTCAATTAATTATCATTATTATTCACGGTGGCTCCAAAATCCATACTAACCCCTACTCTCTCTTCTGTTCTTTTTCTCGTTTTCTGTGGTGGCGACCTGCACCACCACCACCTAATCAAAGCACCGTGACGTCCATACATTGATGGATTAAAGGCCAGAAGTCCACGTGACCGTCATCATCAAGTTCTTCCATGAGAACCCTGAATACCATGAGGACTGATCAAAGTCATTTATGTTAGGTAGAATGCCCAGAGGGGGCTGGGTGGTCTCGTGGCCTCAGAACCCCTGCAGATTTTATTTTTTCTCCAGCCATCTGGAGTTTTTTTTGTTTTTTCTATCCTCCTTGGCCATCGGACCTTACTCTTATTTTATGTTAATTTGTGTTCTCTTATTTTAATTCTTACTTTGTCTTTTTTCTCTTTCTTCATCATGTAAAGCACTTTGAGCTACATTATTTGTATGAAAATTGTGCTATAGAAATAAATGTTGTTGTTGTTGTTGTTGATGTGCCATCTGTTGGAGTGGCAAATGCAATGCATTTTATTACTACATGCATTACAAAATGTATTCCAATAGATGGCGCACTGCAAACCTTAACCTTGAGGCCAGTGTTGATTACTTAGCTAGCTGTGAAATAAACACTCTGAGAATGGGCTCAAATGCAAACGAGGATTTGAATTAAAGAACCCCCCCCCAAATTCATTGGCCAAGAGGCAATCTTATTTATTGGCTAGCATTGTACTTCATGTAAACATTGCAAAGTGCATTGAGAGACAAGACCAGCCAAGGATTAAATGTTAAAGAAATGTGAGGGAAAACGTTAATCAGGAAGAGAGTACACCTCAGACATGTGCGTGTGTTAAGATGTTTCAACATACACAAGGGCAATTCACTTGAGTTTTATAGACCACTGCTAAATAATCCTGAGCTACTCTAGGTGTGGATTTGAATATAATATAGCTGTCCCCCGTGGCTCTGCCTGCGTAGTAGTGAAACAGGACAAACTTTAAAAATCAATAAAAAAAAAAAATACAAAAACAATGTAATAATTTGCATTGAGAAGAATTTATATTGATAGCTTTCATATCCGAGGGCCTCTTGATATACATTATTTTTGGTTTTGCTATCAGGGGTGAAAATGTAGCTGTGATGTCTTTGCAAAAATGGAAAAAGTTAGCAAGGTATCCGTGGCCAAGTGGAAGGTAGGTACCCTAAAGTCAAACATTGGCACTGTATCTGATCGTGTTGAGCTCTGATGGGAGAGCGTCCCCCACGTGGGGAGAACAGCACGTGGCAGTATGAGCAGGTACCCTCTAAAACACACCTAGCTCTGATCTCTCTCTCAAAAACGTCAAACGTTACTCTTTAACAAACTCTAGACGATAATGTCTGCTGAACAAACAGGTATTGCTAGCTAAACGGAGGCAAGGTGCACTCCAACACGTGGCGAGAGGTAGAGTGACTTGAACAGAGGCTGCTGTGTGAGTGAGGAGGACTCCACCCGGCTCCCTACTCCTGAAGTCCTGCCTCCCCTCCCCTCGGCCTGCTACGTCTCTCTCAGATTTGCGGAAATAAATCGGTACAGCAAGCCAACTATGATTCATAGCACGATGAGAGAAGTCGTAAAATCAACCGGAATGTTCAAGCAAATTGGGGCGGTACGGTGGCGCAGTGGTAGCACTGCTGCCTCGCTGTTAGGAGACCCGGGTTCGCTTCCCGGGTCCTCCCTGCGTGGAGTTTGCATGTTCTCCCCGTGTCTGCGTGGGTTTCCTCCGGGCAATCCGGTTTCCTCCCACAGTCCAAAGACATGCAGGTTAGGTGGATTGGCGATTCTAAATTGTCCCTAGTGTGTGCTTGGTGTGTGGGTGTGTTTGTGTGTGTCCTGTGGTCGGTTGGCACCCTGCCCGGGATTGTTTCCTGCCTTGTGCCCTGTGTTGGCTGGGATTGGCTCCGGCAGACCCCCGTGACCCTGTGTTCGGATTCAGCGGGTTGGATAATGGATGGATTTCTCAGTTTTTTTATTTTTAATAAATTTGCAAAAACCTCAAGTAAACTTTTTTCACGTTGTCATTATGGGGTGTTGTGTGTAGAATTCTGAGGAAAAAAATGAATTTAATCCATTTTGGAATAAGGCTGTAACATCACAAAATGTGGAAAAAGTGATGCGCTGTGAATACCTTCTGGATGCACTGTATATATAGATATATAAGAGAGAGAGATGACGGGATGCCAGTCTACAATTCAAATGCTCGCTGGTGTCTGAGTGTGTTCAATTTTCATTCATGAAAGTATTTTCTGGAAGCAACCTATCTAACAACTAGAAAACACTCAGTCCCTGGTCCTCGAGGAGAGGTGGTTCATGCGCTTATGACAAAACCCCAGCACCCCAGGCCACTCAGGCAAGGGCACTATTACCTCTTTTGATTTTTTTCTTGCGCTCCGAGTGTGTGACTTGTGTTTGCAATGAATGTGATCAATTGGCCTGTGCAGTGTGCTTCACTGTCAGCAAATGTCGCCGCTTTTCTTTTCCTGTCAGCCACATTGCATGGCTGCACTGCTGCTTGCCATAAGAATGACTGAAGGTCTGATGACAGCACAGTGGTAGCCCACACCTCCAATTCTTTGGTTATGAATGACTTTCTTTTGTGCTGTGGGAGCATATGACTCGGGTTTCAGATAAAAATGATAATCAGCTTCTGCAATGTGCTTCACTATCAGCAGATGTCACTGCTGTTCTTTTCCTGTCAGCCTTGATCCACTGCTTGCTGTGACAAAGACCTGAAGCCCAATTATTGTGACCAAGGTAGCCCACACCTCCAATTTGTGGGTTGTGTCTGCATATCAAGTCATAAGATCAAGGTTCAAGGCCTAGGAGTTTGTGAGATCTTATGAGACAGACAGACAACCCTTAGGCATTTTATATATAGACGCAAATTACACCAATTGTCCCAAACATTATGGTGCCTTGAAATGGTGTCGATATTTCTACATGGTGTGACCGAACTGTATGCAAATCCCCTTAAATGAAAGTCTGCAATGTGAAATTTAATCACATGTGAGTTGTTGGATTTGCCCCAGAGACCCTGGTTTTGCAGGTTTTAACTCTGCTGCAGCCACTTTTCACCATTTGTGCATGTCAGGGTCAATACCAACTCGACATTACCCCAATGTGACCGAGTTAGTGAGTGTGCTCTACGGTGACTGGCACCTCATCCATAGGTAACCCTGGCTCTCTATGATACCATAAGCAATGTGTAGATGAAACAATGGACTTTTGTGGGAGGTTAGTCATTTTACCCCGGCTTTGGATGCTGCGTCCAACTGTTTTGTCATCTGTGCCTGAAGTTGGCGGATCATTTGAAAACCCTGTCAAAAAAAGGTAAACAAGTGGTATTACAATGATGTTCATTATGGATATTCTTTGCTGGAAATGGAAAAGTCTTTTTACATTTTAACATTTAGCAGAAATCTTTGTCTCAATGACTTACAAACAAAGTCTTTTAGACTTTCAGAACATTATATGATTAAAGAGAAAAGCAGCACTGGCACTTTTAGCATTTGCTTACTGGTTATGGGTAGTAGTGTCCAACCGCCCAGTCTCCACTTCTTCTATCTGCCCCTTTTCCACTCCACCTACCTGCCCAGTCTCCATTTCAGCTGCCCACCTGTCTCATCTCCATGCTGCCAACCTGTTTGGTCTCCACACTGCCCAGTCACCACCCCAATTGCCAACCTGCTCAGTCTCAAATACACATGCCTGCCACTTCTCCACCTTACCCGCCTGACCAGTCTCCACTCTGCCTATCTACCTGGCCTCCACCTTGCCCACTTGCCCCATCTCCACCCCAGTCATCCACCTGCCCAGTGTCCACCTTGCCCAACTGCCTGGCCTCTATCTCGTCCAAAGACCCAGACTCCACCCCAACCAAACAATTAGCATTTCTCCACTCCGCCCACCCACGCAGCCTCCAATGCCTTGCCCCACCCAGTCTCCAGTGCACTGTCCCGCCCACCTGCCCAGTTTCCAGCGCCATGCTCCGCCCACCTGCCCAGTCTCCAGTGCCTTGCCCCGCCCACCTGCCCGTATAACATTCAGACTGTCTGTGGCTTTCTTTACTTGTTTAAATGTCAGCCCAGGCGCTGGAATTGCAATCACTTCCTTCATCAGATTGAGTTTCCCAGGGGATAATTTTCCACAAGATATGACGGTTATCATTGGTAATGGAATATTCAATTCACTCGCAGGCTGCTGAAAAATAAATAAACAAGATATATGTATAAAATGCCTGTTTTCCAAATTGCTATATTTATTGTACAGGAAGAATAAAAGCCATATGTTATAGACACCTGTATAAGATTATGGTGGGGGAAAAAAGGGTCATTTTAAGTAAACTGCCCAACATACACTAAAAGGGAGGAGATCAGAATCATCTTGAAGCCATAATTTAAAGAAATTGCACAAACCTGTGGATGTTTCAGTGAGGCTATGTGCTGGTAAAGCGGGATGCTCCTTAAGGTGGCTGCTGCTTTGGCCACAGCGAGTGAAACGGACCCAACTGCCACGCTGCCCTGCAGCACGGGCTCCTGAGGCTCTGCCGGAGGAATGGGCTTCTCGGAAATGTTTCCCTTTTTGGCTATAATGATGAAAAAAAAATCAGAACTTACCAAGAATGTGTGTTATTTTTGTATTAACCAAATACATAGAATACTCTGTTTTGATTGCTTTAATGATTATTGATTATCAGTACTCCAGGGCAGACAATTAAATGTAATTCCACAGAGAAAATGGGCAGTTTTATTTAGGCATCCATCTTTCCTTTACAGCACCACAGGGAGACTTGGCCTGTCCTCGCAGCAGTGAGCACAAGGCAGGAGCAAATCCTGGACAGGTAACTGACCCTTCATGTGCCCCACTCAGCGTGGGCCAATGTGTCTTTGGGCTGTAGAAGGAGCACATGCCAGGTCCACATACAGTAAGCCATCACTTTGAGGAGGTTTGTCATTTAATCTGGTCAATACGTGCAGCGTTTGTTTGTATTTCTGTGCACTAAAATTCCTATCCAAGGAGCGCTGTGTGTTGGAATGTGTCTGAGGGTCACTTTGGAAAAAAATAAACCCCTCTCGTGTCCAAGTCATTCCAAGTTGTTTTATCTGCCACCTCAGTGTCTACCATTACTCCAATTTTAGTGTTATCTGCAAATTTGACAAGTTTACTATGGACACTGGAAACAATGTCATTAATCTTAATAAAAGGACAAGTCTGTGTGACCGTTTGGGTGCTAAGTCTCTGTTATCCAACAGATGGCACATCAAAGATGTTAGCACTGATGTTACAAATCCCATACCAAATGACACATAACAGAGAGATCTTTAGTGTGGAACTCTACGAAAGGCTTTTTGGAAGTGGCAATACACAAGCCAAAGGTAAAAAGAAAGACAAAAACAAGAACAGAAGCAAATAAATCCAAGAGACATATCAACCGGACAGACTTACTGCACTGCAAACGTTAACAACGAATACATCCAACACAGAGTAACTGCCAGGCCGACAGAAATCAGCTTATCCATCTTAATAAAAGGACAAGTGTCTGTGTACCTGTGTGTCCATCTGGCTGCTATATCTCTGTTTTATGCCGTTTGGTATGGGATTTCCAGAAGCAGTGCAAATGTTTGTAATGCATCAACTTTTGAAATGACAAATGCAATGCCTTTAATTACTACAAATGTGTGTGATATGCCATCGGTTGAAATAAAAAAAGCAATGCATTTTATTACTACAAATGTTTCTGATGCACCATCTGTTGGAATGACAAATTCAAAATATTTATTGATACAAGCATTTCTGATGCACCACTGGGATGACAAACGCAATTCATTTTATTTACTACATGCTTTACAAAATCCATTTATCCCAATAGATGGTGCATTGTAAATGTTAATGCTGAGGTCTACGTTAATTACACAGATTTCAATGCATTGCAGGACTAGTGTTAATCATAAAAAGAAATGGAACCAGGACAGAGCCCAAAGGGGGAAAAAAAAACACAGGAAAAAAAGCAAATAAATCCAAGAGACATATCAACTGGACAGACTTACTGCACTGCAAACGTTAATGCTGAATACACGGAGTAACTCTCAAGCTGACAGAAATCACCTTATTCATCTTAATAAAAGGACAAGTGTCTGTGTATCTGTTTGTCCATCTGGCTGCTATGTCTCTGTTCTATGCCGTTTGGTATGGGATTTCTAGAAGTAGTGCTAATGTTTGTAATGCATCACCTTTTGGAAAGACAAATGCAGTGCATTTAATTACTACAAATGTTTGCGATGTGCCATCTGTTGGAATGAATAATGCAATGCATTTTATTACTACAAATGTTTCTGACGCACCTTCTGTGAGAATGACAAATGCAAAACATTTATTAATACAAGCATTTCTGACGCAGCACTGGAATGACAAATGCAATGCATTTTATTACTACATGCTTTACAAAACCTATTCATCCCAATAGATGAATAATGCTGAGGTCTACGTTGATTACCTAGATTTCAACCCATAGCAGGGCTAGTGTTAATCATAAAAATTAATGGAACTAGGACAGAGCCCTGAGGAACTCTACTGATGATCTCACTCCACAAAGAGCAGTCTTCCCTTATCTGTATCCCTTGTCTGCTGTCAGTTAACCATCTTAAAACACAGTTTTTGATGTCTTGTTCCAGATTTAAATCTTCCTTGTGGGACTTTATGAAAGGCTTTTATTGTGAGTGCCAAAACACAATCCAAAAGGTAAAAAAAACAAAAGCAAGAACTGAAGCAAATAAATCCAAGATGCCCAAAAAACCCAACACTTCCAGATATAGACGCTCAATACTTGTCAATGAACCAGTGAAGGATCCGCTCTCAGCTTCAGAATATAAAGGCAGGGGGCGGTCCTTCAGCTGTGACATCAGAGTGGCTCAGTTTCTTTTGGCTCCACCCACAAAGTACAATGAGCATAAGAGAACAACACATAATCCATAGAAACTAAATGGTAAATTCACAAGGCAACATAAACAAAAAATACATAATTACAATAACCATAAGACAAATAGTACTTTAAAATAAACAAAGAAGACATGAAAAAAGAAACACACACAATAAGAATGACCTGTTACTATGACACCATGTGGTAAGGTCCTGCTAACTGCTGCGCCGCTGAGCTGCCCAGCCGGATGCTTTTACTTGGGTACATAATACAACAATAGCCCCTTTAATCATTTTACACAGGGGGCACACAAGCATCTTTCATGCTGCACAACCTGTCCTTTAACCACCCAGACCACCAGTTGGGGACCCCCTCACTACTTCACCTCTCAGCAGAAAGCGGTGGGGCGTCCTGACCTCCGCCCCTTTGAGTGTTTATAACTACAGGAGACTCGGGGGGAGCAGCAGATCGTGACTTGGAGTGGTCCGGCACAAAAGCAAACAAGTGGAAGCCCCTGGAGCGGATGATTGTGCCAAGCGACTTCAGGGCTGAATGTGAAAACTCGTTTGATTATGAAATGCTGATGAAAAGCCAGACTGAGATAAACAATCCTCTCGCTTTTATTTTTAACCCAGTTGCTATATTGTCTCTAAAAATTATTGAAACACCTCTTTGGCAGGAGATGGTTTAGAGACCATTTATTTTTTTCGTGTACAAGGAGGGTTAACAATTAATCACTTTCTTCCATGGTGCCATTTTGTGAGGGCACCTCCATTCTGATTCATGGTTGCCTTCATACATGCCCTCAGATCAGACCCTCAGAGGGTGACAGATTGAAGGGGTGATCAGAGGAGGCCTGACTGAACTGTTTAAAATTATGAAGGGAATTAGTCTAGTGGATTGAGACTGTTATTTTAAAATGAGTTCATCAAGAACATGGGGACACAGCTGGAAACTTATTAAGGAGAAATTTCACACAAACATTAAGAAGTTTTTCTTCACACAGAGAACCACAGACACTTGGAATAAGTGACCAAGTAATGTGGTAGACAGGAGGACTTTAGGGACTTTCAAAACTCAACTTGATAGATAGATAGATAGATAGATAGATAGATAGATAGATAGATAGATAGATAGATAGATAGATAGATAGATAGATAGATAGATAGATAGATAGATAGATAGATAGATAGATAGATGTTGTTTGGAAGAATTATAAGGACAGAACTGGCAAGCTTTGTTAGGTTCAATGGCCTGTTCTCGTCCAGAGTGTTCTAATGTTCCACTGAATCATCACAGAGGGCCTTGGACAGCAGACAGGCTTGGACAGATGAAGTTTAATGTCAGTAAATGTAAAGGACTACACATAGGAAGGAAAAATGTGAGGTTTGAATACCCAATGGGAGGTCTGAAAATTAAGAGTCCATCTTATGAGAAGGACTTAGGAGTCGTAGTGAACTCAACTCCCAGACAGTGTTCAGAAGCCATTAAGAAGACTCACAGAATGTCAGGTTATATAGCGCCTTGACGTGTGGAGTACAAGTCACAGGAGGTTCTGCTCAAGATTTATAACACACTGGTGAGGCCTCATCTGGAGTACTGTGTGCAGTTTTGGTCTCCAGGCCACAAAAAGGACACAGCAGCACTAGAAATGGTCCAGAGAAGAGCAACTAGGCTGAGTCCAGGGCTACAGAGGATGAGATAAGAGGAAAGATTAAAAGAGCTGAGCCTTTACAGTTGAAACAAAAGAAGATTAAGAGGAGACCTGACTGAAGTGTTTAAAATTATGAAGGAAATTAGTGCAGTGGATCGAGACGGTGACTTTAAAATGAGTTCATCAAGAACAAGAGGACACAGTTGGAAACTTGTTAAAGGTAAATTTCACACAAACATTAAGAGGTTTTTCTTCACACAGAAAAACACAGACGTGGAATAAGTGACCAAGCAGTGTGGTAGACAGTAAGACTCTAGGGACCTCCAAAACTCGACTTGATGCTATTTTGGAGGAATTAAGTAGACAGGACGGGTGAGTTGTGTTGGGCTGAATGTCCTGTTCTCGTCCAGATTGTTCTAATGTTCCTCATCTTTGTCCAAGTTAACATCAGCCCGGGCCTCACTTCTCCTCCTCCACCACAGCCATCTTGAGGCCCCCCACTGCTGGCTCTGTGCTTTTCCCCAATGGTCCAAATTCAATCCACTGCAATTCAAAGTTGTGCAACAATAAAAGATGAAAACATCTATGAGAGGTGAAAATATTTTTATAGGTGCTGTGTGTTCCCCGACAGCTTTTTGACGTTTCTTCTCGCCGCCACCTCTCCATTACTCAACATCTGCCTCCTTTTATGGCAAACAAACACATGGTAGGGTGACTTTAAACTGGCGCGCCCTGCAGGGTACTGGCATTCCAAACTCATGTGGGCTCCTGAGCTGCTGTAACTCTTCCAGCTCCCTGTGACCATTTAAATGAAGGGACTGGTGAAAAGCAACAGGTGAGTCTACTTTTACTCATTCCTCTTAATTTAAAACACACTGCTGTCGATTTATATAAGGTAGATCTTTCAGAGTCTTGTGAGGGAATGCTGCCCTCTCCCGGGTTTTGTTCTTGCCTTGCAGCCATTGCTGCTCCTAAAATGCCCACCAGCAGTGAACCCCCAAACTACAGGGGGAGTCATAATTATGTTAACATTTGAATGGCAGAAACAGTTTATTCACAAAACATACTTCATATGTGCAAGATGATTTACAGGAATGTCTCAACCTGTTAGCCATCATGTTCAAGCCACAAAAACCAACGAGCAACAGTACCATTTAAAGCCCGGACACACATTTCACGGGGAGCAGATGATACCATCAGTGTTGTGCATGAAGGAGTTGAAAAGAGCGCTTTAACTGAGCAAACTCGTTTTTATAAGAACGGTGAACTTAACATAACGTATTTTCAAGTGAAGAACTTCAACGTGAGCGAGTTCAGTTTTAGGTGACATTCTGGATCGGGTTTAGGTCCACATTAAACGAGGCGAATGAGAATACGGTATTCGGATCAGCCCAAATAGTGGAGTTTTATGAATATTTATTTTGTACAAATTTTTGGCCATTTATTTGTATTCGGAAAAAAAAAAACGTTAAATCAAAATCGGCACGAGCATGCGGTGAAGCTCCACTTTCACTTTTAGGAAAACGTACTTTGTGAGGCCACTTTATATTTTCCCCCGTTGGACATACAATATGTGACGCGAATTTTGACCGGCAGTGTAAAAGGTTAGTTCACCTACAGTCACCATTTGTGTCACACGGTTGGAAACAGAGCGGTAATTTATATTTAAAAGTGCATCTATTTTATTTATTGTTTGACCAGAAGTATATTAGCATATATGGTTATACGTGTGGGCGGCATGGTGGCGCAGTGGTAGCGCTGCTGCCTTACAGTTAGGAGACCTGGGTTTGCTTCCCGGGTCCTCCCTACGTGGAGTTTGCATGTTCTCCCTGTGTGTAATAAGAATATAAGTTTAATGTCACTGTTTTCTGTACAAAAATTATTTTAGAAATCCACTCACATGTACAGGCCAGGCCAAGCATAGGACAAGATAGACAAAGACAGCTGGAGGAATGTGTAGTCAGCCTAAAGACAGGTGTCCTCTGTCAGCACAAAATTTCCTTTCCTTGTTTGGAACCTAAGTAAGGGCCTACACGTGGAGAAGACAGTATATAAAGACTTGGACAGCAGCCAAATACTTCGAAGCCGACGGACGGATGGGTCATCCGTCCTGAAAACCCTTCCAGTGCAGCGACGAAAGAGGGCAGACTGTATAGATCAAGATCCCACCTTGATAAAGTGTTGTCATGGCTTCTCGTCTGTTATGCCGCATAAATCGTCATTAAAGAAAGCTAAGTTATTTTCTCTTATGTGATTTTTACCACCGTATCACTACGGGAGGGATAGCGCCTTTTAATATCATATCTATATAGTTTTCGGTTACTTAAATCGCCGCAATTACAAAAGAACGTATTCCAACTAGGGAGCTATATCGCCCCCTAAAGGAACACCGTGTCTGCCTGGTTAGCTCCGACAGTCCAAAACATGCAGGTTAGGTGCATTGGCGATTCTAAATTGTCCCTAGTGTGTGTGTGTGTGTGTGTGTGTGTGTGTGTCCTGCGGTGAGCTGGCGCCCTGCCCGGGGTTTGTTTCCTGCCTTGCGCCCAGTGCTGGCTGGGATTGGCTCCAGCAGACCCCCATGACCCTGTAGTTAGGATATAGCGGGTTGGATAATGGATGGATGGGTTATACGTGTTTGTTGCTGGGTACAACTCAATAAAGTGAATTTAAATAAAAAAGTCTTCATAATTATTGTATTTTAATCAAGAACACTGTAATAGCCTAATAGAAGGCATGCAAAACTGAAAAAAGTAAACTCATGGGTCATTTATTCTCACTCCTTAAAAAATACAAAATAAACTGAACATGAACTACCGTATATACTCGCAGATAAGGTAGGACTTGATTTTATCATATGATTTCTGGTATTTTATAATGTCAGTTGTTTAAGTCAAAACTCACTCTATTAGTCCAAGAGATTCGAATATTCTACCGCCCACCTGAGAGAGTAACCACAGAGCACACTGTGGGTGCAGCAATGCGCGGTATCAGCGTGGGCTCCTAACCTCTCTCTGTCTCTCTGTTGTGCCAACGTGACCAACACAGTTACACCCAAACTATTCTGAAGTGACGACTGCACTGATTTGTGTTTTTTGTATCTCACCCCCTCATATATCTTTATCGTAAGAGCATCCCTTATCTACGATGGAGCATTCGATCAGAAGAAAATATGAAGCTGGTTTTAAATTATACGTCGTTGAAGTGGCGATAGAAATTGGTAACTGCGCTGCTGCTGCAACAAAATTCCATGTGTCTGAGAAACTGGTGTGAGATTGGAGGAGACAAGAAGATGTAAAAAAAAAAAAAAAATTAAGTGTCGTATTTTTAAACGGGCGTACAAGTCGGGATCTGATTTTATTATTGATTTTTCGGGTTTCAAGACCCGACTCATACGTGAGTATATACGGTAGTTCAAAATGGAAATGATGAAATATGAATGTGAATGTATTCATTTTAATTCTTGGTGGATGTCGACATTTGTCGAAATTCAGGGGTAGAGGATCAGCTGTAAACGGCGACAAGACTTGCTGATACGTTTTAGTTCGACTCTCGTTGCTAGAAGGAAAGTTCGCTTCATTGATTTGACTTTGATTGCCTTTGCGTGAATGAGTAGTGAAGAGCAAACAACCTCTAAAATGGCATCGACATCTGGCGAGAGACCAAAGCGAACGTGCAAAGCAAAATGCTCCGCGGGTGACATTTTGTGTGTTACCGTTGAATTGTACTCTGATTTGTTGGACTTGAAAATTAAATTACGGTACCAGCATTAGCTGAACGTAGTGCTGAACATGTTCACATAGCTGATGTGCCCGTTAAGGGTAACATTCACCTAGGAGGATACTGGCACTTACGATGACAAGAGGTACGAATTAGACTGCATTGCACTGCCACTACTGCCATCACACAAAGATAGCCAGGCACTCGGCCCGCCATGACATTCCTTCTGGCCGCTGAGCTGCCCTCAAGCAGCTGCCAGAGATGAAAAGCAGGCGCCGACAGCAGTCACAGCACACAGCAACAGACATTTTATGTTGATTTATGTGTGAAACCATTGCTTTGTTAGCAGTTTTTTTTTTTGGAAAAATATTCAGCCCTCAAAGGGTTCATCAGTGTGAACTGAACCTTGAGCGAGTTCTTGTGAGCTGTGAACTTTCACAACGCTGGATACCGCAGTCTGTATTCTGTCCTTCAGGTTGTTGATATCACGACCTGTCCTGTCATACATGCGCTCCTTCAGCATAACTCATAACCAGAAATCACAGGGTGCCAAATCAGGGGAGTGTGGAGGCCATGGCAATGGTCCACCACGACCTCTTCATCGACCTGTGGTCGAGATCAAAATACTCCATTAGGGTTAACATCATTCTGTATATTAGGTGGGCCTGTCAGGTTAGTTTAATTTTGCTGAAGAATTGACAGTTCCAGAGATGACGACGTGTCCCAGCCGTCTGTCCTACACAAAAACAGCCCCCCCGAACCCCCCCCCCCCCTCACCTTTACCACTGGCAGCTTTCTCCTTTTTTCCAGAGGAAGGCACTGCTGGCTTTGCAGGAGACTCGGCAGGCGGCGCTTCTTCGCTTCTTTGCTCTTTTTTCTTCTGGAGTCGTTCCTGCTCTTCCGCAAACTGAACTGTAAAGAAGTTGCTAGAATTCCAAAAAAAAACAAAAAGATGAAGAGGAAGATGAAGAAAGGGAAACTGGGGCAAACAGGAGCGACCCTGTCAAGCGGCGACCTGCCGGGCAGGGGGTGAGTAAGCCGCTGCAATCCGAGGATAAATTAACCTGTAAAGTGCCTCTGTGAACGGAAAAAAAATGGTACAATTCTTAAGTAATTAAAAAAAAAAAAAACTGATCATTTTATTATTTACATTTATTGTAATTGAAAAATGTCAATCAATTTCCTCATTTTCTGTGATTAAATGGTAATGAATTTCAGCATTTTAATTGATTAAAGAATGCAATTTCTGCGTTTTCGGTGATTAAACGTGAGGAATTTGGTGCATTTTCATTAATTAAAAAGTAACTTAAGGTTGAGCATTTTGAATGATTGAAATGCATTTGATTAATTAAAGCACCCCGTGTTCCACATTCTAAATGCTGTGGTTATAAAGTCGCTGTCGGCCTCGTTGGTTCAGCTGGGCTTCGGCACCACGGGAGACCCCAGAGTAACACACTTGACGGGAAAAGAAAAGTGGCTTTAAACGTAGAATGCTGGAGCGATACGTGTAAAGGGGAACATTGAACACTCATCATTGACCGTCCATAAATTACCTGAGGGACAGAAGCTTGTTGTAGACACTGCATCAGTAGAAACCAAAAAGTGAGAGACCCGGTTACCATCTGATGGGAAAACACAACTGTTGCAGCCTCAGAGGAACCATCACGTCCTCCCCTGAAAGACTCTTGAGAAAGTCAACGCTTCCTCAGATGATCGGCCAAAGTTCAGCTTAGCCTGTGGCTCTTTCTCTGGGACCAGAACTGTTTGGTTACACAACATGGTTCCTGACGTCAGGGCCGAGCCTGGTACGTTAGCTTCACGTTCCTCTCACCTTCCACTCCAAATTGTAACCTCAGATCTTCGAATGAGGGTCTGCTTAGAATTCCAAAAGCTAAACTTAAAAGAAGTGGTGAGGCGGCCTTCTTACTTTAATTTCTTGCTTACCGATAGAAATTCGTACAGTGGGGCACTTTAAAATACTGCTAAAAACCCGTTATTGTAACATCACTTTCTCATAGCTTCATTATAATTTAATCCTGATATTCTGTATATGCACTGAATTATCATTATCATTCATGGTGGCTCCAAAATCCGTACTGACCCCTACTTTCTCTGCTGTTCCTTATCCGGTTTTCTGTGGTGATGATCTGCACCACCACCCTCTGATCAGGACACCATGCAGTCCTTACATTGATGGATTGAAGGCCGGAGGTCCACATGACCATCATCATTTAATTCTTTCACATGAAACCTGAAAACCATGAGGACTGACTGAGATCATTTGTGTTAGGTAGAAAGCCCAGTGGGGTGCTGGGTGGTCTCGTGGCCTCGGAACCCCTGCAGATTTTGTTTTGTTCTCCAGCACTCCGGAGTTTTTTTGTTTTTTTCTGTTCTCCCTGGCCATCGGACTTTATTTTATCCTTTGTTACTTAGTAATGCCTAATCTTATATTTTATATTTTTCTTATTACTTTCTTCATCTTGTAAAGCACTTTGAGGTACATCATCTGTATGAAAACATGTTAAAGAAATAAATGTTGTTGTTGTTGTTCCTGGGAGTCGTGGAGTCTCGGCTCATTCCGTTTGATAACCATTGATCTGCAGGGGTTTAGTGGCCAATTGATGCTCCATATTGGGCAGGTAGTTTGTACAAAATGACAGAAGCAGACAGGAACACCATGAGAATTTGAGAGATTTTGAGGAAATCTCTCGGAACACGTCTGTGCTCTTAGCCATTAACCACTATGTACTGTGTACCTGTAATGATAGAATGCGTGTTACTGTATAATTCTACGCACTGTAAACCACGTCTGATCTTCGACTCTGCTATCGAGTGTATTAACGTCTTTGTCTCTGTGGACACACACTACAAACGGATGTTCACAGACTGAATGTTCATATTTGCTGAGTACCTCCCATTGTCCCAGTGTGGTGCTGAGGTGTCACCCACTGCACTCAATTTCCAATCCAGGTGGTTCACCGTGTGGCGGGTGCGGTGATGTGCTATCAGCGCATGCTACCAACTGTTGTTGTTGTGGTTGTGAGTATTCGGTTCTAGTTAGGATTTGAATTAAGTGTAGCACATATTAAGTTAAGCTGCTTAGCCCCTGAGGTTTTATTATAAAGCACACGTTAGTCAAATGGCGCTTAACCTCTGAGGTCACATACTAAATTGACTATTAGCCACAGTCGGCTCTCTTTCTAACCAACAATAATAAGTCAATGGTAATGCAAACATACAATAACTTGTAATCAACTTATAACTTATAAACTAATCTTTAAATATTAATAATAAATTGGAGTCAGATTAAAAGATCCACACCCTTATTCTTAGGTTATGCCGTAATGAGAATATCATGGGCCGCCACTTGGTTTTCAAGTTACAGACACGCGTATATAGAAGCATTTCATGAGCACGAGGCGGCTATGCAGTGTCCGCAACGGATATGGCCATCCGCCATGCATAAGATACCGTATTGACATTGGCGGGTGAAGGGGCCACCGATACTTTCTCTGCCCAGGGCTGCCACGAGCCTAGAGCCGCCCCTGCTAAGGCTACTGACTGGGCTGCTGAGACTGGCCACTGGGCAGAACTGACCATCACAAGTAGTAATAGCCCGCATATTTTCACGTTTTATTGCTCTAGTTTCATGTAATTTTGTGCTAGTATTGTAACGAACAGTTAGTGCAGACTACAGCTGAAGATCTGAAGTAGACGCGAGAAGTTGGTGAGTTGTTTATTAACATATTTTTGTGATTTTGAGTTTGTAAAATTATTGTAGGTCAGGGGGCTTTTTGCATATCGGCTTATTTTACAATATAAACTTTGAAGTAAACTTAGTAAAGTAAAATTAGATTTTTGGAGGATTTGTTTTCCAACTTGAATTTCTGAGCAATGAATTCAGTGAGCATTTTCGTGATTTCAGTTCACACAAACAGGGCATTGCGCTGTTCTCTTACAACGTTGAGAATGCGCCTGAGAATATCCAAATGGAATTGATTGAAGTGCAGTCAGATTCTATTCTGAAGGCAAAATACAACGAAGTTGGTGTGCCAGGCTTGTATGCTTACCTGCCACCCTCGTATGTGCAGATCCGTAAGTTGGCATCGAGAGTACTGTCTATGTTCGGAAGCACTTACCTTTGTGAGCAATTGTTTTTGTTAATGAAAGCTACCAAAACCCCACATCGCTCAAGACTTACCGTCGAGCACATTTCATCCCTCATAAAAGTTGCAGCTGCACAAGATTTCAAGCCTGATATTGACGAACTGGTTACTAACAAGAGATGCCAAGTGCCGGGACAAAATAAATAAATCTCACACTGTAAGGCTCCTATATAAGCAATGAATATAATATAATGAATATAATATAATAAGGACCTAGCTAAGAGGCTAAGACTCTAATTCTACACTGTTATATGGAGACTGTATGGAAATAAATTGCTTTTCTTTAAACTTTAAGTGTTACATTTTTTAAACTTTTCAGTATTGGAAAGAAAGCTACAGTAACTTTGTAGAATAGTATAATAGTATTTGTTACAGTGCGGCCCGCTGACGCACATATGGCAGTCGAAGCGGCCCACCAATGGTAGTGAGTTTGACATGCCTGCACGACATGACAAAAAAGCTCGGGATCCTGGATTTGACAACCTCCCAGGCAGACACGCACTCTAGAAATGACCCTCTATCTGCCACAGCCAGGTGTTACGTGGGCATCCCCTTGGCCTGGTCCAAAAACTTGGGTCCTCAACAATGAGGGTCCTGTGAGTCGGACCACCCTTTGGGAATTGCCCCACATGGCCATAGTGCCGTAACTGACACTCCCTCACAATTCAGATCATGTGCCTCATTCGGGACTCTATGAGCAACACAAAGTCAAACCAGCGGTACCCAAGGATTCTCTGAAGAGACACAGAACTGAAGGAGTCCAGCCTTCATCTCAGGTCACTGGATAGCGTCCATGTCTCACAACCATATAGTAAGACAGGAAGCACCAGGATTTTAAACACTTGGACCTTCGTTCTTTTGTAGAAATATCAGGAGCGCCACACAGCCCTTTCCAGCGACCTCATGACCCCCCATGCTCTCCCCATCCGTCTACTGACTTCATAGGAAGAGTCATCAGAGACATGAATGTCACTTCCAAGGTAAGTAAACCTCTTGATGAGGTCGACACTCTCTCCGCAGACAGATACACTACTGATGGCCGTGCCCAAGAGGTCATTAAAGGCCTGGATGTTGGTTTTTTATCAGGACACCCGCAAGCCCAGACGCTCAGAGTCCTCGCTCAGTCTCTGAAGAGCCCCAATCAGAGCCTCCATTCACTCTGTGAAGATCACAGCATCGTCAGCAAAGTCAACATCAGTGAATCTCTCTTCACCAACAGAAAGTGCTGTGTACATGTAATTAATTATTGCTATTATTATCATCCTGCCGCATCGATTGGGAGACAAATTGTTAGGACTTGGGGTAAACTCTAAACTTGCTAGCTGGCTTTTCAATTTTCTTTTAAATCGCACCTGTCCGGGTTCGACAGGAAGCAGATAACTCATTTTTTGAGTTTAACCAGGAGATACGTGCAAAAGGCAAAACAAAGGAAACAAAATCAAAACGAAGCGATGGAAACCCAGACAAGACACAAGAAGCCCAGTCAAAATCCAGGCAAGAATCTAAAAAGCAGACAAGACATGAAAGTCAATCACCAACAGAGAATTACTACAAGGGTTTTGAAGGATTTATCTGCAGATCGGCTGACCCATCTGCTGAGGTCACGACCCCAGAGACCACGCCCCTAGAAACACAGAACACGACCATAACAACGGTTACAGAAAATGGCTTCCACTATAGAAAAAGACTGTAAGACCCCATGGCTCAGCCCTGATCATGACAGCACCCAGCAAGTGAGATTTAACAGCACCGACTCCTCCGCACAGGCCGTTAAGGTCAAAACGGCAGCCCTATGTCTCGTCTCCCATACACTTTATACACAAACGAGTGTCGGGCTTCGTCACCGGCCCGCACCTTTTATAAATATGCAGACGATACGGCACTGGTGGGGCTTTTAAGGGCTGGTGCCCCGTCCAGTTGCTATGTTGACAGAAAAGTAGACGACTTTACCAAACAGCGCTCTAAAAATTGCTTCGTAATAAAAGCAAAGAAAACCAGAGAGACGGTTATTGATTATAGGAAAATAAAAAGACAGAGGTCCTAAGTATGGAAACAAATGGCGAACTAGTAGAACGAGTCACAGCCTACAAACAGTTAGGGGAGGAGATGGATAGCCAGTTGTGTTTCAATGAAAGTGCTTTACGTACTGCTAAAAAATTTGAGAAAAGGCCGAACGACTTTAGCATGAATTGCCGTATTCTCCATAGGTTTTACTAATCTGTGACCCATTTCTTAAAAAGCTCCATCAAACCCTCAATGATCCCACACAGCCAATACACCAGGGGTCTCCAACACGTCGCTTACGAGCTACCCTTTTCAAGTAGCTCGCCAAAGGGTTAATGAATCCCACATAAATTTGGAAACTTGATTAGTCAAATTAGGGGAGGGCGATCTTTCCAAAAAATCATATCATGATCCACAATCTGAATTGCAATCTCTCTTCAATGTGGCTTACACTTAAGAGAATATCCGGACTCAGACTCATCAAGACCTAAGTAACACTTTATTTTAAATATCAAACAAAGTTGAATTCAATTGTTCTCTCATTTGCTAGCTAAGTGGAGTTAAGGATCACACCCTGTAGCTGGCAAGTGAGTGAGGAAGGCCCCTTCCCCTCGGCCCGCTGCCCTTTTCTTGGAGTCGCGCAAATAAATCGGTACGGCAAGCAACCTATGATACATAGCGAAATGAGAGAAGTCGCAAAATCAACTGGAATGTTCAAGCAAATTATAGAAAAAAACAGATCTAAATATCGTTAATTAGTTCTCTCGAGAAAAGCGGACAGACATACATACAGACAGAGAGACATTGGATTTTATCTCTTATATATATTTCTCTTCTGGTTCGTCCTGCTTCCACTTCAAAACCGGTCCCGCACACACGCAGCCAACACAGCATTTCTCGATTCCTATTCGTCCTTTTCCATGTCATGCACTACACTGGCCTGCTGAAAGTAATACATCCAACAAGTACTTGAGATTCTGCCACAACGGTAAAATAGCTTTACCACCCTTGCAGGAGCCACCTGTGTCTTTACAACAGCTTCTTACACAGCAAACATCAGAAGCTAAAAATTATCGTGAACACATTCGAGGATACAACTCTTCTCTAGCATTTGCTTCCATGGGTGCACAGATAACTCAACCTCCTGGCCACGGACCATACTGTTTTAAAATACACGGGCAAATTTATCACCAAATCTCTCCACTATACGCTAACACTTCTACCTCTCCAGGATATGGACAGTTGTATGTTTTTGACACAGCGCAAGCTACTGAAGTGCGCTTACAAAATAAAGCAAATTCTGTATGCAGCGAAAATGTACTTCTCCAGCTAGATTCCATGCTCAGAACCATCAACCCCTTCGCTAAATCATACAAACACATGCATGAAATCACTCAGTCCAATCCAACAGCATCTGTACGAATGGTTTTCAAGGAAAACCCGAGGCAGGATTTACGACGATACAATGTCCCGACATGTCACACCGATGTTGCAGCGATTTTCGTCGGAGAAGATGGCGAACCGCCTGCCAAAAGGGACATTTGCATCTATCCCATAGGCAACTCCTGTAAACAGATTTCCACGCTCAATATGAATTGCGATCCTATGGTTAACTCACTTTTATTCCATTACGGAGACATTGGCTGGCACAAAGATTTACAACATGTTCCCGATAAAAGAACCGCCAAGCAAATAAGGCTTACTCAATGCCAATTTTACACGTACAGATAAGCAATGAGGAATACATTTAGTATTTTGCACTCCAGCTGCAAGCTATTCCAACAGTATGTCGTAGATGCGTATGTTAAAACAGAGGGCGCGCGTCTCAACTATCTCAGATTACATCAACAAGATCTGCACGTGGAACAATACAAAGGACTTTCAGACGCACTGCAACCAAACGCTGAAAATAACAACGTACGTGTAGGCAAAATGATCATATTACCGTCCACATTTCCAGGAAGTCCAAGATATATGAAACAAAACTATCAGGATGCCATGGCCATAGCACGGAATTCGGAATAATTCAGAAAGCCTGATTTATTTATCACTTTCACATGTAATCCTGCTTGGCCGGAAATTCTACATGCACACTGCGTCTTTCAAGAAGCATTTATTTCTTCTTGATTTCTGAATTCCTTTCTCATCGTTTTCCGTTCTTATTCTTACACCGCCGTATGCTACAGCAGGCGTTGGCTAGTATATTATATACTAGCAAAATACCCGCGCTTCGCAGCGGACAAGTAGTGTGTTAAAGAGGTTATGAAAAAGAAAAGGAAACACTTTAAAAATAACGTAACATGATTGTCAATGTAATTGTGTTGTCATTGTTATGAGTGTTGCTGTCATATATATATATACTAGGGGGCTCCGCCCCCTGCTCGCTTCGCTCGCCAACCCCTGGCGTTGGGACATGACAAAGAGTGAGATGTATGAATTAGATATAGAATAGTGTGCAGGTTTCGATGAGGCCTATAGAAATAAAAAATAGAGTTTTTGGCATAGAGTAATGTTTTATTGGAATATTTCTTTGTACACAACATTAGTAGTAAAGATGGTGTCTTGTCCTTGAATGAGTCTTCCTTGGCATGGATCATTTATAACTTTAACTTTAACGTCAGATGAACGTCGAACACGTGAGAAGGCAACATAAAGTTGTCCATGTCCAAAAACGGGTTCAGAGAGGTAGATGCCAACCTTGTCCATGGCTTGTCCTTGTGATTTGTTGATGGTCATGGCAAATGCAGGTTTAATGGGGAACTGTCGGCGTTTCAATGTAAAAGGTAATTCTAGGTCAGAACTCGTAAGGTCAATTCTAGGATAACGACGGGAAGATTGTATCGTCTTGGATCTTGTTCTTTGTCCTTTATCAAGACTAAAGCAATTGTAGTTGCTGCTATACCTTCTGCATTTGCTTTTGTATTGGCCTCCTTTTCAACTTCATGTAGCATTTTTTATAGACTTAGCTAATGGGTGATTGTTTATGACATGAGCGATGTTTCTCATTATAAGCTCTGTGCATTGTTTGTTTTCAGGAAGGTTCATTCGTTGATAGATTGCCTCATCTGGATCTAGGATGTAGATTTGTGCATATTTGCGTTGTTGATTTGTTTCAGGGTGCACTGTTCCAATGCGATGCAGTATTTGTGCACATATGCGAAAGCAGTATGGGCCATTGCCTTTTGGTGGCCTGATATTTACTCCGGTAGATGCAAAAGCAAATGAACTATTGTAGGATCTAATGCAGTTCATAAAGTTTTTACTTTCAGGCACATTGTTAGTTAGAAGCTTCTGTAGATATTCAGGATATGAATGTAAAGGAGGCAGTCTAATCTGCCCCTTTTGACAACAACGTGTAAATTCATTATTTGTATTGCCAGTTGTTTCTTCTGTGAAGTTAAGTGAATGACAATGATTGCAAATGACATTCATTAATCCCAATGAATTTTCCTCAATAGTGGACTCATTATTGAAGGCGTTGTCAGCCAACTGGCGTAAGCGTTTAGCAGGTGTCTGGCGTTGATGTCCGCGACGGGCATGTTTTGCTTGTGGCGTTTGAGTGCCGCGTTGTTGCATGTCCATTATTTGTGACGCGCTATTTTGGAGTTTTAATTGATTCACCTTCGCTTTGCCAAAAGTCCGTTTCAGTCTACGTCGTGCATTGTTTGTATCGAGCCTTGTCTGTTTTTGTATGTCGGTCAGTTGAGCTTTCTGCTTTTGGAGTCTTGCTTGCTTGTTTTCTGGCAGGTCATATGCGCGTTGTACATGTCTGCGTTCATTTATTCTGTCTCTTCGCTCCCTTTTTTGTATGTCTGCGACGCGAGCTCTTTCGGTTTTAAATCGTGCTTGTTTCGATGCAGCACTTTGAGACGCACGCTGTATACGTCTACGTTCATTGTGTCTGTCCATTTGGGCACGTCTCTGTAACGGGGTTACTTGAGCTTTGCGTTTTTTGATCTGAGACATTTTTTCTCCCGGAGTTTCCGAAGCACGTTGTAAGCACCGCCGTGTATTTTGTTGTTTCATTCGTGTTCGTGTGTTTGGTCTCGTTATCCGATCCGAATCGTTTTGTACCCGTGACCGTGTATTCATGACTTGTTTGTTCCTCAGCATGAGAAATATGTATAAGTAATAAGAAGGATCGCACTCACTGTTAATATGGAGCCTTTTCTCCAGTTGAACGGTTAATAGTGCTTTATTGTAAGGAGATCCACCTATGCTGCCTAGTGTGAAGGTGTTGAGGTGACGTATGTTTAATACGGACGGTTCATTTAGAAATGTGGCTTTGGGTGTCACTTCTTATTGATGTGTGTGGGGGGGGGGGGGGGGAGGATTGTTGTTGCGCGAGCGTCTTCTTTTTTTTTGTGTGCTAGTTTCGTGTGGCGCTGTGCGGCGCCTGTGTTTGACTACTTTTTTCTGTGCCTTTTCCTTTTTTCTGTGCTCGCAGCACCTCATTTCTTTGACTCCTTTTTTCTGTGGTCTTGTCCACCTCTCGCGGCCCCTCATTTCTTGTGGCGCCTAGCAGTACGTCTTTTTGCGGCTACGGCCCATGGCCGGATGTCCCTGCG